>NC_134047.1:25300763-25610658 GCF_965140245.1 Athene noctua | reverse complement strand
CATTCACAACTGAATCCCATTCACAACTGAATCCCATTCACAACTGAATCCCATTCACAACTGAATCCCATTCACAACTGAATCCCATTCACAACTGAATCCCATTCACAACTGAATCCCATTCACAACTGAATCCCATTCACAACTGAATCCCATTCACAACTGAATCCCATTCACAACTGAATCCCATTCACAACTGAATCCCATTCACAACTGAATCCCATTCACAACTGAATCCCATTCACAACTGAATCCCATTCACAACTGAATCCCATTCACAACTGAATCCCATTCACAACTGAATCCCATTCACAACTGAATCCCATTCACAACTGAATCCCATTCACAACTGAATCCCATTCACAACTGAATCCCATTCACAACTGAATCCCATTCACAACTGAATCCCATTCACAACTGAATCCCATTCACAACTGAATCCCATTCACAACTGAATCCCATTCACAACTGAATCCCATTCACAACTGAATCCCATTCACAACTGAATCCCATTCACAACTGAATCCCATTCACAACTGAATCCCATTCAATCTGCCCTATCTCTAAGCCATATGTGCTCACCCTCGTGACTACAAGCCAAAACCCTCAGGGTGCAGTCATATTCAGTAGGTGGTTGAGTAGTACTGTCTTTCTGCTCCATAGAGTCATAACACTGTTGTCTACGAATAAGTGTGGTGCAGCCTAGACCATGATGGAATTAGCTGGCAGTATTTCCTTAAAACCATTAGTTTTCTTTTTCCATTCATTGCTCCCAGACAGCAGCCATGTTCTACTGCTGCTTACTACCACCTAACCAATACCCACAAACACAAAGTTAGTTTATCACACTGAGAAATACACAGTCAGAAACATACTACCTCAGACAAGAACACCAAGAAAAGAACCCAGAAATACAGTCCATCACTAGAGACGCCACACTAACCTACATCTCTATGTCCATGTCCACAACTGACACGTACACACAGTCCCACTCCCCGACCTGCACTAGCTCATACTCCACATCCACAACCAACAGTGACATAGTCTAACAAATACCAAGTTCAACAGAGTAACACCTGTGGAAAGAGACAAACAAAAAGGTACTGCATAGACAAACTTATACACCCATAAAAACCACACAACAGCCTACCGCACATAATACAACTTTATTAACATTCTATGGAAACCACACAGGAACCTGTCCAACAAATTATACCTTCACTGCATCTACATTACAGAACAGCTTCTGCTTCTCAAATCAAGTTACAATCAATAATTAGACTTTCCTGTCATGCTGATTACACAGAACTATTGAATTAACAACACTACAACTACACCTCCACTCAAGCCTCATTACAACATAGCTTTAACATACATTTTACACACCTTAACAAAGACCTAATACATTTTCACAAAACTACATTAATGAAACATAATAGGGGTCATAAGCCCTGATGAGTGCTTTGCCTACCACCATTAGCTCTAAAAGCATTTATCCTATTATCACATCTATCACTCAGCATGATGCCTTCATTGACCAGATTTCAAAACTACTTTAACATACAGGAGGCCACGGAACACCATTCCCTGGGACCTCCGACCTGGCCCTGCCTGCGAAAACCCCGTCCCTGCAACGCCCTGAGGCCAAACTAAGGCGACGAACGTCGCCTCGCAGAGCGGCCGGGACCGGGGAAAAAAAACCCAGCCGGGGGACAGGAAAAAAAAAATCCCCCGGCTGGGGTTTTTTATTCTATATTTATTTCTGCCCTAACTGCTCAACCTGCAACAAAAAAATAATGACTGCACATTAAACAGTCACGCTCAGTCAGACACAGTCTAAGCACACAGCACTCTCAAATACCCCGCTGACCGCCCCCTCCTCTCGACAAACCCGCCCCGCTACACGACTAACACGACCGGCCTTTGACCCCTGGCTCCTCGGGAACGCCGTTCCCGGGGACCTCCGACCTGGCCCTGCCTGCGAAAACCCCGTCCCTGCGACGCCCTGCGCCCAAACTGAGGCGACGAACGTCGCCTCGCAGAGCGGCCGGGACCGGGGAAAAAAAACCCAGCCGGGGGACAGGAAAAAAAAAATCCCCCGGCTGGGGTTTTTTATTCTATATTTATTTCTGCCCTAACTGCTCAACCTGCAACAAAAAATTATGCCAGCACATTAAACAGTCACGCTCAGCCAGACACAGCCTAAGCACACAGCACTCTCAACTACCCCCCTATCCGCCCCCTCCTCTCGGCAGACGCGTCCCGCTACACGACTAACACGACCGGCCTTAGACCCCTGGCTCCTCGGGAACGCCGTTCCCGGGGACCTCCGACCTGGCCTGCCTGCGAAAACCCCGTCCCTGTGACGCCCTGCGCCCAAACTGAGGCGACGAACGTCGCCTCGCAGAGCGGCCGGGACCGGGGAAAAAAAACCCAGCCGGGAGACAGGAAAAAAAAATCCCCCGGCTGGGGTTTTTTATTGTATATTTATTTCTACCCTAACTACTCAACAAACTCTACTCGACCTGCAACAAAAAATAATGCCAGCACATTAAACAGTCACGCTCAGCTAGACACAGTCTAAGCACACCTCACGCTCAACTACCCCCCTATCCGCCCCCTCCTCTCGGCAAACCCGTCCCGCTACATGACTAACACGACCGGCCTTTGACCCTGGCTCCTGGGGAACGCCGTTCCCGGGGACCTCCGACCTGGCCCTGCCTGCGAAAACCCCGTCCCTGTGACGCCCTGCGCCCAAACTGAGGCGGCGAACGTCGCCTCGCAGAGCGGCCGGGACCGGGGAAAAAAAACCCAGCCGGGGGACAGGAAAAAAAAATCCCCCGGCTGGGGTTTTTTATTCTATATTTATTTCTGCCCTAACAGCTCGACCTGCAACAAAAAAATAATGACTGCACATTAAACAGTCACGCTCAGCCAGACACAGTCTAAGCACACAGCACTCTCAACTACCCCGCTGACCGCCCCCTCCTCTCGACAAACCCGCCCCGCTACACGACTAACACGACCGGCCTTTGACCCCTGGCTCCTCGGGAACGCCGTTCCCGGGGACCTCCGACCTGGCCCTGCCTGCGAAAACCCCGTCCCTGCGACGCCCTGCGCCCAAACTGAGGCGACGAACGTCGCCTCGCAGAGCGGCCGGGACCGGGGAAAAAAAACCCAGCCGGGGGACAGGAAAAAAAAAAATCCCCCGGCTGCGGTTTTTTATTCTATATTTATTTCTGCCCTAACAGCTCGACCTGCAACAAAAAAATAACGACTGCACATTAAACAGTCACGCTCAGCCAGACACAATCTAAGCACACAGCACTCCCAACTACCCCGCTGACCACCCCCTCCTCTCGACAAACCCGCCCCGCTACACGACTAACACGACCGGCCTTTGACCCCTGGCTCCTCGGGAACGCCGTTCCCGGGGACCTCCGACCTGGCCCTGCCTGCGAAAACCCCGTCCCTGCGACGCCCTGCGCCCAAACTGAGGCGACGAACGTCGCCTCGCAGAGCGGCCGGGACCGGGGAAAAAAAACCCAGCCGGGGGACAGGAAAAAAAAAATCCCCCGGCTGGGGTTTTTTATTCTATATTTATTTCTGCCCTAACTACTCGACCTGCAACAAAAAAAATAATGACTGCACATTAAACAGTCACGCTCAGCCAGACACAGTCTAAGCATACCACACGCTCAACTACCCCCCTATCCGCCCCCTCCTCTCGGCAAACCCGCCCCGCTACACGACTAACACGACCGGCCTTTGACCCCTGGCTCCTCGGGAACGCCGTTCCCGGGGACCTCCGACCTGGCTCTGCCTGCGAAAACCCCGTCCCTGCGACGCCCTGCGCCCAAACTGAGGCGACAAATGTCGCCTCGCAGAGCGGCCGGGACTGGGGAAAAAAAACCCAGCCGGGGGACAGGAAAAAAAAAATCCCCCGGCTGGGATTTTTTATTCTATATTTATTTCTGCCTTAACTACTCAACAAACTCTACTCGACCTGCAACAAAAAAATAATGCCAGCACATTAAACAGTCACGCTCAGCCAGACACAGTCTAAGCACACAGCACTCTCAACTACCCCGCTGACCACCCCCTCCTCTCGGCAAACCCGCCCCGCTACACGACTAACACGACCGGCCTTTGACCCCTGGCTCCTCGGGAACGCCGTTCCCGGGGACCTCCGACCTGGCTCTGCCTGCAAAAACCCCGTCCCTGCGACGCCCTGCGCCCAAACTGAGGCGACGAACGTCGCCTCGCAGAGCGGCCGGGACCGGGGAAAAAAAACCCAGCCGGGGGACAGGAAAAAAAAAATCCCCCGGCTGGGGTTTTTTATTCTATATTTATTTCTGCCCTAACTACTCGACCTGCAACAAAAAAATAATGACTGCACATTAAACAGTCACACTCAGCCAGACACAGTCTAAGCACACAGCACTCTCAACTACCCCGCTGACCGCCCCCTCCTCTCGGCAAACCCGCCCCGCTACACGACTAACACGACCGGCCTTTGACCCCTGGCTCCTCGGGAACGCCGTTCCCGGGGACCTCCGACCTGGCCCTGCCTGCGAAAACCCCGTCCCTGTGACGCCCTGCACCCAAACTGAGGCGACGAACGTCGCCTCGCAGAGCTGCCGGGACCGGGGAAAAAAAACCCAGCCGGGGGACAGGAAAAAAAAAATCCCCCGGCTGGGGTTTTTTATTCTGTATTTCTTTCTGCCCTAACTAGTCAAACTCTACTCCACCTGCAATAAAAACAATTCTGGCACATTAAACAGTCATACACCTGCATAGACATTCTAAATACACCGCTCATTCCACTACCCCGCTGACTGCCCTCTACTCTCAGCAAATCCACCCACCCGCCCAACCCCCACGACACTGCCTATGCCTATTGCTGCATCTCTCCTCAAAAAGTGCTTCCCAAAGACTTCAATGTTCATTGCCCCTGCTGACACCGTGGCCTGAACCTAACCTCCGCCCAAATGCTGGCTGTGAACAGAACGTTACAGACATGCCAGGACTAACTGACAATAAACAGTCAGGGAGAGAAAAGAAGTCTCCCTGCTCAACATTTTCTTTGCTATTATTAAAACTACACATTATCTCACTCTACATTCATTATACCCTAAAATGAATAACATCCTCACATACAAGGTTACCTTCCAAAACTAACACTCATTCAACATTCACTGTGTGCAACCATCACCTGCCCGAGTGGCTGATCGCCACAATTCTGCCACTGTGCCCGGAACTGCATCGCTGCTGCTCCCCCTGACCCACACTGAATGTCCTCATCGTTAGAAGAAGAGTTATACGTTACAGAGTGGCACTACTGCTGGTCCTTCTTCATTTTGTACCCTCCGGCGAACATTGTCAGAGATTTCCCTTCTGGAATCCTGGTGATCCTATGACACCTGCAAAAGACAAAAGAAGGAACTCTAGAGGCTGCCTGGTGACAACAACTGGCTATCACCAAAACTGGCCTAGGTGACCTCCAGCCACATGGCCCGTGCTCACTGCCACATTATCATCCCCTTCTGTGACCGTTCCACAACGGCTACAAACACACAAAATGACACAGCCTCACACACATATACATGCGCCGCAAATGGGACCTAAAGACACGAGAGTACCGCACGGGGTAGAGCTAATGCTGAAGCTAAAGACAGGGCCTGACAGCACACTTGGAGAGCACTGAGGTAACAGGACACAAATGCACAGAGAGGCGCGCTGCAAGACCGACGCGCCCCCCCCCGCAGAGAGGCGCGCTGCAAGACCGACGCGCCCCCCCCCGCAGAGAGGCGCGCTGCAAGACCGACGCGCCCCCCCCCCGCAGAGAGGCGCGCTGCAAGACCGACGCGCCCCCCCCCCGCAGAGAGGCGCGCTGCAAGACCGACGCGCCCCCCCCCCGCAGAGAGGCGCGCTGCAAGACCGACGCCCCCCCCGCCCCCCCCCGCAGAGGCGCGCTGCATGACCGACGCCCCCCCCGCCCCCCCCCCGCAGAGAGGCGCGCTGCAAGACCGACGCCCCCCCCGCCGAGAGGCGCGCTGCAAGACCGACGCCCCCCCCGCCGAGAGGCGCGCTGCAAGACCGACGCCCCCCCCGCCGAGAGGCGCGCTGCAAGACCGACGCCCCCCCCGCAGAGAGGCGCGCTGCAAGACCGACGCCCCCCCCGCAGAGAGGCGCGCTGCAAGACCGACGCCCCCCCCGCAGATTTTACAAAACCTGAAGAGCCCCCCTACTGACACTGAAGTCTTGTGCCACCACCCCACCCGCTGTTTTGGCCCTGTGACTTATCTTTCAGAGAGCACGGTCCAGATTTCATCCTTATCGGGAGCACGTCATCCAACTGGCGTTTCCTTGCGTTCGCTGGGTGCCTCTTCGTCACCTGCGACACAGAATGCGGCCGGTCGTGGGCATGTTGACCCTTATCGGCATCTACCGTCCCGATGCCCTCCTCGGAAGAGCCGTACCGCTCCCGATGCCTTTATTTTGCATGCGCCCCGACACCCCCCCGTCTCACGAGGCACACAAATCCAAGAAACTGAAGAAATGCATCACCTCTACTACTTGTAAGCTATTACAAGCTCGGTGGCTCCCGGCCCGCTGCTCCGCTCTTCCGCCTACTCGCCTCTATTCCTCTGCTTTCTGAGCGGAGACCTTACGATGCCTGCAAAAGCAAAGAAAAATGGTCATTTGAACTGCTGCGTGATCTTCAGCAATGTAGGTCTGAGCAAACCGCTTATTGCCTCTCTCACCTTTTCTCAAAGTGCTTGGGACTCTGCTGCGTGAACCCTCCGGGAAAGAAAGGGAGGTAAACCCACGGGATAGAGAAGCCTCCCCGATCCTCGGCTCGCTCGCGGTGTTTTCTCTCCCCTGCTCGTTTACGTCAGCTGCTCGGAGAACGATTCTTCCTTCCCCTGTGCCGATGCCTCGTCGCCGCCTGTACGACAAACGGGACGTGATTTGAGCTACGATGATATTATGACACCCCCGAAAAACTAAGGCTTTGGCACACTGGTCATCTCTCACCTTGGCAAAGTCTAAGGGTGCGGGTACCCCACGTGACGCAGCGATCGACACCTATAAAATAAAACCGCGAGAGCTTGAGGGCCTCGGAGGCGCTGGTCACGCAGATCCCCTGACATCTTCCGTTGCTCTTCGGTGAGCTGCTTCTCCCTTTGCTTTTAAACACCCCAAACCGCATGAGCGAGTCACCCCATTGTTAACAAAGACTTTCGTGAGAGCAAAGCTTTGTCTTCCTTTTCCGTCTCCCATCCGACTACTGCTAAAACACCCAAAACCCTAAATATTGACCCCACGGACAAACTAAGGCTCGTTCAACCCGCAAGACTAGGGCGTGAATCGCCGCTTGCGGCGTGTCTGCCCTCCAGCGCCTGTCGAACGCTAGGAGACTAACTCTGTGGTGGCTGTCTATGGCTACTTGCCCAGAGATGGACCGTATGGTCTTTGCCAAAAGCATCGGGGCACATCTACGTATTAATTCACGACTATGAGCCTACGCTCCCCTTGTCGTTACTATGGCCATGTGTCTGGGCAGGACAGGTCCAGCTCTGACAGACATACACAGCACAGACACCGCAAGTGACGTGATGGTGAGATGCGAGAAGACCGCGAGCGAGAACGATGACCGTAGGGAAGATGCTGCCGGCAGAGAAGCCCTACGGTGACGCGATGGCACGGATGCGTCGGAGCGGGCCCGAAATGAGAGGTGACCGCTGCGGCCCGTGAGACAAAGTTACCGGTGACACCGGAACGATGGATGGGTGAGAAGTCGGGCTTTAGGACTTAAGACCTGGGGAGGAAACCCCAGAAGATTTCTATGTGCCAAAATGACTCTCAAAAGCACAGCTCCAGGTGCCATCTAGCTCATCCCTGCGAGAGATGACCGATCGAGAACCTCCTCGATGCAAGACACGATGGATGGATCCACGCTTCGGGTTATAATTGCGAGACAAGAAGGGCTCTGCCGGCACTATGCTGATGAAGCCTAGTACTCGATGCTCTCAGGAGGGCTACGGAGATGCCTGCTGATCTCAAAGAGCTACGAAGACATCAAGACCTGAGGGTGGTGTGCTGTAAGATATAGAATGCAGTAGACAAACTACGCAACGACACAGGCTGGAACTGCCCTGCCCAGAACGTGGTAGTCCGGTGCTGAAAAGTAACTCGCCGCCCCTTATGGGCGCTAAGGGTGCTGTTCCTGGACGGCCCTCTCCCCCGTACTGACTTGACGAGCCCTCCCTGCGATTCCCAACCCTGTCCCTTCCTCTCAGACCCTTCCTACCCTCGACCCTCGACTTAGCTTTCAGAGATCCGTAGCCATCTTCCGCAGCAACCGCATGGGCTAGCTAGGATGTTCCGGACTCGCCGGTTCCTCCGCATCGTCTCCTAGACGCCCTCGAACCGTGCGACCGGTCGGCGTCGCGCCTGCCGATGCCGACAGCTTCCGCGACGCCGCCCTCGAAAGCGCCTCTCTCCTCTTCGCTCCGGAGACGACGGCGCTGCCGTCGTCGCTTGCGGTACCTAAGAAACCGAGACGTACGAAAATCGCTGTTGTACTTCTGACAATTCACCCGCCCCTACTCCTCCTCGCTACTGACCCGGCTCGCCTCAAATGCTCATCCGATTCAAAAGGCTGCCTGGACGGCGCTCGCAAAACCTAAGAGAAACGCTTCGCTTAGATGCCGTGGGATACTCGACACGTCGACGGGGACCTGGCCGACGCCGCCTCGCCTCGGGCTGCTCCTCCCGTGTGTGACTGCACCCTTCCGACGCTATGTCGGTCGCCTGCAAAAACCAAAGTAACGCCGGGTGAGATGCTACCCAAAACTACACCCTGCCGGCGGCTATAACCCTCTCCCGCTCCTTTACCTGGTGCGATCGCCCGCCCTACCTCTGCTGTTTGGGATTTCTCCTGTGGAGGCTCGGTTACAACCTGAAACGCAAACGACAAGGGATACGTCTGCCTTCACCGACAATACAACTCCCGAACTATAACTGCTACTTGAGCACACTGGTAATATCTCACCTCGCTTGACTTGCCTGCAGTGCCGCTATCTTGCTTCACACCTTCGTAATAAAACGCTCTTATAGGCTACTTGTATAGCCGTCCATCATGTCTTCCCTCTGATGCGGCACATCTAAGTACCTTCTTACGGTGCTCCGCTCGCCGCCTCCGTCGACCTTTGGTGCGCGGATCGCCCCTCTGCTTCGGCAAAAAACGGCATTGAACGAGTCACCTGTATGTTAACTGATGGCTTAACGATTCCAGAAGCCTCCTATAAGCACACCATCTAGATCTTGACTGCGACCTGCCGTTAAACACAGCCCCGTCATCTCCAAAAAATGCTACAGAGAAAACTCATGCACCTCCTGCATATATACCTGCTAGCCCTGAAATGGACTGTATGTCCTCTCCCTACCAAGTCTCTACTTATGACCCCATTAGCCTTTGATTGTTACTGCTATTCTTTCGTGGACTATTGCTCTGTGTCTCCAGGCAGAGCAGCTCCAACCCAGACACAGACACGCACAGACCGACACTGCACACAAAGACAAACGGTGAGACGGAAACATTAAAACGAGCTCTCTAAGAATGACTCCTTGACCGGAGATGCTACCGGATCAGAAGACCGAGAGGACTGAGAAGAATAATCCGTGGCAGGTAGAGAAGAATTGAATGCTGCGGCTGGAAACAAATACAGAGATGAGTCACATAGGAGACGCCTTACTTCAAGATCAAAGCATGTAAGGATGCAGGGAAAAACTCTCATAAAAGGTATTGGAAAAGGTGGACCGCGCAAGATCGGAGATGTTAATGCAGCCTGGAAAGGTGCTGCTAAAGCAGAGCGACCTGAAACTTCCAAGACCTATCCACGCCTCAGTCTTTGTCATGAGATAAAAGAAGCGCCCGACCGGCGCTGTGCCGATGACTAGAGACTTTTGACGCCCTAGCGATGGTTCCCGAAGCGCACGCTGTGCTGCTTCGGGGCAAAGAGTGATGAGGATGTTGTGACCTAAGGAAGCTCGAGGACGCAGAAAACACAAACTACGTGACGACGCAGCCGTGGGCTGGAACTGCCCTGCCTGGCACGTGGCGGTCTTGTGCAGAAAGGTAATGTGCTCCCTTTCCCTAACGAAAGGGTGCTGTGCCTGTATGGTCCTCTCCCCTATGCTAGCTTGAAAACCCCTCCCTGCGATTCCCAACCTTGGCCTGGCCCCAGAGCCCTCTCCAAAACACTGGTCCCTCGACTTATCTGGGGCCTGGGGGTCTGAAGCCATCTTTGACAGCTGCTCCATCAGCTAACTGGGATATTCCTACAGATGCCGGGTTCCTCTTCATCATCTGCACAAAAATCGCACTGGCGGTCGGCACCGTGTCGGCTGACGTGGCCCTGTTCTGCGACGGTCTCCTCCTCGAAAGCGTTGTACTTTCCGCTCGCCTGCTCCGTGCCGGCGTCGCTCGTGGCACCTATGATATCGAGAGGCAGAAGGTTACACTTGTGCTTGTGTGAAAGCACCGGCCCCGTGCTCCTCTTCTCTACTACCCCGGTTCACCTCGGATGTTCATCCTATTGCAAAGGCTGCCTACACGGCACCGACAAAACAACACGGTGCTCTGTGTGCAATTAGGTAACGGGATCGGCTGTCCTGTATCCCGAAAGATGCTGTGTCTCACGTGCCTGCTACTTTCTTGGAAAATGCTGAAGCTCCGCATATGGATGCGTAAGAGATGTTTGCGCTAACCCTTGCTCTGTCATCTCACCGTCGGTCCTATTTAGCCAGATGATATTGACAACTTACAATGTAGATGGTGATACTAGGTAAAAAACAAGGTCCCATCTTCATTAAAGTCAGAAAAAAACAGGAAAATGTAATGCATCTCAAATGAAGAGGAAAAAAACAAAGTGCATGCATTTGAACCCTTTTACCTGCTCCATCCAGCTGGTACAGATTTACTCACCTGAAAAAGCCTGCTACCTATCGGTGTACTTCTTATTATATAGACTGCCAAACCTTGACTGATGCTGAAACTCTTACCTCCGGTATGACAGCTGCTGTGATTAACGAGATGCATGTGCACAAAGAGCCTCAACAGCTCAAAAGCTGCTATTGACTCAAGGAGCACTAACCTCAGAGAGGCCTGAGAGCAGAATGATCTCCCTGAGGAGAGGCTGTGGCTTATATACCCCAGGCCCCACCCACCACCCAGACCACAATCACCTGGGAGAGGGGAGGGGCTCACCACCACAAGGCATAAAAGCTCCCAGGGGAGCAGCAGCAAGTGTTCTCCTCTGCCTTAACTTTGCAGCTTGTGAAATGCTGAATGAAGAAAGCTACCCTCGCTGAAAACGATATTTCTTCTTTGCTGCGTCTATTGCGCTGGTGATGTGACCGGGTAAAGAATAAAACTTTTTTTCTGGGGTATAGATATAAAAAAAGAGATATTGTTCCAAGAGATGTGGGAAGTAGTTGGTTAAATGTGATGATAATATCGATCTTCAAAACGATGTGCTTTAGATTCCTGTGCAAAACCCAAAATTCTACAGGTTGTTTTTTTTAATTTTCTAGCAAGACCATGTATGCTATCTACCTTCTAACAGAACCTTGTTCTAGATAGGACTAAAGAACAAAGCAGAATTAGATACTAAAAGAATTCCTTCTCAAAAATATCACGGTTCCAATATAACTAATTGATTGTACATGCCAACAATTCAGAGAGACCTTGATGGTCTCTCTGCCTAACTCTCTAGAGAATCCCAAAGGACAGGAAAAAAACCTGCCATGACATATGTCAGAAAGTGTATGAGGCAGCCTAAGTAACTAACACCTACTTTGCTATACAAAAAAAAAAAAAGCAAAGCTTGACAGAAAAGATCATAGGAGATGCCTAGATAATAGATAGAGGTGATCCTCTTCTCTGAAAAACTCAAGAAAATATCTGAGACAGGGAGTCTAAACAATCTTAGATTGATGGTGCAAGGTCTGCACAAAAACGAGGGGAGGCGGATGGGACTGTTCGAACAAGACATACCAGGTGTTGATAACATTGCTAGGCAAATATCTCCTAGCCCAAAGAGAAGTTTCTTATGGTCCTTGAAGTTGTATGTTCCACCAACAAATCATCCTAGATTCAAGCACAAACTGACCTGGCGGTTTGGCCAGGGCCCAGGGAAACAAGTGAGACTGCGCAGAACGACGAGGTGGTGAAAAGTTGATCGGCGAGGAAGAGGAGATACTTCATCCGTGCGACCCTCGCCCGTAAATCTGCGACCGCCGAACGAGGCCAAAGGAGCTCGATACGCAGGCGCGAGGGGAGGAGACCTGATTGCCGTGAGAGGTGAGGGGAGGTGGGGGTAGACTATGTATACGTATAGGCATTTTATGAATATGCACTATTCTGTAACATATAAGCCGGACGGGAGCTGCAAACGATGCGCATGCTTGTGGTGAAGCGATCCCCCATGCGCCCGGTGCTGAATAAACATACCCACTTTATAACTCCAAAAGTTATAGAGTAATTTCCCCGCAAAACGTCTTAGCACCCCAGATGGGACTCTATCTCTGCTCGGCTGCCGGGACGCTGCTGGAGGGTGGGTGTCCTAGGTACACCCCGAGCTCTTCTCGGAGGAACTCCGCTCCCAGCTGTCCACTGCGGGAGCAGACAAGGACCATCTGGTTCGCAGACAGAGGTATGTTTATAACGGTAACGGGCTGCTGGTAAGACGTGCAGAGACGTCTGGCGCACGGCTCGGTCCCGAGGAGGGGGTATACCCATTCGGTTTTGGTTTTGGGAATCCGCGGGAAAGTAAGGTCTTTTGGGGCAAACTACCGATGACTGGTATATAAGAGGCAGTTTGCATTTTGGGCAGGGTACTGGTAATTACCGTCACCTGCAGGATCTTGCTTCAGGTCATTGTATAGTGCACTAATTGTAGATATACTGGCCTTGAACTGAATGCTAATTGTTTTATGGTTTATGATATATGTTACAAACGGATTTGGTGATTGCTTAAACTCGGTATATTTTGTGGTATGAGTGAAAAGTGTGATGGGCCCTTTAAGTGTCTGTGTGCCTGTGTGCTGTGAGTAAGAGCAGCCGCTGCTGTGTGTCTGTGTGCCTGCGTGCCTGCAGGGGCAGGGTGTGAGAGGCTGCTGCTGCTGTGTGAGTGAGAGGCAGCTGCTGCAAGGTAAATGAGAAGTTTATATTTGTTTAAATAATACACTGTCCTTGTATGTCTTGTGAAAACATTGTATGAATCGGAGATGGGAAAGTGAATCCCTTCTCTGTCGGTTTGAGTTAGATTTGGTCGAATTATTTGTGTAGAAGGAATGAATGGTTGGCACAGGGAAATGATTTATACCTGCTAGAAGGATTGTACACACCTCCTTCTGGGCAACTGGTAGTACCAGATTGGGTTCGTGGGAGAATCCCCTGCTTTCTTTGTGCTCCTATGTTCCTACCTTTAGTAATTTTCATCAAGCTTGGGTATTAGCAGAGTGCGTAGATTGTCGATGTAAGTGGTATTATGCGTCTGATAAGAGGAGGTCGAGGTGTGCAGAGTGCTGGGAAGAAGAGGTGTCGTTAGACATCTCGGTCAAAAGACTGGAGTCGATAATTATTGTGTGGAAGAAGTCATAAGATACTGGAACTTTAGGAAGTGAAGGAGGGAGAGTATGAGAAGGTTAAAAAACAGTGTAGAAACTGCTATGAGTGGAGAGAAAGGATTTTGGGAAGAAGGGATAATAATGGGAAATAAGCAGAGAAAAATTGTAAAGAAACGCCCATTGGATTGCATACTCGTGAACTGGAAAGATATAGCAGGGAGAGGAAGCATGGAAAGCAAGAAAATCCTGATTAAATATTGTAATCAGTGGTGGCCACTTTACAAACTAGAAGAAGCTAAATGGCCACTAAATGGGACCTTAGACTATGACACGCTTTTGCAATTAATGTTATTTTTACAGAGGGAAGGGAAGTAGGATGAGGTGTCTTATAATGCAGACATTTTCTTTACCCTCTGAAATCACCTGGGGTGGCAGAGGGACTGTGGACTAGTTCCACCATAAGATCCTTTAGTGCTTGCCCTGGAAAAGATTATAAGTGAGCTGCTAGCCAAAGTGAAAAGGCTTATTTTTGCAAACCTTTAAAATATAAACTGGGAAAGCAGTTAGTCATACACAAATTTCTGTATATGCCTAACTCCACAACAGTGCTCCTAGGAAGACACCTACTAGAACAAGTAGGAGCAACCATTACCTTTAACAATGGAGAGATTACTCTGGAGGTAAATAACCAAGAACTTATACAAATCATGAGCTTGTCCCTAATTAGTATCCCCACAGGAGGAGAAATCGGTGAGGAAATTATCAATCGAGTTTATCCTGGATTGTGGGCCACTGGGATCGCCTGGAAGGGCAAAGAATGCCTCACCCGTAGAGGTAAAACTTAAGGAAGGACAACAACCGGTAATAATTAAACGATACCCTTTAAAGAAGGAGGATTGGGAAGGGATTCAGCCGGTTATAGAAAATTTTTGCAAATAGGGCTATTAAAAGAGTGCAAATCTAATTTTAACACCCCCATATTACCTGTTCAGAAACCTGATGGGTCATATAGAATAGTTCCGGATTTGAGAGCAATAAATAAAATAACTGAAGATCTCTACCCAGTGGTAGCAAACTCATGCACTTTGTAAACACAATTTACTCCTGAGCTAATCTGATTTACCGTTTTAGACCTCAAGGATGCTTTCTTTTGCCTCTCTCTCCTCGAAGCCAGTCAGAAAATATTTGCAATAGGAAAATGGGAAAATCCTAGGAGTGGGCGGAAGACCCAGTTAACCTGGATGGTGCTGCCACAAGGATTAAAGAACGGCCCCGCTATTCGGTAACCAGCTAGCAAAAGACCTTGAAACCCCAACTCCACCTGAAGAGAGAAAGGTGCTGCAGCATGTAGACATCATCCTAATTGCCACCAAGACAAAAGAGGCCTGTGTGACCTAGACGGTAAGCCTTTTAAATTTTTGGGGACTTCAGGGCTACCGAGTAGCCAAGAAAAAGGCCCAGGTGATGCAACGCAAAGTGATTTATCTGGGCTATGAAATCAGTGCTAGAGAAAGAACTTTAGAATGAGCTCAGAAGGAGGCGATCTGCCAGACTCCGAGGCCACAGACGGTGAAAGAACTGCGAACGTTCCTGGGAATGACTGGGTGGTGCAGACTATAGATTTATAATTATGAATTGCTTGTTAAACCTTTATATGCACTAACCGCCACTCAACAGAAAAATCTCTGATGGAATAAGGAGGCCATACGAGCCTTTGACCTGTTGAAAAGGCTCTGATGTCAGCTCCGGCTTTGGGACTCCTAGATGTAAGTAAGCCATTCTTTCTCTTTTCACACGAGAAACAGTGAATTGCATTAGGAATACTGGCACAAGACTTAGGCCTGTATTGTCGGACAGTCGCCTCTTTCTCCAAGCAACTAGATGCCTATGAGCGGTTGCAGCAGTGATCTTAAATATACAAGAGGCACAAAAATTCACTTTAGGCATGAAAATGACTGTATTTGTATCTCACACAGTGTCTGCAGTATTGGAAATTAAAGGGGGACATTGGCTTTCGCCCCAAAGGTTCTTAAAATATCAGACCGAATTAGTAGAACAAGATGATATGGAGATTGTAGTAACTAACATTATTAACCCAGCTTCTTTCCTGAGTGGAAACACAGGAGAACCAGTGCAACATGACTGCCTGGAAACCATCGAAGCAACGTACTCAAGCCGCACAGATCTGAAGGATGCCCCTCTGGAAGATGCTGAGAACTGGTTTACAGATGGGAGTGACTATGTTTTGAGTGGCAAGAGGTATGCTGGGTATGCTGTTACTACCACCCAAGAAATACTGGAATCGGGACCGCTGCCTGCGAATACCTCTGCACAAAAGGCAGAGATAATCGCACTGACTCGTGCTTTAGGACTAGCCCAAGGCAAGACGGTGAATATTTACACAGATTCAAAGTATGCCTTTGGGGTAGTCCACGCTCATGGAGCAATTTAGAAGGAAAGAGGACTGTTGAACTCACAAGGGAAACACATCAAACATAGGAAGGAAATTCTGGAACTACTAAAGCTGTACAACTTCCAAGAAAAGTGACAGTCATGCATATTAAGGCCCACCAAAAGGTGAACTCGGATTTGGAAAAAGGAAATGAACTGGCAGACAGAGGCAAAACAAGCAGCCAAAAGAGAGGTAAAAATAGAGGAAGTTTTAGTTCCTGATTGGCAGATCATCCCAGAAAGTAAGCCTAATTATACTCAAGAGGATCAAAAGTTAATTACAGACCTAGAAGGATCATATAATGAAGAAGGTTGGGCCATCACTCCCCAAGGGAAGGTAGTAATTCCCTCTTGTTTAGCTAGACACCTGGTGCGAGAGGAACACAGGAAAGGGCACTGGGGAGCGGAGGCCCTACACCGATATTTGGTCAAGAATATTAGAGCTAGAAATCTGTATATCATAGTGAGACAGGTGACTCAACAGTGTGACCTTTACCTCCAGACTAATCCTAAGAATACCCCTATTCTAGAAGTAGGCCAGATTAGAAAAAGAAATGGACCGGGACAACAATGGCAAATTGATTTTTCAGAACTTCCAAGAAAAGGGGGGTATCGATATTTACTGGTATTAATGGATGCCTTTTCAGGTTGGCCAGAAGCATTCCCCACTAGATCTGCCAAAGCCTGGGAAGTGACAAAATATTAATACAAGAAATAATTCCACACTTTGGAGTCCCAGCAACTATATCCTCAGATAGAGGACCACACTTTATCTCAAAAGTAGTTCAGCAAATCGGTCGCCATCTGGGTATAGACTGGCAACTTCACATTCCTTACCATCCCCAATCTAGTGGCCAAGTAGAAAAGATGAACCATTGTGAAGCTCAGGCAGAAGTCAAACCAGACCTGGCTCCAGGCTCTCCCTCTGGCACTTTTGCACATATGAGCAAAACCGAGGGCCAGGGAAGGGTTGAGCCCTTTTGAAATGTTATATAGCAGACCTTACGTGGTACAGAATGGAACATCGATGCAAATTGGGGAGGAAACTATAACTTCATACATAATAGCATTAAGTAAACAACTCAAATTAGGAAACATGTATTTGGAACTCGGGGTAGAGGGTTAGATGAGCCTGTACATAACATTCAGCCGGGAGACTATGTGTATGTTAAGTCTCTTACAGAAAAGACGTTGGACCCACAATGGGAAGGGCCGTTTCAAGTGCTACTCATAACTTTTACGGCTGTCAAGATTAAAGAATACTCAGCCTGGATTCATCACACCCGAGTAAAGAGGGCCCACAAATCCCCATGGAAGGTTACACAAACTCAGCCGGGAAGACTAGGCTTCTCACGATAAATCTAATAATCTCCTTTCCCTGAATGCCTGGTCAAAGGTTCGCTGAATGGCCGTGGTCCCAAGCGTACATTGGGTATACTGGAAGCATGGGTATAACCAATACTAACTCAACCTTGACTTTAGCTACTGTAGTGATGCGGGGAACAGAGGTGTATACAAAAACTGAATGGAAAGATGTCAATGGAGTACCTCAATTATGGGGAACGGTAGGGCAAGAGATTAGAGTGTCGAGTAATGAATGAACTCACCCATTGTTCAGTGTGTCAAATTACAGTGTTTAAAATCAAGATATTAAATCCCAAATACATCGTGTCAAGTATTGGTCATATATGTGATCCAAAAGATCTAGAATATGAGTACAATTTTACTTTGACTCAATCTGCTGTTTCTGTGACATGTCTCTAGACCAAGGATAAACTAGGGCTATCCTTTAAGTTTAACATGGTGACTACCCTAGTGACAACCACAGCAATCACTGTAAATCTTACACCCAATGTATACGAGGTCGGCCCATATGTGATCACACATAGACCAACAGCAAGTGCTGATCAATCCAAAATGGTCTCTAAAAAAGGTAGAATTACAGATGCAAGTTAACATTTCTAATATAGAGCCACATTGTTCCCCCTTCTTACGAACCTCAGACGAAGGATGGACAACTGGGCTAAGGAAAAAGGGAAATACCTACCAGAAAAGACCACAGAGGGACCTACCGGAGTATTAAGAACCGAATTGGGAGTGTTAAATTCAATAGATTCAGAAGTAATCATGAACAAATTAGCAGCTACTACAAGTGATATATCAAAATTACAACAACCATTGAGGTCTTCACTATCAGCATTAGGGGTACAGCAATAGGCAATGTCAAAAATAATGCCAGATTGGGAGCAACAAGAAACAAAAGACCACACACTTATTGCTGAAACCTTGGGAGAATTACAAGGTGATATTGCCATAGCTTTAAGTTGCATACAAGCCCAGTTATGGATACAAACAGTAGCAGAATCTGTAATAAGGGAAAGAGAAGAGGGTACACTTCCCACTGAAATTTGAAAAATAGTTTGGGATAGTGCCACAGAGAAATAGTTACAATCATGGTGGAACATGGTCAACTTCACCTATAGGCCTGACACACATACAGTAACAACTTCTGTGTTACCCATATATGATGCAAAATTAATCACCATACACCCCGTTGTAAGTCTTGGAGTCAATTACAACGGGACTCTACTGTACCCCTTTGAACATAAGACCTGGGCTATGAATACTGATAATAAATGGCAAGCAGTAGATCTTGAACCCTGAATCATGAAAGAACAACAGAGATTTATATGTGACAGTAATACCTTAATAACCCAGGATACTTGCTTAGATACTAACCAAAAAATTTGCCACTATGAAGCACGCCCCAACGTAAATTTGAGGGCCATTATTGTTTATACTGGAAAGGGATGTGCATATTTAAGGACACTGTGTGACACAATCATAGATGAGCGAGAGAAGAAATTGATACGGCAGCTAAATTATTGTATTTGTAATTTCACCACCATCCTGGGGTGTGATTTCACTTATTCTGCCCTGGTAGTTACACATTCCCTCTTGAAAAACAGCCTCATGGTAAAGATACTTCCTGTCCCCATAGGATTAAATGTCAGTCATATAGAAAGCCTATTAAAACACCCAGACTTACACCGGATACTGGAAGAAGTTAAGGAAAAAGGGCAAGAAACTTTACTCACAACCTTTCATGATGAGGAAAGGATAAAAAAGGTCTTAAAGATGGTTGAGCAAGAAGGGAAACATAATTAGTAGGATATACTCTTCGGATGGTCGCCGACAACTACTGGCATCTTAAACACAGCCCTTCACCCAGTGATTGCTTTATTAATATCTGTAGCAATTTTGTTGATCCTTACTGTAGCTATATATGTATGGATCTAGAAACTTACAAAATGCTTACAAACTATATATGACACTTTATATCACAATCTGAGCTTTAAACAATAAATAAAATAATTTGTAGGATAGTACTAACATCTTATAGGACAAGGGAAATAGCTTAAGAAGTAGATAAATAGGTAGTAAAAGATTTTACTAAGTAAGAAGAAAAGGGGGGAATGAGACAGGCAGTCTAAACAATCTTAAATTGATGGTGCAAGGTCTGCACAAAAACGAGGGGAGGCGTATGGGACTGTTCGAACAAGACATACCAGGTGCTGATAACGTTGCTAGGCAAATATCTCCTAGCCCAAAGAGAAGTTTCTTATGGTCCTTGAAGTTGTATGTTCCAGCAACAAATCATCCTAGATTCTAGCACAAACTGACCTGGCGGTTTGGCCAGGGCCCAGGGAAACAACTGAGACTGCGCAGAACGACGAGGTGAAAAGTTGATCGGCGAGGAAGAGGAGATACTTCATCTGTGCGACCCTCGCCCGTAAATCTGCGACCGCCGAACGAGGCCAAAGGAGCTCGATACGCAGGCGCGAGGGGAGGAGACCTGATTGCCGTGAGAGGGGAGGCGGGGGTAGACTATGTATAGGCGTTCTATGAATATGCACTATTCTGTAACATATAAGCCGGACGGGAGCTGCAAACGATGCGCATGCTTGTGGTGGAGCGATCCCCCATGCGCCCGGCGCTGAATAAACATGCCCACTTTATAACTCCAAAAGTTATAGAGTAATTTCTCCGCAAAACATATCTAACGACAACACACATCTTTCGTATACCAGGTACCAAATAAAGACATATCATAAGATGTACGACAACTAGATGGCTCTGAGGCACAAAAATGGCTTTGCAAAAGGTCCGGGCAAAATGAGAGTCATCATCACATGGATCAGAAAGACCAAAGAAGCATCAGGGATACAATGAATTCGAAAGGGAATGGAACAAAGTACAGATGTCTCCAGGGGACCAGGATCAAAATGGAGGAGCATCAAATGGATGGGAGGACAGAAAGAGCGAGCGGGTTATAGATGCAGATGCGGAGAGTATTTCCCATGGGGGAAATAAGGAGCTGAAAGAGCCCTTCCGAGAGCTTGGCAATGTGAAGGAGCAGTCCTGAGCGAGCCTCGAAGACCAAATAAACCTCAGGGATAACAATGAGGAACTACAAAGGGGATTTCAACAAAGTACAAATGTCATCGCGGGGGGGGTGGGGGCGGAACGAAGGCATGCTAAGCAGTTAAAAGAAAGAGAATAGAGTTCTGAAGAGCACAAAGAAATAATATTGAAAGAGAGCTAAAGCGAGACAATACTGTCATGGAGTATGTGAAAGGGCAAATTAAGAAAAGAGAATTCAGATACGCAGCAAGGGCATCTAGGCAAACTACAGACAATGGAGAAACAACCAGATGGAGACATGCTCGACAGCAGGGCAAACGACTATGAATGCTGTGTAGCAAACAAAGAAGGGAAGATGTAAGAAAACATTAGAAACACAAAAGGAGATGGAATGCTACCAGGTGCTGGGGAGATCGAGGAAGGTCACGCCAGCATTCTGACTATGAGGAGAGGGCTCTTGAGAAGGTGCCGATGGATAAAAGAAGGTGTATAGATGACAAGGAGGAATGCAGGTGATCATCTGAGCACAAGACTGATGGTCTTGGGTGGCTGGGAACTGAAAGCTGCAATCCCAGACAGCATAGATGAACAAAAGAGTGCTCTGTAGCTCAAAGATGGCCCCACCTAAAACTCTACAAGAGGGAACTAGAAAACCGAGAAGTTCTCGGGAACGCATCGTGACCGGGAGAAAAACTGTCCTGAGGAAGCCAGGAAATCAGAAAAGGAATGGGGAACTGCCAATTAAATCCCAAAAGGATCCAGACCGAGTAAATGTGTCATTGGAAGGCCATGGACTGAATAGAGGCATGGCTAGACTGAAGAGAGGGCAGAATGACCAGGCTGGGTCACAGATGGAGCACTCTGATGGAATGTGAACATTTCTAGGCCAGCTACAGAGAAAGAAGTCTGCTAAGAACAACCTCAAAAACATTGATGTACATCACAACACCACTAGAGGAGTCCCAACAGGGGCAAAGACACCAAAGGCAGCTCAAGGACACAAAGAGGAAGGCTGAA
Organism: Athene noctua; assembly: GCF_965140245.1. Taxonomy (NCBI): domain Eukaryota; kingdom Metazoa; phylum Chordata; class Aves; order Strigiformes; family Strigidae; genus Athene; species Athene noctua. The sequence goes on along the minus strand of NC_134047.1, from coordinate 25,589,124 downwards.
AGAGATTTGAGCAGACTACAGATGTCCTGAGGAGGCTGAGGAGCAAATGGAGACACCCTAGATGGCATGGACGATAACAGTAAAAGCGCTCTGAAATGCAAACCTGCAGACATCTTTCTGAGGAAACGAGAAGGGAGTGATGGCCACTATAGAGGGCAAATGGGGTTGTGGTACCCAAAGAAGGTCTTGGGACACGCAGTGACTGGGAACAAAGCTGTCACAAAAGGCTCGTAGGAATAAGAGACATTGGAACACAGGCAAAATGTTAACAAAATTCCATGAAGCACAAGCAAGATCTAGAGAGGCATTCTAGATGACATACACAAGAAAAACAATGCTCCTCTTCGGGAATGGAGATATTAGGAGCAGTGCAACTGCGACAAAAAGAGTCCACAGGGGGCTTAGGGTGCTAACAGCATGCTGCGGTGAATACCCAAGACTGCGTGAGGCGTTGTGACATTATCAAAAGGATTCTGACGAGCAGCACGACCCAAATAATTCTCAAGGACGTGATCCGGTCATACAGAAGGGATCTAATCAAATTACAGATGTGCTCAGGGGACCAGGAACTAAACAGCGGGATCCTAGCTAGCATAGAGAACAAGATGACTGTTCTGGAGATTAAAGGTGACATAGGAAAGGTTATCTGAGAGTGAAAAGGGTTCAAAAATGCACAAGAGAGACAAAAGATGGCTGCAGAGCATGAGGATGGCCCTGGGAGGCATCATCACAACTAGACCAGGATGCTGGGAGTGAAACAGACACAGGAGGCAGCTCTAAGACGCAATTTACAACTCAAGAAGGGGTCCCAACAATGCACAGATCTCTACAGGGAACAAACAACTACATCTAGAGACTTGAGATGGCATTAAATACGGTGACTGTTCTGGGACACATACAAACCCTGAGAGTGAGGGTTCAGCCTGAGTACAAGGGATGGAAAGAGAGCTGCAAAGTGTGCTGTGGCACACAGACAGCCTCAGGGAGGGGGAGGGGGTGGGGTGAGGGGTAAAAGACGTCTCTGGGATTTATCAGAAATTTAGACATAGACACAAACAGAGGAATACTGACATAATGAGTAATGCGGAAGGAGATATGAACAGGATACATACACCCTCAGTTGACCAGGAAGTAAACAGAGGCACCATACATGACAGAGGTAAAAATAAGACTGTTCCGACCACAGTGGAAGTCTAGGGAAGAGTTGACTCAAAACAAAGATAGAAACACTTCTAAAACAAGAGTCTAGAAAGGAAATACAGGCCAGAAAAACTTGTAATCCAAAAAGTGGTGGAAGGCAGAGAAGAGGTGGGAGGCCAGGGCCAGTAGAGGCCAGAAAAAATTGGAGGTCAAAAAAAGGGGGAGACTGAAATAGGGTGGGAGATGCCATAAAAAAAAATGAGGCCGGAAAAAAGATGGGAGGCTGAGATAAGGTGGGAGACTGCAGGTCAGTAGAGGGTAGAAAAAATTGGATGCTGAAAGAAGGTTGGAGGCTGAAACTGGGCGGGAGTATGGAGAGCAGTAGAGGGCATAAAAAAATCGAGGTCGAAAAAAGGTGGGAGTCTGAAACAGGGTGGGAGGCTGCAGGGCAGTAGAGGTCAGAAAATATTGGAAGAACAAAAAAAGCACAAGGCTGAAATCGCATGGGAGGCTGCAGGACAGTAGAAGGTAGGAAATATTGGAGACCGAAAAAAGGTGGTAGGCTGAACCAGGGTGTGAAGCCAGGAAAGTAGAGGCAAGAAAAAAGCATAGGCTGCAAGAGGGAGGAAGGCAGGAATACCACAAGAAAGAGAGAGGTAGGGAGGCTGCAAGTTGGAGAGAGTTAGGGAGCCAAGCTGCAAAAGAGAGGGAGGCAGGCTGCAAGATGATGCAGGAGGGAGGGAGGCAGGAAAGCAGGCAAGGTGAAGGGGCTGCAAGAGGGAGGGAGAGAGGCAGGCAGGCTGCAAGACGTTGCAAGTAGGAGGGAGGCAGGCAGGCAGGCTCCAAGAAGGAGGGAAACAGGCAGGCAGGCTGCAAGAGGCTGCAAGTGGGAGAGAGGGAGGCAGGCAGGCAAGCTACAAGAGACTGCGAGACTGAGGGGGTGAGGCAGGCATGCAAGCAGCAAGAGGCTGCATGAGTGAGGGAAACAGTCTGCAAGAGGAAGAGAGTCAGGCAGGCTGCAAGAGGGTGCAAGTGAGAGGGAGTCACGCAAGCAGAATGTAAGAAGCTGCAAGAGGCAGGTAGGCAGGCAGACTTCAAGAGGCTACAAAACGGAGAGAGGCAGGTAGGCTGCAAGAGGCTGCAGAAGGATGGGAGGCAGGCAGGCAGGCTGCAAGAGGGAGGGAGGAAGGCAGGCACAATGCAAGAGGGAGGGAGGAAGGCAGGCACAATGCAAGAGGGAGGGAGGAAGGCAGGCACAATGCAAGAGGCTGCAAGAGCGAGGGAGGCAGGCAAGCAAGCTGAAAATGACTACAAGAGGGAGGGAAGGACGCAGCCAGGAAGCCTGCAAGAGGATGCAAGAGGGATGGAAGCAGGCAGGCTGGCAGGGTGCAGGAAGCTGCAAGAGGGAGGGAGGCAGGCAGGAAAGCTGCAAGAGGCTGCAAGAGGGAGGGAGGGAGGAAAGAGTAAGGGAGGGAGGCAGACAGGCTGCAAGACGCTGAAAGTGGGTAGGAGGCAGTCAGGAAGGCTGCAAGAGGCTACAAGAGGGCGGGAGGCAGGGAGCCAGGTTGCAAGATCAAGGGAGGCACGCAGGCAGGCATTGTGCAAGAAGATGCAAGAGGGATGGAAGCAGGCAGACTGGCAGGGTGCAAGAAGCTGCTAGAGGGAGGGAGGGAGGCAGACACACTGCAAGAGGGAGAGAGGCAGGCAGGCCAGCAGGGTGCAAGAGGATGCAAGAGGGAGGGAGCAGGCAAGAGTAAGGGAGGGAGGCAGGCAGGCTGCAAGAGGCTACAAGTCAAGGGGAGGCAGGCAGGCCGGCAGGGTGCAAGAGTCTGCAAGAGGGGGGGAGGCAGGCAGGCAAGCGGCAAGAGGCTGCAAGAGGGAGGGAGCAGGCAAGAGTAAGGGAGGGAGGCAGACAGGCTGCAAGAGTTTGAAAGAGGGTAGGAGGCAGTCAGGCAGGCTGCAAGATGCTACAGGAGGGGGGGAGGCAGGCAGGCAGGCTGCAAGAGGGAGGGAGGCTTGGCGTAAGCGAAGGGCGGGAAAAAGTGGAGGCGCACATGGAGTGGAAGGAGCAAAATGACTGGCAGGCTGCAGGAAAGTGGAGGCCTAGACGCCACAGGGCAAATTTCTGCCAGGAAAGAGGAGATGCCGGAAGGAGGTGCACGCTCTGATGGGCATTAGTGTTTGAAAAGGGCTGGATAGCCAAAAAGGGATGAGAGGCCCTGGTGGAATTAGAGACGGTGAAATCACTAAGAAAAGGAAGGGGGGGGGGGGGATCTACAGGCATATGTTGGAAGCAAAACAGGATCACGGAGCAAGACAGAGGAAGAGAGGTAATGATGGGTCGAGACTAGAAAGACAGAGAGAAATCACCTGTGGGGGGAAAGGAAGGTGGGAAGGAGGGAGAGCAAGGGACGGTCAAGAAGACAGAGGGATTGAAGGCATGAGAGAGCAAGAGATTGAGAAAGGGAGAGGGATCGGGACGGGCTACAAGCTGAAAGGGAAAGGCCCACGGAGCAGAAGGGAAGGGCACGGGAGCTGGGCACGAGTTTGTACTAGGAAAGAACACCACCGAGAGGGGTATGGATCTCTACAGGCAAAATGCTTGGCAGAGGATGGAGGACCGAGAGAAGAAGGGAAAAGGGGAAAAGGAAGAGGCAGTGAGGAAGTGATGGAGAAAGAAACAGTAGCAACTGAGATGAGAAGAGGGACAGGTCCGAGGCAGAGAGGTGGAGAAAGAGCATCAAGCCAGGGATGGGAGCAGGCCAGATGGATCAGAAAAAAGAGGAGGCAGCACTGAGGCATCCAGAAGACAGGTGAGCAACAGGGAGACAGAGAGCAGGAGACGACTGCGGAAGAAATAGAGACGGGGAGTGGGATGCTGGCCTAGAACCAACAAGAGCAACAGAGAGAAAGACAGACGGGTGGAGAACGAGAAAAGACAGAAGAGAGAACAAGAGAGAGAGATGAAGCAATCAGTAGATTCAAATTCTTCCATCGATTCAATTCTTCAAAGAGCACATCTAGGCAGGAACGCAGGCAGTGCAGAAAAGCTGCAAGAGACCTAAAAGAGAGGCTGGAAGGGAAATACAGGCCAGAAAAATGTTGTCTCCCAAATGGGGTCTGAGGCTGGAGGGCTGTAGAGGCCAGAAAAAATTGGATGCCGACAAAAGGTGGGAGGCTGAAATGGGGTGGGTGGCCAGGGGGAGATAAAGGCCAAAAAAATGTGGGAGGCTGAAACATGGTGGGAGGCCGCCCGGGGGGGGGGTGTAGAGACCAAAAAAAGTGGTGGCTGCAAGGGGGAGGGAGGCTTAGGGGAAGTTGAGGGCAGGAAAACATGGAGGCCAAACGGTGTGGAAGGACCAAAATGGGTGGGAGGCCCCGGGAAAGTAGGCCTTAGAATAAAGGGGAGTGTATTATGTGGAAACTATTTGGGGGCGGACAGTTTCAGTGGGACTGTTTTGGGGCCTAAATATTTCAGGGGGTATCGTTTCAGGGGAATTGATACGGAGGGTCTATTTCAGGGAGGCTATTTGGAGACTCCTTTGGGGGAGTATTTTGGTGGGTGTATTTAGGAGGGATATTTAACGGACGACTATTTGACGGGGGAGTATTTTAAGAGCAGAGCATTACAGGGGGATTATTTCCAGGGGGATGTCTTTCGAGGGATCTATTTCAGAGGGAGTGCTTCAGGGGAGAGCATTTGAGGGGAGACTATTCCAGGAGAAAGGATTTGGGGAGGACCGTTTCTGGGGAGAACATTTGGGGGGGGGGAGTACTGGTGGAGGTAGATTTTCCAGGGAGAGTGTTTTGTGGCAGGAGAGTTATGGCAGGTACTGTTTCAGGGGGACTATTTATTGGGGAAAACTATTTCAGGGGTACTGTGGAGGACTCTTCCTGAGGAAGTGTTATGGGAGGGACGGTTTCAGGGAGACTATTTCAGGGGGACGTATTTTGGGGAGGACTCTTTGGTTGCAGTCCTATTTTGAGGCGGGAGTGTTACAGGACAGACTATTTCAGGAGTGCTACTTTGAGGGTGTTTTGCCAATTATCAGGCCTAGCATAAAGGACACAGCCAGCCTCAAGATGAACCGATAACCAAATTAAATTTGACACTAAAGGGTTGCTACACGGGTGATCACTGGGGGTACAAGTCAATCGGGTTACACATAATTGACATCAATCACAACGATCCCAACAACGACACCGCACGACCAGCAATGGCTGCAATAAACACTGAAATACAGTCTCCCATAGAAGGGATGGGAGACAACCAGGTCAACAAGCCAAATACATAAGACCAAGAAAGCCAGATACTGAATCTCTACAAAGCCCACATTGACAAAAGCCAGACCTGAAGAGCCCAGTTCCAGGGAGTCGAGAGATCCTTCCCCAACAGAAAATTCTTCAGAATGCATCCACCACACAGACAGCCAGTCCACACCTCCTGCAAGTGGTCCCAGCTTTTATCCTCTCCATGGGACACCTGACCTGTCTTTACTTAATGCAGAACACCTGGGGCACATTTACCTAATGGCTCTCCCTGCAAAGCCAGAGGGAAGTTTAAAGGGAAACTCACCACCACTTTGTGAAGGACTGTGGAAATCGCCCCTATGTCAACCTTAATTTGGGGCTTGGGGTTGAAACCCCAGCATTTCAGAGGGGCACGAGTTTAAGGGGGAATATTTTGGGGGGATTATTTCAGAGAGTGAGTTATTGCGGGAGGGACTACTTCAGGGAGACTCTTTTGAAGGCACTATTGCAGGGGGGAATATGGCAGGGGGGACTATTTGGGGAGGAACTGTTTCAGGCGGGGCTATTTCAAGGCAGGGGAGTGTTACTGGACAGACTATTTCGGAAGACTCTTCAGGGGCAGTATTTTCAGGGGTCCCAAAATGTGATGGGAGGCCACAGGAAAGAAGAGTCCACAGGACAAACATAGGCCAGAAACAAGTAGGTGCCGGTAGGGGGTGCACGTTCTGATGGGCATTAGAGTCTGAAAAGGGCTGGGAAGACAAAAAAAGAGTGGGAGGCCATGTGGGAATTACAAATGGAGAAATCACGAGGAAAAAAAAAAAAAAAAAAAGAGGAGAAGTCCTGCGGGCACATGTTGGAGGAAAAACAGGTTGAGGGAGCAAGACAGAGGAAGAGAGATAATGATGGGCCGAGACTAGAAAGGCAGAGAGAGAGAGAGAAATCAAATGTGGGGGGAAAGGAAGGTGGAAAGGAGGGAGAGCAAGAGAAGGTTAAAAAGGCAGAGAGCATAAGGGGAAGAGAGAGCAAGAGAGAGACAAAGGGAGAGGGAGCGGGACGGGCTACAAATTGAAAGGGAAAAGGCCACAGAGCAGAAGAGAATGGAACAAGGATCTGGGCACAGGGTTATAGCAGGAAAGAGCACCACCGAGACGGGTATGGATCTCTACAGGCAAAATGCTTGGCAGAGGATGGAGGACCGAGAGAAGAAGGGAAAAGGGGAAAAGGAAGAGGCAGTGAGGAAGTGATGGAGAAAGAAACAGTAGCAACTGAGAGATGAGAAGAGGGACAGGTCCGAGGCAGAGAGGTGGAGAAAGAGCATCAAGCCAGGGATGGGAACAGGCCAGACGGATCAGGAGAGAGGAGGTAGCACTGAGGCATCCAGAAGACAGGTGAGCAACAGGGAGACAGAGAGCAGGAGACGAATGCGGAAGAAATAGAGACGGGGGGTGGGATGCTGGCCTAGAACCAACAAGAGCAACAGAGAGAAAGACAGACGGGTGGAGAACGAGAAAAGACAGAAGAGAGAACAAGAGAGAGAGATGAAGCAATCAGTAGATTCAAAGTCTTCCATCGATTCAATTCTTCAAAGAGCACGTCAAGGCAGGAACGCAGGCAGTGCAGAAAAGCTGCAAGAGACCTAAAAGAGAGGCTGGAAGGGAAATACAGGCCAGAAAAATGTGGTATCCAAAACGGGGTGGGAGGCTGAAACGGGGTGGGAGGCAGGAGGGCAGTAGAGGCCAGGGGGAGATAAAGGCCAAAAAAATGTGGGAGGCTGAAACAGGGTGGGAGGCTGGAGGGCAGTAGAGGCCAGGAAAAAATGGAGGCCGAAAAGAGGTGGGAGGCTGAAACAGGGTGGGAGGCTGGAGGGCAGTAGAGGCCAGGAAAAAATGGAGGCCGAAAAGAGGTGGGAGGCTGAAACAGGGTGGGAGGCTGGAAGGCAGTAGAGGCCAGAAAAAAATGGAGGCCGAAAATAGGTGGGAGGCTGAAACAGGGTGGGAGGCTGGAGGGCGGTAGAGGCCAGAAAAAAATGGAGGCCAAAAATAGGTGGGAGGCTGAAAAAGGGTGGGAGGCTGGAGGTTAGTAGAGGCCAGAAAAAAATGGAGGCCGAAGAGCGGTGGGAGGCTGAAACGGGGTGGGAGGCTGAAACGGGGTGGGAGGCTGAAACGGGGTGGGAGGCTGAAACGGGGTGGGAGGCTGAAACGGGGTGGGAGGCCAGGAAAAATTGGAGGCCGAAAAGAGGTGGGAGGCTGAAATGGGGTGGGAGGCTGAAATGGGGTGGGAGGCTGGAGGGCAGTAGAGGCCAGAAAAAATTGGAGACAAAAAAAAGAAAAAAGGTGGGAGACTGAAACAGAGTGGAAGCCTGCATGGCATTAGAGAGTAGAAAAAATTGGAGACCAATAAAAGGTGGGGTGTTGAAATGGAGTGTGAAGCCAGGGGCAGGTAGAGGCAAGAAAAATCAGAGATGGCAAGAGGGAGGAATGGAGGGAGGCAGGGTGGGAACGAGGAAGACAGGCTGCAAAAGGCTGCAAAATAAAGAGAGGAAGTTATATAGGGAGGGAGTCAGGCTTCAAGAGAGAGGGAGGGAGGCAGGCCTCAAGAGGCTGGAAGAGGGAGGGAGGCAGGCAGTCTACAAGAGGCTGCAAGACGGAGGGAGGGAGGGAGAGAGAGAGGGAGGGAGGGAGGGAAGCAGTCTGTGAGATGTAGGGAGGGAGGGAGGGAGGCAAGCTGGCAGGGTGCAAGAGGCTGCAAGAGAGAGGGAGGCAGGCAGGCAGACTGAAAGAGGCTGCAAGACGGAGGAAAGAAGGTATATATGGAGGGAGGGAAAAAGGTAGGCTGCAAGAAGGAGGGAGGCATGCAAGTTAAAGAGGCTGAAAGAGGGAGGCATGAAGACAGTCTGCAAGAGGCTGCAAGAGGGCGGGAGGCAGGGAGCCAGGTTGCAAGATCAAGGGAGGCATGCAGGCAGGCATTGTGCAAGAGGATGCAAGAGGGAGGGAGGCAGACAGGCACGCTGAAAATGACTGCACGAGGGAGGGAAGGACGCAGCCAGGAAGCCTGCAAGAGGATGCCAGAGGCATGGAGGCAGGCAGGCCAGCAGGGTGCAAGAGGCTGCAAGAGGGAGGGAGCAGGCAAGAGTAAGGGAGGGAGACAGGCAGGCTGCAAGAGTTTGAAAGAGAGTACGAGGCAGTCAGGCAGGCTGCAAGAGGCTACAAGTCAGGGGGAGGCAGGCAGGCCGGCAGGGTGCAAGAGGCTGCAAGAGGGAGGGATGCAGGCAGGCAGGCAGGGTGCAAGAGGATGCAAGAGGGAGGGAGGGAGGCAGGCAGGCAAGCTCAAGAGGCTGCAAGAGGAAGGCAGGAAGGAAAGAGTAAGGGAGGGAGGCAGACAGGCTGCAAGACGCTGAAAGCGGGTAGGAGGCAGTCAGGCAGGCTGCAAGAGGCTACAAGGGGGCGGGAGGCAGGGAGCCAGGTTGCAAGATCAAGGGAGGCACGCAGGCAGGCATTGTGCAAGAGGATGCAAGAGGGATGGAAGCAGGCAGGCCGGCAGGGTGCAAGAGTCTGCAAGAGGGGGGGAGGCAGGCAGGCAAGCGGCAAGAGGCTGCAAGAGGGAGGGAGCAGGCAAGAGTAAGGGAGGGAGGCAGACAGGCTGCAAGAGTTTGAAAGAGGGTAGGAGGCAGTCAGGCAGGCTACAAGATGCTACAGGAGGGGGGGAGGCAGGCAGGCAGGCTGCAAGAGGGAGGGAGGCTTGGCGTAAGCGAAGGGCGGGAAAAAGTGGAGGCGCACATGGAGTGGAAGGAGCAAAATGACTGGCAGGCTGCAGGAAAGTGGAGGCCTAGACGCCACAGGGCAAATTTCTGCCAGGAAAGCGGAGATGCCGGAAGGAGGTGCACGCTCTGATGGGCATTAGTGTTTGAAAAGGGCTGGATAGCCAAAAAGGGATGAGAGGCCCTGGTGGAATTAGAGACGGTGAAATCACTAAGAAAAGGAAGGGGGGGGGGGGATCTACAGGCATATGTTGGAAGCAAAACAGGATCACGGAGCAAGACAGAGGAAGAGAGGTAATGATGGGTCGAGACTAGAAAGACAGAGAGAAATCACCTGTGGGGGGAAAGGAAGGTGGGAAGGAGGGAGAGCAAGGGACGGTCAAGAAGACAGAGGGATTGAAGGCATGAGAGAGCAAGAGATTGAGAAAGGGAGAGGGATCGGGACGGGCTACAAGCTGAAAGGGAAAGGCCCACGGAGCAGAAGGGAAGGGCACGGGAGCTGGGCACGAGTTTGTACTAGGAAAGAACACCACCGAGAGGGGTATGGATCTCTACAGGCAAAATGCTTGGCAGAGGATGGAGGACCGAGAGAAGAAGGGAAAAGGGGAAAAGGAAGAGGCAGTGAGGAAGTGATGGAGAAAGAAACAGTAGCAACTGAGATGAGAAGAGGGACAGGTCCGAGGCAGAGAGGTGGAGAAAGAGCATCAAGCCAGGGATGGGAGCAGGCCAGATGGATCAGAAAAAAGAGGAGGCAGCACTGAGGCATCCAGAAGACAGGTGAGCAACAGGGAGACAGAGAGCAGGAGACGACTGCGGAAGAAATAGAGACGGGGAGTGGGATGCTGGCCTAGAACCAACAAGAGCAACAGAGAGAAAGACAGACGGGTGGAGAACGAGAAAAGACAGAAGAGAGAACAAGAGAGAGAGATGAAGCAATCAGTAGATTCAAATTCTTCCATCGATTCAATTCTTCAAAGAGCACATCTAGGCAGGAACGCAGGCAGTGCAGAAAAGCTGCAAGAGACCTAAAAGAGAGGCTGGAAGGGAAATACAGGCCAGAAAAATGTTGTCTCCCAAATGGGGTCTGAGGCTGGAGGGCTGTAGAGGCCAGAAAAAATTGGATGCCGACAAAAGGTGGGAGGCTGAAATGGGGTGGGTGGCCAGGGGGAGATAAAGGCCAAAAAAATGTGGGAGGCTGAAACATGGTGGGAGGCCGCCCGGGGGGGGGGTGTAGAGACCAAAAAAAGTGGTGGCTGCAAGGGGGAGGGAGGCTTAGGGGAAGTTGAGGGCAGGAAAACATGGAGGCCAAACGGTGTGGAAGGACCAAAATGGGTGGGAGGCCCCGGGAAAGTAGGCCTTAGAATAAAGGGGAGTGTATTATGTGGAAACTATTTGGGGGCGGACAGTTTCAGTGGGACTGTTTTGGGGCCTAAATATTTCAGGGGGTATCGTTTCAGGGGAATTGATACGGAGGGTCTATTTCAGGGAGGCTATTTGGAGACTCCTTTGGGGGAGTATTTTGGTGGGTGTATTTAGGAGGGATATTTAACGGACGACTATTTGACGGGGGAGTATTTTAAGAGCAGAGCATTACAGGGGGATTATTTCCAGGGGGATGTCTTTCGAGGGATCTATTTCAGAGGGAGTGCTTCAGGGGAGAGCATTTGAGGGGAGACTATTCCAGGAGAAAGGATTTGGGGAGGACCGTTTCTGGGGAGAACATTTGGGGGGGGGGAGTACTGGTGGAGGTAGATTTTCCAGGGAGAGTGTTTTGTGGCAGGAGAGTTATGGCAGGTACTGTTTCAGGGGGACTATTTATTGGGGAAAACTATTTCAGGGGTACTGTGGAGGACTCTTCCTGAGGAAGTGTTATGGGAGGGACGGTTTCAGGGAGACTATTTCAGGGGGACGTATTTTGGGGAGGACTCTTTGGTTGCAGTCCTATTTTGAGGCGGGAGTGTTACAGGACAGACTATTTCAGGAGTGCTACTTTGAGGGTGTTTTGCCAATTATCAGGCCTAGCATAAAGGACACAGCCAGCCTCAAGATGAACCGATAACCAAATTAAATTTGACACTAAAGGGTTGCTACACGGGTGATCACTGGGGGTACAAGTCAATCGGGTTACACATAATTGACATCAATCACAACGATCCCAACAACGACACCGCACGACCAGCAATGGCTGCAATAAACACTGAAATACAGTCTCCCATAGAAGGGATGGGAGACAACCAGGTCAACAAGCCAAATACATAAGACCAAGAAAGCCAGATACTGAATCTCTACAAAGCCCACATTGACAAAAGCCAGACCTGAAGAGCCCAGTTCCAGGGAGTCGAGAGATCCTTCCCCAACAGAAAATTCTTCAGAATGCATCCACCACACAGACAGCCAGTCCACACCTCCTGCAAGTGGTCCCAGCTTTTATCCTCTCCATGGGACACCTGACCTGTCTTTACTTAATGCAGAACACCTGGGGCACATTTACCTAATGGCTCTCCCTGCAAAGCCAGAGGGAAGTTTAAAGGGAAACTCACCACCACTTTGTGAAGGACTGTGGAAATCGCCCCTATGTCAACCTTAATTTGGGGCTTGGGGTTGAAACCCCAGCATTTCAGAGGGGCACGAGTTTAAGGGGGAATATTTTGGGGGGATTATTTCAGAGAGTGAGTTATTGCGGGAGGGACTACTTCAGGGAGACTCTTTTGAAGGCACTATTGCAGGGGGGAATATGGCAGGGGGGACTATTTGGGGAGGAACTGTTTCAGGCGGGGCTATTTCAAGGCAGGGGAGTGTTACTGGACAGACTATTTCGGAAGACTCTTCAGGGGCAGTATTTTCAGGGGTCCCAAAATGTGATGGGAGGCCACAGGAAAGAAGAGTCCACAGGACAAACATAGGCCAGAAACAAGTAGGTGCCGGTAGGGGGTGCACGTTCTGATGGGCATTAGAGTCTGAAAAGGGCTGGGAAGACAAAAAAAGAGTGGGAGGCCATGTGGGAATTACAAATGGAGAAATCACGAGGAAAAAAAAAAAAAAAAAAAAGAGGAGAAGTCCTGCGGGCACATGTTGGAGGAAAAACAGGTTGAGGGAGCAAGACAGAGGAAGAGAGATAATGATGGGCCGAGACTAGAAAGGCAGAGAGAGAGAGAGAAATCAAATGTGGGGGGAAAGGAAGGTGGAAAGGAGGGAGAGCAAGAGAAGGTTAAAAAGGCAGAGAGCATAAGGGGAAGAGAGAGCAAGAGAGAGACAAAGGGAGAGGGAGCGGGACGGGCTACAAATTGAAAGGGAAAAGGCCACAGAGCAGAAGAGAATGGAACAAGGATCTGGGCACAGGGTTATAGCAGGAAAGAGCACCACCGAGACGGGTATGGATCTCTACAGGCAAAATGCTTGGCAGAGGATGGAGGACCGAGAGAAGAAGGGAAAAGGGGAAAAGGAAGAGGCAGTGAGGAAGTGATGGAGAAAGAAACAGTAGCAACTGAGAGATGAGAAGAGGGACAGGTCCGAGGCAGAGAGGTGGAGAAAGAGCATCAAGCCAGGGATGGGAACAGGCCAGACGGATCAGGAGAGAGGAGGTAGCACTGAGGCATCCAGAAGACAGGTGAGCAACAGGGAGACAGAGAGCAGGAGACGAATGCGGAAGAAATAGAGACGGGGGGTGGGATGCTGGCCTAGAACCAACAAGAGCAACAGAGAGAAAGACAGACGGGTGGAGAACGAGAAAAGACAGAAGAGAGAACAAGAGAGAGAGATGAAGCAATCAGTAGATTCAAAGTCTTCCATCGATTCAATTCTTCAAAGAGCACGTCAAGGCAGGAACGCAGGCAGTGCAGAAAAGCTGCAAGACACCTAAAAGAGAGGCTGGAAGGGAAATACAGGCCAGAAAAATGTGGTATCCAAAACGGGGTGGGAGGCTGAAACGGGGTGGGAGGCAGGAGGGCAGTAGAGGCCAGGGGGAGATAAAGGCCAAAAAAATGTGGGAGGCTGAAACAGGGTGGGAGGCTGGAGGGCAGTAGAGGCCAGGAAAAAATGGAGGCCGAAAAGAGGTGGGAGGCTGAAACAGGGTGGGAGGCTGGAAGGCAGTAGAGGCCAGAAAAAAATGGAGGCCGAAAATGGGTGGGAGGCTGAAACAGGGTGGGAGGCTGGAGGGCGGTAGAGGCCAGAAAAAAATGGAGGCCAAAAATAGGTGGGAGGCTGAAAAAGGGTGGGAGGCTGGAGGTTAGTAGAGGCCAGAAAAAAATGGAGGCCGAAGAGCGGTGGGAGGCTGAAACGGGGTGGGAGGCTGAAACGGGGTGGGAGGCTGAAACGGGGTGGGAGGCTGAAACGGGGTGGGAGGCTGAAACGGGGTGGGAGGCCAGGAAAAATTGGAGGCCGAAAAGAGGTGGGAGGCTGAAATGGGGTGGGAGGCTGAAATGGGGTGGGAGGCTGGAGGGCAGTAGAGGCCAGAAAAAATTGGAGACAAAAAAAAGAAAAAAGGTGGGAGACTGAAACAGAGTGGAAGCCTGCATGGCATTAGAGAGTAGAAAAAATTGGAGACCAATAAAAGGTGGGGTGTTGAAATGGAGTGTGAAGCCAGGGGCAGGTAGAGGCAAGAAAAATCAGAGATGGCAAGAGGGAGGAATGGAGGGAGGCAGGGTGGGAACGAGGAAGACAGGCTGCAAAAGGCTGCAAAATAAAGAGAGGAAGTTATATAGGGAGGGAGTCAGGCTTCAAGAGAGAGGGAGGGAGGCAGGCCTCAAGAGGCTGGAAGAGGGAGGGAGGCAGGCAGTCTACAAGAGGCTGCAAGACGGAGGGAGGGAGGGAGAGAGAGAGGGAGGGAGGGAGGGAAGCAGTCTGTGAGATGTAGGGAGGGAGGGAGGGAGGCAAGCTGGCAGGGTGCAAGAGGCTGCAAGAGAGAGGGAGGCAGGCAGGCAGACTGAAAGAGGCTGCAAGACGGAGGAAAGAAGGTATATATGGAGGGAGGGAAAAAGGTAGGCTGCAAGAAGGAGGGAGGCATGCAAGTTAAAGAGGCTGAAAGAGGGAGGCATGAAGACAGTCTGCAAGAGGCTGCAAGAGGGCGGGAGGCAGGGAGCCAGGTTGCAAGATCAAGGGAGGCATGCAGGCAGGCATTGTGCAAGAGGATGCAAGAGGGAGGGAGGCAGACAGGCACGCTGAAAATGACTGCACGAGGGAGGGAAGGACGCAGCCAGGAAGCCTGCAAGAGGATGCCAGAGGCATGGAGGCAGGCAGGCCAGCAGGGTGCAAGAGGCTGCAAGAGGGAGGGAGCAGGCAAGAGTAAGGGAGGGAGACAGGCAGGCTGCAAGAGTTTGAAAGAGAGTACGAGGCAGTCAGGCAGGCTGCAAGAGGCTACAAGTCAGGGGGAGGCAGGCAGGCCGGCAGGGTGCAAGAGGCTGCAAGAGGGAGGGATGCAGGCAGGCAGGCAGGGTGCAAGAGGCTGCAAGAGGGAGGGAGGGAGGCAGGCAGGCAAGCTCAAGAGGCTGCAAGAGGAAGGCAGGAAGGAAAGAGTAAGGGAGGGAGGCAGACAGGCTGCAAGACGCTGAAAGCGGGTAGGAGGCAGTCAGGCAGGCTGCAAGAGGCTACAAGGGGGCGGGAGGCAGGGAGCCAGGTTGCAAGATCAAGGGAGGCACGCAGGCAGGCATTGTGCAAGAGGATGCAAGAGGGATGGAAGCAGGCAGGCCGGCAGGGTGCAAGAGTCTGCAAGAGGGGGGGAGGCAGGCAGGCAAGCGGCAAGAGGCTGCAAGAGGGAGGGAGCAGGCAAGAGTAAGGGAGGGAGGCAGACAGGCTGCAAGAGTTTGAAAGAGGGTAGGAGGCAGTCAGGCAGGCTACAAGATGCTACAGGAGGGGGGGAGGCAGGCAGGCAGGCTGCAAGAGGGAGGGAGGCTTGGCGTAAGCGAAGGGCGGGAAAAAGTGGAGGCGCACATGGAGTGGAAGGAGCAAAATGACTGGCAGGCTGCAGGAAAGTGGAGGCCTAGACGCCACAGGGCAAATTTCTGCCAGGAAAGCGGAGATGCCGGAAGGAGGTGCACGCTCTGATGGGCATTAGTGTTTGAAAAGGGCTGGATAGCCAAAAAGGGATGAGAGGCCCTGGTGGAATTAGAGACGGTGAAATCACTAAGAAAAGGAAGGGGGGGGGGGGATCTACAGGCATATGTTGGAAGCAAAACAGGATCACGGAGCAAGACAGAGGAAGAGAGGTAATGATGGGTCGAGACTAGAAAGACAGAGAGAAATCACCTGTGGGGGGAAAGGAAGGTGGGAAGGAGGGAGAGCAAGGGACGGTCAAGAAGACAGAGGGATTGAAGGCATGAGAGAGCAAGAGATTGAGAAAGGGAGAGGGATCGGGACGGGCTACAAGCTGAAAGGGAAAGGCCCACGGAGCAGAAGGGAAGGGCACGGGAGCTGGGCACGAGTTTGTACTAGGAAAGAACACCACCGAGAGGGGTATGGATCTCTACAGGCAAAATGCTTGGCAGAGGATGGAGGACCGAGAGAAGAAGGGAAAAGGGGAAAAGGAAGAGGCAGTGAGGAAGTGATGGAGAAAGAAACAGTAGCAACTGAGATGAGAAGAGGGACAGGTCCGAGGCAGAGAGGTGGAGAAAGAGCATCAAGCCAGGGATGGGAGCAGGCCAGATGGATCAGAAAAAAGAGGAGGCAGCACTGAGGCATCCAGAAGACAGGTGAGCAACAGGGAGACAGAGAGCAGGAGACGACTGCGGAAGAAATAGAGACGGGGAGTGGGATGCTGGCCTAGAACCAACAAGAGCAACAGAGAGAAAGACAGACGGGTGGAGAACGAGAAAAGACAGAAGAGAGAACAAGAGAGAGAGATGAAGCAATCAGTAGATTCAAATTCTTCCATCGATTCAATTCTTCAAAGAGCACATCTAGGCAGGAACGCAGGCAGTGCAGAAAAGCTGCAAGAGACCTAAAAGAGAGGCTGGAAGGGAAATACAGGCCAGAAAAATGTTGTCTCCCAAATGGGGTCTGAGGCTGGAGGGCTGTAGAGGCCAGAAAAAATTGGATGCCGACAAAAGGTGGGAGGCTGAAATGGGGTGGGTGGCCAGGGGGAGATAAAGGCCAAAAAAATGTGGGAGGCTGAAACATGGTGGGAGGCCGCCCGGGGGGGGGGTGTAGAGACCAAAAAAAGTGGTGGCTGCAAGGGGGAGGGAGGCTTAGGGGAAGTTGAGGGCAGGAAAACATGGAGGCCAAACGGTGTGGAAGGACCAAAATGGGTGGGAGGCCCCGGGAAAGTAGGCCTTAGAATAAAGGGGAGTGTATTATGTGGAAACTATTTGGGGGCGGACAGTTTCAGTGGGACTGTTTTGGGGCCTAAATATTTCAGGGGGTATCGTTTCAGGGGAATTGATACGGAGGGTCTATTTCAGGGAGGCTATTTGGAGACTCCTTTGGGGGAGTATTTTGGTGGGTGTATTTAGGAGGGATATTTAACGGACGACTATTTGACGGGGGAGTATTTTAAGAGCAGAGCATTACAGGGGGATTATTTCCAGGGGGATGTCTTTCGAGGGATCTATTTCAGAGGGAGTGCTTCAGGGGAGAGCATTTGAGGGGAGACTATTCCAGGAGAAAGGATTTGGGGAGGACCGTTTCTGGGGAGAACATTTGGGGGGGGGGAGTACTGGTGGAGGTAGATTTTCCAGGGAGAGTGTTTTGTGGCAGGAGAGTTATGGCAGGTACTGTTTCAGGGGGACTATTTATTGGGGAAAACTATTTCAGGGGTACTGTGGAGGACTCTTCCTGAGGAAGTGTTATGGGAGGGACGGTTTCAGGGAGACTATTTCAGGGGGACGTATTTTGGGGAGGACTCTTTGGTTGCAGTCCTATTTTGAGGCGGGAGTGTTACAGGACAGACTATTTCAGGAGTGCTACTTTGAGGGTGTTTTGCCAATTATCAGGCCTAGCATAAAGGACACAGCCAGCCTCAAGATGAACCGATAACCAAATTAAATTTGACACTAAAGGGTTGCTACACGGGTGATCACTGGGGGTACAAGTCAATCGGGTTACACATAATTGACATCAATCACAACGATCCCAACAACGACACCGCACGACCAGCAATGGCTGCAATAAACAGTGAAATACAGTCTCCCATAGAAGGGATGGGAGACAACCAGGTCAACAAGCCAAATACATAAGACCAAGAAAGCCAGATACTGAATCTCTACAAAGCCCACATTGACAAAAGCCAGACCTGAAGAGCCCAGTTCCAGGGAGTCGAGAGATCCTTCCCCAACAGAAAATTCTTCAGAATGCATCCACCACACAGACAGCCAGTCCACACCTCCTGCAAGTGGTCCCAGCTTTTATCCTCTCCATGGGACACCTGACCTGTCTTTACTTAATGCAGAACACCTGGGGCACATTTACCTAATGGCTCTCCCTGCAAAGCCAGAGGGAAGTTTAAAGGGAAACTCACCACCACTTTGTGAAGGACTGTGGAAATCGCCCCTATGTCAACCTTAATTTGGGGCTTGGGGTTGAAACCCCAGCATTTCAGAGGGGCACGAGTTTAAGGGGGAATATTTTGGGGGGATTATTTCAGAGAGTGAGTTATTGCGGGAGGGACTACTTCAGGGAGACTCTTTTGAAGGCACTATTGCAGGGGGGAATATGGCAGGGGGGACTATTTGGGGAGGAACTGTTTCAGGCGGGGCTATTTCAAGGCAGGGGAGTGTTACTGGACAGACTATTTCGGAAGACTCTTCAGGGGCAGTATTTTCAGGGGTCCCAAAATGTGATGGGAGGCCACAGGAAAGAAGAGTCCACAGGACAAACATAGGCCAGAAACAAGTAGGTGCCGGTAGGGGGTGCACGTTCTGATGGGCATTAGAGTCTGAAAAGGGCTGGGAAGACAAAAAAAGAGTGGGAGGCCATGTGGGAATTACAAATGGAGAAATCACGAGGAAAAAAAAAAAAAAAAAAAGAGGAGAAGTCCTGCGGGCACATGTTGGAGGAAAAACAGGTTGAGGGAGCAAGACAGAGGAAGAGAGATAATGATGGGCCGAGAGTAGAAAGGCAGAGAGAGAGAGAGAAATCAAATGTGGGGGGAAAGGAAGGTGGAAAGGAGGGAGAGCAAGAGAAGGTTAAAAAGGCAGAGAGCATAAGGGGAAGAGAGAGCAAGAGAGAGACAAAGGGAGAGGGAGCGGGACGGGCTACAAATTGAAAGGGAAAAGGCCACAGAGCAGAAGAGAATGGAACAGGGATCTGGGCACAGGGTTATAGCAGGAAAGAGCACCACCGAGACGGGTATGGATCTCTACAGGCAAAATGCTTGGCAGAGGATGGAGGACCGAGAGAAGAAGGGAAAAGGGGAAAAGGAAGAGGCAGTGAGGAAGTGATGGAGAAAGAAACAGTAGCAACTGAGAGATGAGAAGAGGGACAGGTCCGAGGCAGAGAGGTGGAGAAAGAGCATCAAGCCAGGGATGGGAACAGGCCAGACGGATCAGGAGAGAGGAGGCAGCACTGAGGCATCCAGAAGACAGGTGAGCAACAGGGAGACAGAGAGCAGGAGACGACTGCGGAATAGAGACGGGGGGGTGGGATGCTGGCCTAGAACCAACAAGAGCAACAGAGAGAAAGACAGACGGGTGGAGAACGAGAAAAGACAGAAGAGAGAACAAAAGAGAGAGATGAAGCAACCAACAGATTCAAAGTCTTCCATCGATTCAAGTCTTCAAAGAGCACGTCAAGGCAGGAACGCAGGCAGTGCAGAAAAGCTGCAAGAGACCTAAAAGAGAGGCTGGAAGAGAAATAAAGACCAGAAAAATGTGGTATCCAAAACGGGGTGGGAGGCTGAAACGGGGTGGGAGGCAGGAGGGCAGTAGAGGCCAGGAAGAAATGGAGGCCGAAAATAGGTGGGAGGCTGAAACGGGATGGGAGGCTGGAGGGCAGTAGAGGCCAGGAAAAAATGGAGGCCGAAAAGAGGTGGGAGGCTGAAACAGGGTGGGAGGCTGGAAGGCAGTAGAGGCCAGGAAAAAAATGGAGGCCGAAAATGGGTGGGAGGCTGAAACGGGGTGGGAGGCTGGAGGGCAGTAGAGGCCAGGAAAAAATGGAGGCCGAAAAGAGGTGGGAGGCTGAAATGGGGTGGGAGGCTGGAGGGCAGTAGAGGCCAGAAAAAATTGGAGGCCGTGATAAAGTGGGAGGCTGGAGAGCAGCGGAGGCCAGGAAAAAAATGGAGACAAAAAGAAGAAAAAAGGTGGGAGACTGAAACAGAGTGGAAGCCTGCATGGCATTAGAGAGTAGAAAAAATTGGAGACCAATAAAAGGTGGGGTGTTGAAATGGAGTGTGAAGCCAGGGGCAGGTAGAGGCAAGAAAAATCAGAGATGGCAAGAGGGAGGAATGGAGGGAGGCAGGGTGGGAACGAGGAAGGCAGGCTGCAAAAGGCTGCAAAATAAAGAGAGGAAGTTATATAGGGAGGGAGTCAGGCTTCAAGAGAGAGGGAGGGAGGCAGGCCTCAAGAGGCTGGAAGAGGGAGGCAGGCAGGCAGTCTACAAGAGGCTGCAAGACGGAGGGAGGGAGGGAGAGAGAGAGGGAGGGAGGGAGGGAAGCAGTCTGTGAGATGTAGGGAGGGAGGGAGGGAGGCAAGCTGGCAGGGTGCAAGAGGCTGCAAGAGAGAGGGAGGCAGGCAGGCAGACTGAAAGAGGCTGCAAGACGGAGGAAAGAAGGTATATATGGAGGGAGGGAAAAAGGTAGGCTGCAAGAAGGAGGGAGGCATGCAAGTTAAAGAGGCTGAAAGAGGGAGGCATGAAGACAGTCTGCAAGAGGCTGCAAGAGGGCGGGAGGCAGGGAGCCAGGTTGCAAGATCAAGGGAGGCATGCAGGCAGGCATTGTGCAAGAGGATGCAAGAGGGAGGGAGGCAGACAGGCACGCTGAAAATGACTGCACGAGGGAGGGAAGGACGCAGCCAGGAAGCCTGCAAGAGGATGCCAGAGGCATGGAGGCAGGCAGGCCAGCAGGGTGCAAGAGGCTGCAAGAGGGAGGGAGCAGGCAAGAGTAAGGGAGGGAGACAGGCAGGCTGCAAGAGTTTGAAAGAGAGTACGAGGCAGTCAGGCAGGCTGCAAGAGGCTACAAGTCAGGGGGAGGCAGGCAGGCCGGCAGGGTGCAAGAGGCTGCAAGAGGGAGGGATGCAGGCAGGCAGGCAGGGTGCAAGAGGCTGCAAGAGGGAGGGAGGGAGGCAGGCAGGCAAGCTCAAGAGGCTGCAAGAGGAAGGCAGGAAGGAAAGAGTAAGGGAGGGAGGCAGACAGGCTGCAAGACGCTGAAAGCGGGTAGGAGGCACTCAGGCAGGCTGCAAGAGGCTACAAGGGGGCGGGAGGCAGGGAGCCAGGTTGCAAGATCAAGGGAGGCACGCAGGCAGGCATTGTGCAAGAGGATGCAAGAGGGATGGAAGCAGGCAGGCCGGCAGGGTGCAAGAGTCTGCAAGAGGGAAGGAGGCAGGCAGGCTGGCAGGGTGCAAGAGGATGCAAGAGGGAGGGAGGGAGGGAGGCAGGCAGGCAGGCAAGCTGCAAGAGGCTGCAAGAGGAAGGCAGGAAGGAAAGAGTAAGGGAGGGAGGCAGACAGGCTGCAAGACGCTGAAAGCGGGTAGGAGGCAGTCAGGCAGGCTGCAAGAGGCTACAAGAGGGCGGGAGGCAGGGAGCCAGGTTGCAAGATCAAGGGAGGCACGCAGGCAGGCATTGTGCAAGAGGATGCAAGAGGGATGGAAGCAGGCAGGCCGGCAGGGTGCAAGAGTCTGCAAGAGGGGGGGAGGCAGGCAGGCAAGCGGCAAGAGGCTGCAAGAGGGAGGGAGCAGGCAAGAGTAAGGGAAGGAGGCAGACAGGCTGCAAGAGTTTGAAAGAGGGTAGGAGGCAGTCAGGCAGGCTGCAAGATGCTACAGGAGGGGGGGAGGCAGGCAGGCAGGCTGCAAGAGGGAGGGAGGCAGGCTTGGCGTAAGCGAAGGGCGGGAAAAAGTGGAGGCGCACATGGAGTGGAAGGAGCAAAATGACTGGCAGGCTGCAGGAAAGTGGAGGCCTAGACGCCACAGGGCAAATTTCTGCCAGGAAAGCGGAGATGCCGGAAGGAGGTGCACGCTCTGATGGGCATTAGTGTTTGAAAAGGGCTGGATAGCCAAAAAGGGATGAGAGGCCCTGGTGGAATTAGAGACGGTGAAATCACTTAGAAAAGGAAGGGGGGGAGGGATCTACAGGCATATGTTGGAAGCAAAACAGGATCACGGAGCAAGACAGAGGAAGAGAGGTAATGATGGGTCGAGACTAGAAAGACAGAGAGAAATCACCTGTGGGGGGAAAGGAAGGTGGGAAGGAGGGAGAGCAAGGGACGGTCAAGAAGACAGAGGGATTGAAGGCATGAGAGAGCAAGAGATTGAGAAAGGGAGAGGGATCGGGACGGGCTACAAGCTGAAAGGGAAAGGCCCACGGAGCAGAAGGGAAGGGCACGGGAGCTGGGCACGAGTTTGTACTAGGAAAGAACACCACCGAGAGGGGTATGGATCTCTACAGGCAAAATGCTTGGCAGAGGATGGAGGACCGAGAGAAGAAGGGAAAAGGGGAAAAGGAAGAGGCAGTGAGGAAGTGATGGAGAAAGAAACAGTAGCAACTGAGAGATGAGAAGAGGGACAGGTCCGAGGCAGAGAGGTGGAGAAAGAGCATCAAGCCAGGGATGGGAGCAGGCCAGATGGATCAGGAAAAAGAGGAGGCAGCACTGAGGCATCCAGAAGACAGGTGAGCAACAGGGAGACAGAGAGCAGGAGACGACTGCGGAAGAAATAGAGACGGGGAGTGGGATGCTGGCCTAGAACCAACAAGAGCAACAGAGAGAAAGACAGACGGGTGGAGAACGAGAAAAGACAGAAGAGAGAACAAGAGAGAGAGATGAAGCAATCAGTAGATTCAAATTCTTCCATCGATTCAATTCTTCAAAGAGCACATCAAGGCAGGAACGCAGGCAGTGCAGAAAAGCTGCAAGAGACCTAAAAGAGAGGCTGGAAGGGAAATACAGGCCAGAAAAATGTTGTATCCAAAATGGGGTGGGAGTCTGAAACGGGGTGGGAGGCTGGAGGGCAGTAGAGGTCAGAAAATATTGGAGGCCATAAAAAAGGTGGGAGCCTGAAAGGGGGTGGGAGGCTGGAGGGCAGTACAGGCCAGAAAAAATTGTAGGCTGAAGAAAGGTGGTCAGCTGAAACAGGGTGGGAGGCTAAAAACATAAGTAGAGGCCAGAAAATACTGGAGGCTGAAAGCAGGAGGGGATTGGAGAAAGTAGAGTTCAAGTGTAATTGGAGGCCAAATAGAGGTGGAAGGACCAAAATGTGTGAGAGACTGCAAGGAAGCAGACATTAGAATTATCTTATTTCGTGAGGTGGGGGGAAGAAGTATTTAGCAGGCAGTGGTGGAGTGGTATTTCGCAGGAGCGCAGCAGTATCTTGTTTGATATCAAAGATAAGTTTTATATTGAGGGGGAGTGTTATATCTCCGGTGGGGCAGAGAGTTTTATAATGGGGGGTAGGGTGGAGTATGGGAGGAGTAATATTATTGGAGGTAGTATTATATCCGGGGTGGGGGGGTGGAGTGCTGAGTGAGTGTTCTTTCTCAGGGCCATAGCAACATTTCACACGGGGGGGGGGGGGGGGGGGGGGGGGGGTCATCTCACATGGGGGGGCGAGCCTTACTTCAGCAGGGGTCAGGGAGAGCATTATTGGGGGGGGGGGGGGTCGGGGAGGAGTGCATTATTTCACTGGGAGGCATAGTAGTATTCCAAGGGGGGTGGGTATAATATTTCCAGGGGTATTATTGGGCGAGTATTATTTGAAAGGGTGTATTATTCTACCGGCTGGGTGGGGGAAGGAAGGGCGGCGTGAGGGGCGGGGATTTTTTCCTAGCAGTATCATTTTGGTGGTGGAGCCGTATTTCACGGGCAGAAGCATTGTTATTTCGGGGGCGGGGGGGGGACTATTTTTGGGGACCATTATTTCGGGGGGTGGGGGGGAATTCTTATTTCAGGGGGGGACTATTATTTCACGGGGGGTCCAGGGGTGGCAGGAGTATTATTTCGCAGGGATATATTTTGAAGTTGGAGCATTTCCAAGTGATTATTTGCTGGGGGACTTTTTAGAGGCGACTATTTTACAGGAAGTGTTTCAGGGTAGACTATTTGAGGGGATCGTTTCTGTGGGGAGCCTGGGGGGGGGCAGTATTGGTGGGGTCGGCATTTACAGGGCGAGTATTTTAGGGCAGGAGTGGTGTGGTGAAAGAGCGCCAAGGCAGCGATGGGGAGCAGGGCGGGGGGATCAGCAAGGAGAGGAGGCAGCACGGAGGCATCTAGAAGAGAGGTGAGCGACAGGGAGCTGGACAGCAGGAGACGACTGCGGAAGAGAGAGACAGGCAGTAGGATGCTGGCCTGGAACCAACAAGAGTAACACAGAGAAGGACAGACTTGGAGCATGAGAGAAGGCAGGAAGAGAGAACAAAAGAGAGAGATGAAGCCATCAACAGTCGAGACAGGGAGCAGCACAAAGGGTCTGAGAGAGGGCGAGGTGAACAGGGTGGAGGACGGGGACAGGGAGATACAGGAGCAGGGGAGGCATGAGCGAGGTCACAGGATAGAGGCAGGAAGACTAGGAAGGAGGGAAATGGGCAGGCAGGCACATGGAGCGGCAGACAGGCTCGCCGAGGATAACAATGCCTGGGAACAGGCCAGAGAAAGCTGTGGGCAAAAAGAGACCCCAAAGCCGATCTGAAACAAGAACTGAAAATGGAAAATAAAAGCGCGAGGTTACAGGAGAGAAAGGGAGGATGAAACAAAGGAAGGAGAGAGAGCAGGACCAAGCATCTAGAAAAAAGGAAGAGCTAGACAAAAACCACAACAGGGAGTGGGATCAGGAAAGAAGGAGAGCACAGATATAGGGAAGCAAAAACAACAACAAAAAAAAAAATCACAGCAGCATGCGATAGAGAGGGGGCCAGGGGACAGCCCAAAACGTCCAAGAGGGGCAACAGGGCCCAAGGGTCCACGACTCACCGCAGCTGTCGCTCTCAGCGCTGCCAGGAAAAATTTGCCGATTCAGACCCTTCTTTCTCCTTCTCTCCTCCCTTCCTTTTCTGGAGGTGCAGTCGCTCAGCTGCCCTCCACCTCAAAGAACACGCGGGTGTCTCTCGGCTCTTACAAAACGCAGCTTCCTGCACGTGTGGCCTCGCTCGCACGCTGCGCGGCCGTACCGCGCTCTGGGTGACGCACACGGACCCTGATCGCACGCTGGCGGTCCGGCCCACTGCGGACTGTACAGAGGGCTCCTGCCTCGCCCAGAGAGGCAGGCTCTCTCTTCCTGCAGTGGAAGGCAGCTGCTGCCCACATGCCCTTGATTTTCTTCTTTCCCTTTCTCAGGCCTCTGCAGCTTCAGCTGTGGCAGCTCCTGTCCACAGCCAGAAAACGTCCCAGGGGCCTGTCCCTTCTCACCTCTCTGCTGCGAGGAGCACAAGGGCAGGCAGAGAACCCCACACAGTTCTGAAGTGGGTCCGGTCAACAGCATCCCCAGGGAAGGAACAGGCAAGTGAGGCCCTGCAGCAGGTGGAGGAAGCAAGCAGCCGATTCAACGTGAATGATAGAGCAAGCTTCAGCTTTATTGAAAAAAATCACCCCTTACATAAGCACTCTACAATAATCATGCATACTACTCACAAATCTATTGGATACGTGTAAAAGGCTACATTATAATATCCCAGCCCCTTGTGACATTTCAGATATGTCCCAACATCTTCCCTCTTCTGGCCTGCCTTTTTTCCCAAGGTTGTTCACCATCACACTCAAGGCCACGGTGTACCTCAATTTCTCTCTTTGTTAACATAACAGTCCGTTGTAAGCATAACTGTACCCTGGGTTGTTTCCTTTGTTTACCTCAGATGGCTGCAATCAGCTCCTGCAGAGACCCACGGCCTTGCTCTCTGCAAGCTGTTCTCCAACAATTCCCCCTTTTTCTTTTTGTGCAGGCTGCACAAGCATAAATTTACTAATATTTCTCATTATACAACTATATGCTATTTTAATAATTACTACAATCAATAATACTATTCCTAATCACCGCAATAAACTGTTAAAGGTACCCTATCAAGCACAAAGCATCCCATACTACCCACATGCAAGGGATATGACTAAATACTACAAAATAAACAGTAAGGAAAGTACGGTACTAACATTCAGATCCGCAATTGCTAGGGAACCCTGGATACAGCGAGAATTTAGAGTGCTCTTCCTCACAAACTGGAAACCCTAC
Organism: Athene noctua; assembly: GCF_965140245.1. Taxonomy (NCBI): domain Eukaryota; kingdom Metazoa; phylum Chordata; class Aves; order Strigiformes; family Strigidae; genus Athene; species Athene noctua. The sequence continues at coordinate 25,563,687 of NC_134047.1, read as the reverse complement.
GTGATGCGTCCATCCGTAGGTGAGGCATCCAAAGTCGCTGCAAGCAGGTCCAGCCTCTAAATCAACAGGCCAAAATAACCGGCAACTTCCTTTGAGCGGAAACATCTGATTTCATTCTCCTGTTGGGTTCCACCTGGAGCCTGGCCAGTACTCCAGGGGGAAACCCAAGGGAGTTTCTAAATAAGGTTAAACACTTGAGCTCTTAATTCTTAATATTACTAAACAAAGAAAGTGGAATACGTACATTCTTACAGCATCTTATCCTTATTAATAACTATATTTTATCTAAAGTACATCTTGCACAAGTGACTAGTAAGCCTATATATTTCATTAAGGAGTTGCAGTTACTGTTAGCATTTTCTCTTAAAAGAATTGGCAACTGTAGTGTAGTTTGTCCTGTTGCAGTAGCAAACGTTACTCAGACATTCTGCTTAAAACATCAGTCGAAGAGACCGCAGACTGTCCGCACAGGGGCACTCACAGCACCCACAGCTGGATCCTGAGTGCTGGCTGCCTCTCACGCCTCAGGTGTGGTTGCACACACCTTGTCGGTGACCATTGGAGACTGAGACCTGTGGAGACACAAGCATAACCTCTTCCCCAGGTTATTAAAAAAAAAAATTGTCTTTCCCAGTTACTACTTTCTAAGTCTTTGTTAACACTTGAGCTTTGCTGTGGACTTCTTGTCGATCTGGTACCTGTGATGAAAGACGACACAATACTGGTGACACCTGTAACACAGGGGAGATGTTTAAAAGGTTTGAAGAGATGGAGTCTTTCTGGTATTCAGGGCAAGTTGCAGTGATGTTTTTAGCTGGATGCCTTGATAAAGAAAACTGGTTTTGTGTTGTTCTGGCATTCTGGTGGAAAAAATGCATGCGTTTTACAGCAGAGCAAACGGTTGACCTGGAGCCAAGATCTCTCCCCCCTTTTGTTTTTGCAAACGCACTTTCAAGGTCTGGTGCGCTCTTTCTACCATGGTTTGCCCTGTGGGGGAATGAAGTATGCTTGCGATGGTTGTTAGCTATACGGGGAAGATCTTGTTTTGCTTTCTCTGTAAGTACTTTGGGTGATGTCAGTGAAGGATCTTTTCGTAAAATATCAAACAAGCTATGCAGATCAACATCAGTTAGGCCCACAACGGCTGTAAGCAATTCATGGTTCCTAACAGTTTCAGTAAATCTTTTAAAGTCTTAATAACAGTTTTAAGTTGTTGCAGGACAATACACACAGGTGATTCGGTTTACAAGGTGTCAGGGTGGGTTTCAGGGTGGGTTGTGCTACAGTGGTGATTAAGACAGATTTGATCCAATCTGAGTTCCTCACCGAGTCATACAGTTATGACCCCAAAATGCAATAGGGGTTTTCCAATATAAATGGATGAATATTTGCTACCCAATTTTCTGGGCCTCTTACATGAATGAGATCCTTGCTTTAAACTGTTACAGCATGACACCAACCCTGAAAAGCATTTGAGTTACCAGAGCTAACAGCCAATCTGCTCACAGATATTATGGTTACATCTGCACTAGTATCTAAAATGCCTGTTAGCCCAACAGATTTTTCAGTTTTAGCGAGAGTACATTTTACCAGCAGTTAACCTTGTGTTACTGTTTTAGTCCAAAAATATTTAAGGGGTATCTGCTGATCTAAATCCTGAGTCATTGCGGCTTCTTGGTATACTGTTAGGGGGAGCCGCAGCAAAAGAAGCAAGCTGAACAATTTTTGACCCTTTTGTTACAGAACACAGGGGTACAGACCATAATTTTTATTTTCTCTTCATAATCAGCATCTACAACCCCTGGTAAAACAAACAACCCCTGTGAGGTTGCAGATGATTTTTTAACAATATTTCCATTAGGCAGATGGTTCAGAGGTGTACTCTCCCCGCAGAGTATGCGCCTAAATTCAAAACAACAATCAACACAGAATGACTGCCTCCTGCTAGAGGAGGTATTTCACCTGTGACACTGAGAGCACTGAGCCCAAACCAACCGCAGCACCGATGCCCCAGCGGGCGGGCACTAGGACCCTGCAGTTCCTCGCCGGCCGCTTCCCTGGCCGGAGAACTCCGCGGCTGCAGCGGCCGCGGCACACTCACACACACACACACTCACACAACTACACAGAGGAGCTCCTGACACTCATTACTCACAACGTAAAATGACAAATATTACCAATACGAGGACTCCGTTAAGCACATCTAAAGCCTGCGCTGCATAACCCTGCCGGACGGGGGGGCGGTGTGCCGAGCGCGCAGTGCCGGCTCAGCTGCAGGTGGCCGCTCCGCGGCGGGGGGGCTCGGGGAGGCCCCGGGCCGCCGCCGCCAGCTCCAAATGTTAAGCTACACGCTCGGTTTTCCAGGTAGAGTGCTGTGCCGGCGTGAATGACGGGTTTTTTTCTTAAAAGTGTTAGCCAATTTTTACGGGGCCAATCGATATCCCTGAGCCGTCGCCTCCAGTACAGCTGTTGTAATCTGAGGTTTTGCAGCCCGTTCTCATTAATGCTTTTCTCTAAATCTTTAAAAAACAGAAAAAAGCCGTTTTTCCCAACGTGGCTGATGAGCCGGCTCATAGCTTACAGGAGTAAGAATTTTTCTTGCCATGTCCATCGTCCTCAGTTAAGGGAGGACACAAGCCAGACAGTTCAGATTCTTTTTCAGGATTTACAGCATCAGGGTCTAAAAGATTATCACACCATTCTGATTCTTTAAGCAATAAATTTGGCTCTTTAAAGTGTCCCCTAGCCTTGCCCAGACCAATCAGCACAGCTAAGTCTTTTATCGGACTTACTCCCCGCTTTTCTAAAAAGCAAAAAGTTTTAGGACTACCTCTCGTTGAAAATATTCCTGCCTGGGCGAAAATTCCTTAAATTCCTTAAAATGCTGGATCATGTACCTTGACGATGTTCTTCCACATCCGATCAAGTAGCCAATGACCAGGTTCCTTAATTCCTTGGCCTTTCCTGGGTAAGTCCCCTATTGCAGCCTTTCCTGGGTAGCCCTTCTCGGAGTGAACACCTGCACCTGGCGCTGAGGAGGTGGCAGCGTTGCCTTCCTACTCCGAGTCCATCCTGCCGCTTCCTCGGTTCCGTTAGGTGGAAAAGCAGAGTTCGGGTAACCCTGTTCAGTGCGCCACTTGTGGCGGTTGGAGGAAGCAAGCAGCCGATTCAATGTGAATGATAGAGCAAGCTTCAGCTTTACTGAAAAAAATCACCCCTTACATTAAGCACTCTACAATAATCATGCACACTACTCACAAATCTATTGGATACATGTAAAAGGCTACATTATAATATCCCAGCCACTTGTGACATTTCAGATATGTCCCAACATCTTCCCTCTTCTGGCCTGCCTTTTTTCCCAAGGTTGTTCACCATCACACTCAAGGCCACGGTGTACCTCAGTTTCTCTCTTTGTTAACATAACAGTCCGTTGTAAGCATAACTGTACCCTGGGTTGTTTCCTTTGTTTACCTCAGATGGCTGCAATCAGCTCCTGCAGAGACCCACGGCCTTGCTCTCTGCAAGCCATTCTCCAACACGGCCCCGGTGAGGCCTCTGGGAGAAGGTGAAGCGACTGCCGTTATTACCGTAGATCGCCCCTGGCCGGAGCCCCCCTTCCACAGGGGCTCCTGCGGAGGCGCCAAGGGCCGGCTTGCCGCCATCCCCGCGGGGCTCGGGGGTGACCTGGGGCTACGGGACGGGCTTCAGGGTGAGGTGCGAGACCTGGGGCCAGGACACGGTGCGGGCGAGGCCAGTGCCAGCTCAAGGGGAGCTCTGGCAAGCTGGGGAGGCACCCGGCACCAACCCCCAGGGGACACCCATCTTCTTCCCCTCTGCCTTTGTCCCAGCCCTCGGGTAACTCCCTGGGGCTCCCCCGGCCCGGATCACCTCCAGCAGAGCGGAGGCCTGACACAGCAGGCGGTGTGAAGCTTCCTGCCCCACCGCTGCCGTGTGGCCAGCGGGCAGGAGGGGCCCCCACACCTGCCAAAGGGGCGGGCCGGCCTCACCGGCGGCCTCGGCCCTCGCCCACCCCCAGGAATCACGCCCAGCAAGCCTCACGCTGCGGCAGCAGGAAGGCGGCTCAGGCGGTGCCGCACACCTGTGCGGGGCCGGCGCTGCAGTCCTGCCCTTCGCGCACCGAGCGCCCGCCGGCAGCGTGACGTGGGGCGGCGGCGGCATTTCCTTACCAGGAGGGAGCACCGAGCGTGGCCGCACCCCCCCACGGGCATCGGAGCATCGCACTGACGTTGCTGGCGGGCGGCAGCGTGGGGCACGGGGCCACCTCTGTGTCGCCCACCGACAGCACCGTGTGGCGTTTGCCAGGCAGCGGCGGTGAGCGCAGGCGAGCGCCACCCCCCGCGTGAGCGGCGGCCGAGCGGCACGTCACTGCGCACACGCTCTCGAGGAACGGGCACGACGCTTGGTGGGGAGCAGCTGGAAGCCCCCGGGAACCCACGTGAAAGCGGCAACAAAACTATCCCTCGTGCTGCGCCACAGGGGCCGCGGCGGTAGCGAGGACTGCGCCGCGCTACGGGCGCCCACGAGCGGTGCAGCTGCCTGGCAGCCGAGTCTGCAGAACCTACAGCTCCTGGCACGCGCTGGCCAACGCGGCACGGCCGCCTGCACGCCAAGCGCTGTAAGACCCCGCATCCCAGCGTGACCCAGGGAACCAACGCGGCTGGCCAGAAACCCCACACGCCAGGACCACAGCTCCCGCTGGGTTGCGAGAGGCAGTTTTCTCTGCTTTCTGACCCTGCAGCAACACCGTTGCTCACCCCTCCGAACCCCTACCAGTGCACCCAGAAGCCTCACCACCGGCTCGGGGCAGCCCCTGCCACCACCTCCAACGCTGCCACCCTGCAGGCACCGCCATCCTCCCCAGGAGCTGCCAGCTGATGGCACGGCTCCACTCACCTTCTCCCTCGGTGCAGCCGGGGCCCAGCAATGCTCAGCGACTGCTCTGCTCCTCCCTTGGTTGACACCGACCCCTCTGACGGCTTGCTCTTAACAGCAGCACCCGCCCCTCCACCCGGAGCAAGCCCTTTACAGGGAGGGGCCGCTGCCATCAGCCTCACTGCCCACACCTGGGGCCCCTCCAGCCCCAGCCCACAGCTGGAGGCCATCACCCACCCCCACAGAGCATCATCACCCCTCCCAGCCCCTCACCTGGGGCAAAGGAAGCACAAAAGGCAGCCGGCAGCCAGCAAGTGTTTATTCAGTCACACACAGAACAAGTCCCAGAAGGGAGTGAGTCTGCTCCGGGGCTCAGGGCCCCTAATGCTGCCCCTGCCCCTGGCACACCTTGGCGCTTGTTCCCGGAGCCACGCTCCTCAGTCCAGCCGGGAACAGTCAGTCGGTTCCTGGAGCAACAAGCTGCAGGGCAGAGCTGGAAACTGCCAAACATGAGGAGCAAGATGCAGGACACAAGAAGACAGAAGAAAGGTGGCAGCTAGCTGACTAGTACAGGGGTAGAGAGAAAACAAGAGATGAGCAATGGGGCGGTGAGAGGATGGGGACAGGGAACCCAACGTGGATATGCAGAAAAAAAAGCAGCAGGGAGAGAAGAAAACAGGCAGCAGAAAGAAGGAGGAGGAGCAGGACAGAAACCAACAAAGAAGGACGAGGAGCAGCATAGAGATGCAGAAAAAAAAAAAAGCTGGGATGGGTGGCACAACAGACATGGAGGGGAAAAAAAAAAAGGGGGGGAGCAGGGAGCTAGACCAAGCAAGATGGAAGAAAGACCAAAAAGCTCCAGAGAACAGGGCACAGAGGGAGGAAAAAGCAACAGCGATGGGGAGTCAGGACAGCAAACCATGGGAAGGAACACAAAACAAATCACATCGCTACATGTGACAGGGCAGAGAAGGAAGAATTAGGAAACAGGGACAGAGACACAGAAAAAAAGAGACCTGGAGCCAAAAACTAATCCTGATGCATACAGAAAGAAGGGGGGTGGGGGTGGGGGGGTGTATTCTAAAACAGGGGAAACAGAGACAGAGAGATGGAGAAAAGACAAAAGCAACAGACTACAAGGCATCGAGAGAGGAATTACTGAATAGTAACAGAGCGCCAGCCAGAAACAGGCCACAAAGCAGCAAAGATCACAGGGGGTACGGGGCACAGAGGAAGGAATTCGCAAACCCGGCACAAGGAGCCAGACAGAGAGAGAGCGAGGCAAAAATTAAATGGTGAAAAGAGACAGACCGCAGGGCAGAGGGAGGAATTGATAAACAGGGACAGGGCACCCGACAGAGCATGATGGAGAACAGGGAAAAAAAAAATAGCAGCAAGCTACAGGGAAGAGGGAGGAATTAAAGAACAGTGACTGGAAGACAGACAGCGACACATGGAGAGAGAGAAGACAAAAGAGCGATGGGCAACAAGATGGATAGGGAGGAAATGAAAAACAGCAGAAGGGAGTCAGCCAGAGAGAAAGACACCGAGGAAAAAGGCCAGACAGTCTATGAGGGACGGAGGTAGGAATGAAAAACGGGGGACAGGGAGCAGGAAAGAGAGAGATGGAGATCGCAGGGAATAGCAGCGGGTGCAGGAAGAAGAAAGGGGCATCAATAGGAACAGGGAGCTGGACAGAGAGGGATGGAGAAAGGCAACAAGAGCGGCAGGGTACAGGGCAGAGAAAGGGAAGACCTACAAGATGGGGACAGGGAGATGCTCCAAGCAAGACAGAAGATACAGGTGAGCAAAAAAAGTTGAGCAGCACCAGAAAGAGAGGAGTCTAGGAGAAAGACAGGGAGGGACCAGGCCACACAAGAGGGATGAGAGGGGCCCAAGAGCTCGGGACTTACTGCAGTTCTCCGCGCTGCCAGGAGAATTTGACAGGTCAGACTCCTCCTTCTGTTTGCCTTCTCCCTTCCTCTTCTACAGCTCCAGGTGCCTGGCTGTCCTCCACTTATGAGAATATGTAGGTGTCTCACAGCTCTTACGAGATGAGGCCTGCTAGACACAGAACCTCATTCAATCACACACTACGTGCAGGAGCAGGACAGAGGAAAGAGAGAGAAACCGAGAAGTGAGGAGCAGAACGGAAGGATCGAGAGAGAAATGGACTGAGGAGTGATGCAAAAGGTACAGAACAAGCAGTCAGAAGTGCAGACAGAAAAAGAAAAGGGAGCAGCAAGACAAGAGAGAGAAAGTGAGAGAGAAAGGGGGAGCAAGGCAGAAGAAAAGAAAGAAAAGATATAGAGAAGAAGAAAAAAAAAAATCACAGCATGGGAAAGAGAAGGGCGGGAAGGGACTGGGACATACAAGGGGGGCGACAGGGCCCCGAGGGCCCGGGACTCACCGCGGCTCTCGCTCCCGGCACTGCCGGGAGAACTGGACAGGTCAGATGCTTCTTTCTCCTTCCTTCCTCCTGCCCCTCCTCTTCTTCTGAAACTCCACTCGCCCGGCTGACCTCCCCCTAAAAGAATACGCGGGTGTCTCTCGGCTCTTACAAGACGTGGCTTCCGACACACGCAGCCTCGCTCGCTCGCTCGCTCCGCGGCCGTTCCGCGCCTGGGTCCGGCCCGCTGCGGACTGTGCAGAGGGCTCCTCGCTCACCCGGAGAGGCAGGCGCTCTCCTCCTGCAGGGCGAGGCGGCTGCTGCCCACATGCCCTTGACGTTCTCCTTCCTTCCCTTTCTCCGGCCCCTCCAGCTCCAGCCGCGGCGGCTCCCGCCCCGCTGCCCACGGCCGGGAAGGCTCGGCTCCGCCCGTCCCTTCTGGCCCCCGAGCCGTGAGAAGCGCCAGGCCGGGCAGAGACACCCCACGCCAGCCCGAGCTGGGCGCAGCCGGCGGCATCCCCGGGGCAGGAACGGACACGCGCGGCCCCAGCGCGGCCTCGGGAGGGGGCACGGAGGCGGCAGGGACCCTTATTGCCGCGGACCGGCCCGGCCGCAGCCCCAACACTCACCTCCGCCGCGCACGCGCACTCCCGGGAGACGCCGCCGCCGCGCATGCGCACCCCCGGGCCGGGGGCACACCGCGTCTCGGGGAGCCGCGGGCAGCCCGCGGGAAACCGCCACAAAACCGCGTCTCGGGCCGCGCCGCGGGGCCGCGCCGGTACCGAGGGCTGTGCCGTGCCGCGCGCGCCCGCCAGCGCCGCAGCTGCGGGGAACCGAGAGCGCAGAAACTGCAGCTCCCGGCGTGCCCCGGGGAGCCAACATGGCCGACCGGAAGCCCCCTGCACGTGACTACGGCTCCCGCCGCGCCGCCCGCGCACCCGGAAGCCCGGCCGAGCGCAGCCCCGCGCGGCTCCGGGCAGCGCCGCCGCCGCCCGGCCCCGACGCGGAGCGGCCTCCGCCCCCGGTCCCGCCGCACCTTTCCCCGCAGCCGCCCGGCCGCGCGGCCCCGCTCCTGCCTCGGCTCGCACCGGCTCCTCCTCCAGCACCGGCCCCGGACAGGGAGGGGTCGCTGCCTGCAGCCTCCCTGCCCGCCCCTGCGGCTCCTCCGGCCCGGCCCACGCTCCCCCCCCCCCCCCCCCCGGTAACTATAGCGACCAGCACCGTTAATAAACGCCGGAGATGCCCGTCGCTCCTCCGAGCTCGCGCTCTATGGGCCGCCGGTCCTCCGGTCGCGGGGCCGCCGCCGCGCACGCGCACTCCGGGGGCCGCCCGGCGCAGCCGCACGCCGCAGGTCGCCTCTCCCCGCCGGGGGAACCTTCCCCGGGCAGCGGGAGCAGCCGCTGGGCGAGACCGCTCCGGTGCGCGGGCCGACGGGACCAACGCTGCCAAATCTTATAACCCCCCGGAGAGGGAGGAGCTCCGGCACGGCCGCAGCGCAGGGCAGCGCAGTCTCGCCTTGTGACCCAGAACTCAGCGGGGTGACCGAAGTGTCGGTCAGAGCAGCCTCAGGGCTCTTCGGACGGGTGGAAGGGGGAGGAAAGCCTGTGACAACGCGACACGGGAGCGCAGAGTTGTTTTAAGGACGAAACAGCGTAACTTCGGTCCCTGGGAGACCAGTACAGTAACTATTAAAAGCACACGTATTGTTAGATATTTTTCCTAAACTCACATTTATCCAATTTAGTTTTTCAAATCCTGGTGATAGCAGAAATAGTTTTTTAAAAAAACCCAGATAAATCCAGGAACATTTCTGCCCGCGTTCAGCCGCTCTTCTGGAGCGTACGCTAGGAGCTGGAGAACCCGAGCAAGCTGTCTGATTATATTTACGGCAGCTCTGGCCCCGACAGCTCCCCCGTCCGTCCCCTTGCCAGGAACTAGCGCCGCGGCGGCTACAGCTCAGCCCAAAGCCAAACCGACACCGACCTCGGCTCTGGAAAGCGCCACCTCATCTCCCCCCGTTTTGCTGATTAGGGATATCAATTCAACTCAGACACCGGAGTGAAAGGAGCAGGCGTATTTTATTAGAAATAACTAAATAACAGAAGAATATGGAAAACACGCAGTCAGGAAAGACGGAATAGTGCACTCACACAGACAGGAAAATACAGGGTAACGCATCAAATCCTGACTGCCTGAGAGAGAGGGAACAGCGATTAAAAAAGATCCCTCAGCACCTGCACCCGTTGCCATCACCCAGACCCGCAGGCAGCCCCGGTTACAGCGAGGGTTTGCAGAGCCTTTCCCGGCAAGTGGGAAACCCTACGCGGTGCGTCCACCCGTAGCTGAGGCCTCCAAAGTCGCTGTGAGCGGGTCCACCCTTCTATACCCCAAAATCGGCAAGCCAGAAGAGCTGGCACCTTGGTTTGGAGCGGAAATATCTGGTTTCAATCTCACATTAGATTCCCCCGGAGCCTGGCCAGGGCTCAGGGGAGAAGCTAAGGGAGCTCCTCTGCTTACCCAGGCAGACTAGGTGCAAGGGCTCACGTCAGGCCACAGGGCCAGACTACGGTCTCCACGACCCGGTTATTTTATCCCCACACAAAGAAAGATAAATGTACATTCAAGAGAGCCACGTCTTCCACACCTCTTTCACTAACGATGACATACTGAGTGAGCAGCTTCGGCTCAGGGCCTGTTGTTCAGGCTTCAATACTTCCACTTTTTACATCGGAATAGGTGGTTGGTTATCACTTAGTAAAATACCTGTTAGCACAATGGTTAACAGTTACAAAATACACAGGACTCGTCTACAAGTCAACTCTGGCTTGGCCCTATTGTCCAAGCCTTAGCGCTTCACCCCGAGAGTCCCCTTGCAAGCAGCCAGGACCAACACACGCCGCAAACATTCCAGCGGCTGCCAAAGGTTAAAATCCCACGCGCAGCGCCACGTGGCAGGCAGCGGTTAAAGCCGAGTTGGGCAGAAAAGGAGCTAAATGGGGAACACGCAGTTGGAGAAAGCATCTGATTGAGTACTTGCTCACGAGGCAAAGAAAACATCCCCAAAGGGGCAGGGACGCTGGAGGCGACCACAGCCCAGGTGACAGGGAGATCCCCTGCCCAGGAGGGCTTTCTCTCGCCTCTTTGCCGGACCGCTGCCGCTACTCCTCCCGCTCGCTCTTGCCTCGCAGGTCCTTCTGCACGCGGTGGATGTCTCTCCCTTCTTCTCCACGACCAACTGCTGCAAGAGCAGGAGAATGCCATCAGGTCTGAGAGCGACGACGGTCCTGGGTGAGAGCTGGCCACAGCACCACCTGAACACCGGCCGCCCTCACACAGCCCTATACCCCCGCCCCCCCGAAAAAACCTCACAGATCGGCTTTTCTTACCCAATCGGTGCTCCGGTGCTGCCACACGTGGAGTCGCGGCGGGCGCTGGAGCTGGGCTCGGAGTCGGGCACTCTGGGCAAACGGAGCTGGGCATGCAGAGCGGCGGCCACCGAGGCTGCGCCCCTGCTTACAGGGGGCTCGAGCCGCTGCCGGGACTGCAAAGTGCCCGGGACTGCAGGGCACGGGCCAGGCCCCGACTTACAGGGCAGCCCCAGTCCCAAAGGCCCACGAGGCCCCTCCTCTCCGCTACAGGGGCACCCTGACCCGCACCCCGCTAACAGGGCCGCCACCCCACACAAGGCGCCAGCCAAGCACTATCGAGAGTGCTGGGCGCTGTCTGCCCTGAAGGCAGGTGAATCGGCAGCAGCGGCCCTTTCCCAAGAGGTTCTGGGGGCTGGGGAAGCAGAACTTCCCGAGGGGGGTTCCTCATCGCTTGGGAGAAGCTGCCGCGTCACTGCGGAGCAGCTGGTTGCAAGGGGCTGGCGGCTGAGGCCCACCCGTGCTGCCTGTCCCCCTAAATCTCCCCCTGCCCTGCCGTACCCCTGTCCCCTCTCCCTCTATGCTTTAAGCCCCCAGGCCGCCGGGCACCACCAGGTGAGAAAATGGGGTCTGAGGCGGCTCAGGCCGGGGCAGGGGGCAGGAGGGAGGAGGGAGGGCCAGGGGCCAGAGCACGCTGAGGGAAGGTCCCTCAGGCGGCCGGCTTCCCCGTCGTCCAGGCAGAGGAGCTGGCGCCCGACCGCGCCATCCTTCCAGGCACCAGCTCCCGGAGAAGGAAGAGGCATCCGTGGCCTGCGGAAGAAACTACGAGGCGAGGGCAAGCGAGAGGAGGAGCGGCACGCTGAAACCGGGGAAAGACAAAGGGGCTGCGGGCAAAGGGCCCTCCCTGTCACCACGGCTGCTGTGGGACAAGAGCGTCCTGGGCGCTTTTGGGAGGGTCTCGAGGACTCTGGGGCAGGTACTTGGCTCAGGGCCGTTCCCTGCGTTTCTAGAGGCTACCGCGGTTCTCGGTGAAGGGGACACAACTGCCGAGCCTTTGCCCTCGAAGGCCGGGGGCCGCAGACGCCCGCTCGCTACCCGCTCCTCCTGCCGAGGGCGGGGGACGGGCACAACCCTGCTTACAGGGCCGTCGGGTCAGAGGGCTCCACGGCTCGTGGCACTCGCCCCGAGTACGGGGCCGGCACGCTGGCAGGTCGCCAGCAGGACAGGCAGCCACCCAGGCCCAGAGAGCGGGCGGGTCACGCGTCGGCCGTGCTACGACCGCGCGGCTTGGCTCCGTCCTTGGAAAGGAGGGGCCAGCCGGGACTCGCCCTCCGCTCGCGGGCTCAGCGGGGACCGACCCCCTGTTGCTGCACAGAGCCCCTCTTTCCCTCCCGGGAAGTTTAAGCTAAGTACGCTGCAGCGATTTCAACAGGGGCCTAAACAAGAAGCTCCTTCACTCGCTCACTCGCACCGACGCGGACACAGGCAGGCACACGGACACGGACAGGGGGAAAGAAAACTTCCCAGGAGAGAGAGCGAGCTCTGTGCAGCCAATGTCTGGGGAGCCGTCCCCTCCCGCGAGCAAGAGAGCAGAGCCTCGGACCTGCCCCCCCGGACGCACGGAGCCCAGAGGGACTCAACGTGCCACGGGCCTTCGCGGGGGACCAAGGGACAAGTGCCGCGACGCGCCCCGACTCCAGGGGGTCACGCTGGCCAGGCCGCCAGCAGGCAGAAAGCCGCCAGGGCCGGGGAAACAGCCCTCCCCTGCCTACAGGGCGGGCTTGGGGGCCAGAGAGCCCCATTTGCCCCTCGGTGCGGGGACGGTGCCGCTCTCTCCTTACAGGGTCGCCCCTCTCTCCGGGCAGCCAAACCGTCGGGGCAAGGGGGCAAAAGGCCAGAGACCCGAGCCCTGCTTACAGGGAGGTCACCCGGCGCAGCGCCGGCCAGGACACCAAAGGTGCCGGCAACGGTGCCGTGGGGAGGCCCCTTTGCCCTGAGCTCCCGCCTCTCCCCCCAGCCCTCTCTTCAGCCCGCCGCTCCTCCTCTCCCTCGCTCTGGCCTCGCAGCTCCTTCACGATGCCTTGTCTTGCTTCTCGAGGAGCTGGTGCTCGGAAGGAAGGCGCAGCCAGGCGCCAGCTCCCCCACCCGGAGGACAGAGCAGAGGCCCCGGCCCTGCTGCCAGGCCCCCCCCGCACCCAAGTTACAGGCCGGCCGGCCTGGCTGCGGCTCACCACCACGGCGCGCTTCAGGAGCTCCGCTTCCCGCCCCGGCCGCAGAGACGGCGCCGCTCACCCCCCTTGAAGGGTTGCCACCTGCCCGGCAGCCTGACCACGGGGTGACGTGGCAAAAGGCCAGCAAAAACCCAAAGACCCGAGCCCTGCTTACAGGGGGGTCACCCGGCACAAAGCCGGTCAGGGCACCAAACGTCCTGGCGACACGCTGGTGCGACCACAGCCCCGGTGACAGGGAGGTCCCTTTGCCCAGAGCGCCCTTCTCCTTCCTCCTCTTGCTGCCCAGACTTCCTCCGCGCCTCGTCCCGCTCCCTCTTGGCCTGCAGCGGTACAGGACGGAGACCTCCACGCCGCTCCGCCGCCTGCTGCAAGGGCAGGAGGATGCCGTCAGGTCCGAGAGCGATGCTGGTCCCCGGCGAGAGCTGGCCACAGCACCACCCGAACCCCGGCCGCCCTCCCACCACCACCACCATCCCCCCTCCCCGCGAAAAAAACTCACAGATTGGCTTTCCTCACCCAGTCCATGCTCCAGCACTTCCTGCAGGGATGTCTACGACGGGCGCTTTTCTCCTCCGGGCTCCTGGCCGCGTTCAGCGAGGCTTGGACCCTCCACCGCCCCTGAGGCGATGGCCGTCCCTCCTCAGGCAGCTCCAGTCCCCTCTCACCGGTCCTGAGGAAGCTCCGCTCCCCCACCCCCCGCCGTTGACGACACTCCCCCCGCCAGGTGATGACACCACCCCACTTCCCCCCACCAGGCGACGACACTGCTCCACCCCCCTCCCCCGCCGAGGCGACGACACTGCTCCCCCCCCCTCCCCCGCCGAGGCGACGACACTGCTCCCCCCCCCTCCCCCGCCGAGGCGACGACACTGCTCCCCCCCCCTCCCCCGCCGAGGCGACGACACTGCTCCCCCCCCTCCCCCGCCGAGGCAACGACACTGCTCCACCCCCCCCCCCGCCGAGGCGACGACACTGCTCCCCCCCCCTCCCCCGCCGAGGCGACGACATTGCTCCCCCCCCCCTCCCCCGCCGAGGCGACGACACTGCTCCCCTCCCCTCCCCCGCCGAGGCGACGACACTGCTCCCCCCCCCTCCCCCGCCGAGGCGACGACACTGCTCCCCCCCCTTCCCCGCCGAGGCGACGACACTGCTCCACCCCCTTCCCCGCCGAGGCGACGACACTGCTCCCCCCCCCCGCCGAGGCGACGACACCGACCCCCTCTCCAAGGCGCCTCCCGTCCCGTCCCCCCCACCCTGTTCCCAAGTCGATCCGGTACTTCCCCAGGCAGGTTCGACTCCTGCTCGCCCCTTCCCCGGGCAGGTCCCCCTCAGGCGACCGCTCCGCCCCTCACAGCGGCGCTTTGTTCAGAGCGCCCTTCTCTTTCCTCTTGCTGCCCAGACTTCCTCCGCTGCTCCTCCCGCTCGCTCTTGCCTCGCAGGTCCTTCCACACGCAGTGGACATCTCTCCCTTCTCCGCCACCAGCTGCTGCAAGGGCAGTAGTGTGCCGTCAGGTCTGAGAAGGACGCCTAACCCCGGCCGCCCTCCAACCCCCCCTTCCCCCCCGAAAAAAACCTCACAGATCGGCTTTTCTCACCAGAGCCGGTGCTCCAGCACTTCCTGCAGGGACGACTGCGCCGGGCACTCGTCTGCTCCAGGCACCTTGCCGCGCCTGGCGGGTCCAGGACTCTCCTGAGCCCCTCAGACAATGGCGCTCGCCCCCCCACAGGCGACTCGGGTCCACCCCCGCCCGCCCCGAGCCGAGCCGAGCCGATGAGGTCCCCGCCGAGGCGGCGCCGATCGCCGAGCAGCCTTTTCCGGGGGCGCCGCTCCCGCTCCTCTCAGGCGGCCGCGCGGCGCCTCACTGCTGCGCGCGCCGTTCCCGCCCTTCGCCTCAGGCGAAAGCTCCGCCCCTCACGTCGGCGCGCGGCGTTCCCGCCCGCCGAAAGCGTCGGGGGCGTGCCGAAAGCGTCGGGGGCGTGCCGAAAGCGTCGGGGGCGTGCCGAAAGCGTCGGGGGCGTGCCGAAAGCGTCGGGGGCGTGCCGAAAGCGTCGGGGGCGTGCCGAAAGCGTCGGGGGCGTGCCGAAAGCGTCGGGGGCGTGCCGAAAGCGTCGGGGGCGTGCCGAAAGCGTCGGGGGCGTGCCGAAAGCGTCGGGGGCGTGCCGAAAGCGTCGGGGGCGTGCCGAAAGCGTCGGGGGCGTGCCGAAAGCGTCGGGGGCGTGCCGAAAGCGTCGGGGGCGTGCCGAAAGCGTCGGGGGCGTGCCGAAAGCGTCGGGGGCGTGCCGAAAGCGTCGGGGGCGTGCCGAAAGCGTCGGGGGCGTGCCGAAAGCGTCGGGGGCGTGCCGAAAGCGTCGGGGGCGTGCCGAAAGCGTCGGGGGCGTGCCGAAAGCGTCGGGGGCGTGCCGAAAGCGTCGGGGGCGTGCCGAAAGCGTCGGGGGCGTGCCGAAAGCGTCGGGGGCGTGCCGAAAGCGTCGGGGGCGTGCCGAAAGCGTCGGGGGCGTGCCGAAAGCGTCGGGGGCGTGCCGAAAGCGCCGGGGGCGTGCCGAAAGCGCCGGGGGCGTGCCGAAAGCGCCGGGGGCGTGCCGAAAGCGCCGGGGGCGTGCCGAAAGCGCCGGGGGCGTGCCGAAAGCGCCGGGGGCGTGCCGAAAGCGCCGGGGGCGTGCCGAAAGCGCCGGGGGCGTGCCGAAAGCGCCGGGGGCGTGCCGAAAGCGCCGGGGGCGTGCCGAAAGCGCCGGGGGCGTGCCGAAAGCGCCGGGGGCGTGCCGAAAGCGCCGGGGGCGTGCCGAAAGCGCCGGGGGCGTGCCGAAAGCGCCGGGGGCGTGCCGAAAGCGCCGGGGGCGTGCCGAAAGCGCCGGGGGCGTGCCGAAAGCGCCGGGGGCGTGCCGAAAGCGCCGGGGGCGTGCCGAAAGCGCCGGGGGCGTGCCGAAAGCGCCGGGGGCGTGCCGAAAGCGCCGGGGGCGTGCCGAAAGCGCCGGGGGCGTGCCGAAAGCGCCGGGGGCGTGCCGAAAGCGCCGGGGGCGTGCCGAAAGCGCCGGGGGCGTGCCGAAAGCGCCGGGGGCGTGCCGAAAGCGCCGGGGGCGTGCCGAAAGCGCCGGGGGCGTGCCGAAAGCGCCGGGGGCGTGCCGAAAGCGCCGGGGGCGTGCCGAAAGCGCCGGGGGCGTGCCGAAAGCGCCGGGGGCGTGCCGAAAGCGCCGGGGGCGTGCCGAAAGCCGAGATACAGGAGCAGGGGCGGCCTGAGCTCGGGCACAGCGTAGAGGCGGGATTACCAGGAGGGAGGGAAATGGGCAGGCAGGCACATGGAGCGGCAGACAGGCTCGCCGAGGATAACAATGCCTGGGAACTGGCCAGAGAAAGCTGTGGGCAAAAAGAGACCCCAAAGCCGATCTGAAACAAGAACTGAACAAGGAAAATAACAGCGCTAGGTTACAGGAGAGAAAGGGAGGATGAAACAAAGGAAGGAGAGATTGCAGGACCAAGCATCTGGAAGAAAGAAAAAGGGAGAGCTAGAAGAAGACACAAGAGGGAGTGGGAGCAGGAACGAACGAGAGCAGAAGTACAGGGAAGAAAAAACCAACAAAAATCATAGCAGCATGGGATAGAGAGGGGGCCAGGGGACAGCCCAAAACGTCCAAGAGGGGCAACAGGGCCCGAGGGTCCGCGACTCACCGCAGGTGTCGCTCTCAGCGCTGCCAGGAAAAATTTGCCAATTCAGACCCTTCTTTCTCCTTCTCTCCTCCCTTCCTTTTCTGGAGGTGCAGTCGCTCAGCTGCCCTCCACCTCAAAGAACACGCGGGTGTCTCTCGGCTCTTACAAAACGCAGCTTCCTGCACGTGTGGCCTCGCTCGCACGCTGCGCGGCCGTACCGCGCTCTGGGTGACGCGCACGGACCCTGATCGCACGCTGGCGGTCCGGCCCGCTGCGGACTGTACAGAGGGCTCCTGCCTCGCCCAGAGAGGCAGGCTCTCTCTTCCTGCAGTGGAAGGCAGCTGCTGCCCACATGCCCTTGATTTTCTTCTTTCCCTTTCTCAGGCCTCTGCAGCTTCAGCTGTGGCAGCTCCTGTCCACAGCCAGAAAACGTCCCAGGGGCCTGTCCCTTCTCACCTCTCTGCTGCGAGGAGCACAAGGGCAGGCAGAGAACCCCACACAGTTCTGAAGTGGGTCCAGTCGACAGCATCCCCAGGGAAGGAACAGGCAAGCGCGGCCCCGGTGAGGCCTCTGGGAGAAGGTGAAGCGACTGCCGTTATTACCGTAGATCGCCCCTGGCCGGAGCCCCCCTTCCACAGGGGCTCCTGCGGAGGCGCCAAGGGCCGGCTTGCCGCCATCCCCGCGGGGCTCGGGGGTGACCCGGGGCTACGGGACGGGCTTCAGGGTAGAGGTGCGAGACCTGGGGCCAGGACACGGTGCGGGCGAGGCCAGTGCCAGCTCAAGGGGAGCTCTGGCAAGCTGGGGAGGCACCCGGCACCAACCCCCGGGGGACACCCATCTTCTTCCCCTCTGCCTTTGTCCCAGCTCTCGGGTAACTCCCTGGGGCTCCCCCGGCCCGGATCACCTCCAGCAGAGCGGAGGCCTGACACAGCAGGCGGTGTGAAGCTTCCTGCCCCACCGCTGCCGTGTGGCCAGTGGGCAGGAGGGGCCCCCACACCTGCCAAAGGGGCGGGCTGGCCTCACCGGCGGCCTCGGCCCTCGCCCACCACCAGGAATCACGCCCAGCAAGCCTCACGCTGCGGCAGCAGGAAGGCGGCTCTGGCGGTGCCGCACACCTGTGCGGGGCCGGCGCTGCAGTCCTGCCCTTCGCGCACCGAGCGCCCGCCGGCAGCGTGACGTGGGGCGGCGGCGGCATTTCCTTACCAGGAGGGGGCACCGAGCGTGGCCGCACCCCCCCACGGGCATCGGAGCATCGCACTGACGTTGCTGGCGGGCGGCAGCGTGGGGCACGGGGCCACCTCTGTGTCGCCCACCGACAGCACCGTGTGGCGTTTGCCAGGCAGCGGTGGTGAGCGCGGGCGAGCGCCACCCCCCGCGCGAGCGGCGGCCGAGCGGCACGTCACTGCGCACACGCTCTCGAGGAACGGGCACGACGCTTGGCGGGGAGCAGCTGGAAGCCCCCGGGAATCCACGTGAAAGCGGCAACAAAACTATCCCTCGTGCTGCGCCACAGGGGCCGCGGCGGTAGCAAGGACTGCGCCGCGCTACGGGCGCCCACGAGCGGTGCAGCTGCCTGGCAGCCGAGTCTGCAGAACCTACAGCTCCTGGCACGCGCTGGCCAACGCGGCACGGCCGCCTGCACGCCAAGCGCTGTAAGACCCCGCATCCCAGCGTGACCCAGGGAACCAACGCGGCTGGCCAGAAACCCCACACGCCAGGACCACAGCTCCCGCTGGGTTGCGAGAGGCAGTTTTCTCTGCTTTCTGACCCTGCAGCAACACCGTTGCTCACCCCTCCGAACCCCCACCAGTGCACCCAGAAGCCTCACCACCGGCTCGGGGCAGCCCCTGCCACCACCTCCAACGCTGCCACCCTGCAGGCACCGCCATCCTCCCCAG
Source organism: Athene noctua (assembly GCF_965140245.1). NCBI lineage: Eukaryota > Metazoa > Chordata > Aves > Strigiformes > Strigidae > Athene > Athene noctua. Next base: position 25,545,265 of record NC_134047.1, on the reverse strand, counting down.
GAGCTGCCAGCTGATGGCACGGCTCCACTCACCTTCTCCCTCGGTGCAGCCAGGGCCCAGCAATGCTCAGCGACTGCTCTGCTCCTCCCTTGGTTGACACCGACCCCTCCGACGGCTGCCTTGCTCTTAACAGCAGCACCCGCCCCTCCACCCGGAGCAAGCCCTTTACAGGGAGGGGCCGCTGCCATCAGCCTCACTGCCCACACCTGGGGCCCCTCCAGCCCCAGCCCACAGCTGGAGGCCATCACCCACCCCCACAGAGCATCATCACCCCTCCCAGCCCCTCACCTGGGGCAAAGGAAGCACAAAAGGCAGCCGGCAGCCAGCAAGTGTTTATTCAGTCACACACAGAACAAGTCCCAGAAGGGAGTGAGTCTGCTCCGGGGCTCAGGGCCCCTAATGCTGCCCCTGCCCCTGGCACACCTTGGCGCTTGTTCCCGGAGCCACGCTCCTCAGTCCAGCCGGGAACAGTCAGTCGGTTCCTGGAGCAACAAGCTGCAGGGCAGAGCTGGAAACTGCCAAACATGAGGAGAAAGATGCAGGACACAAGAAGACAGAAGAAAGGTGGCAGCTAGCTGACTAGTACAGGGGTAGAGAGAAAACAAGAGATGAGCAATGGGGCGGTGAGAGGATGGGGACAGGGAACCCAGCGTGGATATGCAGAAAAAAAAGCAGCAGGGAGAGAAGAAAACAGGCAGCAGAAAGAAGGAGGAGGAGCAGGACAGAAACCAACAAAGAAGGACAAGGAGCAGCATAGAGATGCAGAAAAAAAAAAAGCTGGGATGGGTGGCACAACAGACATGGAGGGGAAAAAAAAAAAGGGGGGGAGCAGGGAGCTAGACCAAGCAAGATGGAAGAAAGACCAAAAAGCTCCAGAGAACAGGGCACAGAGGGAGGAAAAAGCAACAGCGATGGGGAGTCAGGACAGCAAACCATGGGAAGGAACACAAAACAAATCACATCGCTACATGTGACAGGGCAGAGAAGGAAGAATTAGGAAACAGGGACAGAGACACAGAAAAAGAGAGACCTGGAGCCAAAAACTAATCCTGATGCATACAGAAAGAAGGGGGGTGGGGGTGGGGGGGTGTATTCTAAAACAGGGGAAACAGAGACAGAGAGATGGAGAAAAGACAAAAGCAATAGACTACAAGGCATCGAGAGAGGAATTACTGAATAGTAACAGAGCGCCAGCCAGAAACAGGCCACAAAGCAGCAAAGATCACAGGGGGTACGGGGCACAGAGGAAGGAATTCGCAAACCCGGCACAAGGAGCCAGACAGAGAGAGAGCGAGGCAAAAATTAAATGGTGAAAAGAGACAGACCGCAGGGCAGAGGGAGGAATTGATAAACAGGGACAGGGCACCCGACAGAGCATGATGGAGAACAGGGAAAAAAAAAATAGCAGCAAGCTACAGGGAAGAGGGAGGAATTAAAGAACAGTGACTGGAAGACAGACAGCGACACATGGAGAGAGAGAAGACAAAAGAGCGATGGGCAACAAGATGGATAGGGAGGAAATGAAAAACAGCAGAAGGGAGTCAGCCAGAGAGAAAGACACCGAGGAAAAAGGCCAGACAGTCTATGAGGGACGGAGGTAGGAATGAAAAACGGGGGACAGGGAGCAGGAAAGAGAGAGATGGAGATCGCAGGGAATAGCAGCGGGTGCAGGAAGAAGAAAGGGGCATCAATAGGAACAGGGAGCTGGACAGAGAGGGATGGAGAAAGGCAACAAGAGCGGCAGGGTACAGGGCAGAGAAAGGGAAGACCTACAAGATGGGGACAGGGAGATGCTCCAAGCAAGACGGAAGATACAGGTGAGCAAAAAAAGTTGAGCAGCACCAGAAAGAGAGGAGTCTAGGAGAAAGACAGGGAGGGACCAGGCCACACAAGAGGGATGAGAGGGGCCCAAGAGCTCGGGACTTACTGCAGTTCTCCGCGCTGCCAGGAGAATTTGACAGGTCAGACTTCTCCTTCTGTTTGCCTTCTCCCTTCCTCTTCTACAGCTCCAGGTGCCTGGCTGTCCTCCACTTATGAGAAGATGTAGGTGTCTCACAGCTCTTACGAGATGAGGCCTGCTAGACACAGAACCTCATTCAATCACACACTACGTGCAGGAGTAGGACAGAGGAAAGAGAGAGAAACCGAGAAGTGAGGAGCAGAACGGAAGGATCGAGAGAGAAATGGACTGAGGAGTGATGCAAAAGGTACAGAACAAGCAGTCAGAAGTGCAGACAGAAAAAGAAAAGGGAGCAGCAAGACAAGAGAGAGAAAGTGAGAGAGAAAGGGGGAGCAAGGCAGAAGAAAAGAAAGAAAAGATATAGAGAAGAAGAAAAAAAAAAATCACAGCATGGGAAAGAGAAGGGCGGGAAGGGACTGGGACATACAAGGGGGGCGACAGGGCCCCGAGGGCCCGGGACTCACCGCGGCTCTCGCTCCCGGCACTGCCGGGAGAACTGGACAGGTCAGATGCTTCTTTCTCCTTCCTTCCTCCTGCCCCTCCTCTTCTTCTGAAACTCCACTCGCCCGGCTGACCTCCCCCTAAAAGAATACGCGGGTGTCTCTCGGCTCTTACAAGACGTGGCTTCCGACACACGCAGCCTCGCTCGCTCGCTCGCTCCGCGGCCGTTCCGCGCCTGGGTCCGGCCCGCTGCGGACTGTGCAGAGGGCTCCTCGCTCACCCGGAGAGGCAGGCGCTCTCCTCCTGCAGGGCGAGGCGGCTGCTGCCCACATGCCCTTGACGTTCTCCTTCCTTCCCTTTCTCCGGCCCCTCCAGCTCCAGCCGCGGCGGCTCCCGCCCCGCTGCCCACGGCCGGGAAGGCTCGGCTCCGCCCGTCCCTTCTGGCCCCCGAGCCGTGAGAAGCGCCAGGCCGGGCAGAGACACCCCACGCCAGCCCGAGCTGGGCGCAGCCGGCGGCATCCCCGGGGCAGGAACGGACACGCGCGGCCCCAGCGCGGCCTCGGGAGGGGGCACGGAGGCGGCAGGGACCCTTATTGCCGCGGACCGGACCGGCCGCAGCCCCAACACTCACCTCCGCCGCGCACGCGCACTCCCGGGAGACGCCGCCGCCGCGCATGCGCACCCCCGGGCCGGGGGCACACCGCGTCTCGGGGAGCCGCGGGCAGCCCGCGGGAAACCGCCACAAAACCGCGTCTCGGGCCGCGCCGCGGGGCCGCGCCGGTACCGAGGGCTGTGCCGTGCCGCGCGCGCCCGCCAGCGCCGCAGCTGCGGGGAACCGAGAGCGCAGAAACTGCAGCTCCCGGCGTGCCCCGGGGAGCCAACATGGCCGACCGGAAGCCCCCTGCACGTGACTACGGCTCCCGCCGCGCCGCCCGCGCACCCGGAAGCCCGGCCGAGCGCAGCCCCGCGCGGCTCCGGGCAGCGCCGCCGCCGCCCGGCCCCGACGCGGAGCGGCCTCCGCCCCCGGTCCCGCCGCACCTTTCCCCGCAGCCGCCCGGCCCCGCTCCTGCCTCGGCTCGCACCGGCTCCTCCTCCAGCACCGGCCCCGGACAGGGAGGGGTCGCTGCCTGCAGCCTCCCTGCCCGCCCCTGCGGCTCCTCCGGCCCGGCCCACGCTCCCCCCCCTCCCCCCCCCCGGTAACTATAGCGACCAGCACCGTTAATAAACGCCGGAGATGCCCGTCGCTCCTCCGAGCTCACGCTCTATGGGCCGCCGGTCCTCCGGTCGCGGGGCCGCCGCCGCGCACGCGCACTCCGGGGGCCGCCCGGCGCAGCCGCACGCCGCAGGTCGCCTCTCCCCGCCGGGGGAACCTTCCCCGGGCAGCGGGAGCAGCCGCTGGGCGAGACCGCTCCGGTGCGCGGGCCGACGGGACCAACGCTGCCAAATCTTATAACCCCCCGGAGAGGGAGGAGCTCCGGCACGGCCGCAGCGCAGGGCAGCGCAGTCTCGCCTTGTGACCCAGAACTCAGCGGGGTGACCGAAGTGTCGGTCAGAGCAGCCTCAGGGCTCTTCGGACGGGTGGAAGGGGGAGGAAAGCCTGTGACAACGCGACACGGGAGCGCAGAGTTGTTTTAAGGACGAAACAGCGTAACTTCGGTCCCTGGGAGACCAGTACAGTAACTATTAAAAGCACACGTATTGTTAGATATTTTTCCTAAACTCACATTTATCCAATTTAGTTTTTCAAATCCTGGTGATAGCAGAAATAGTTTTTTAAAAAAACCCAGATAAATCCAGGAACATTTCTGCCCGCGTTCAGCCGCTCTTCTGGAGCGTACGCTAGGAGCTGGAGAACCCGAGCAAGCTGTCTGATTATATTTACGGCAGCTCTGGCCCCGACAGCTCCCCCGTCCGTCCCCTTGCCAGGAACTAGCGCCGCGGCGGCTACAGCTCAGCCCAAAGCCAAACCGACACCGACCTCGGCTCTGGAAAGCGCCACCTCATCTCCCCCCGTTTTGCTGATTAGGGATATCAATTCAACTCAGACACCGGAGTGAAAGGAGCAGGCGTATTTTATTAGAAATAACTAAATAACAGAAGAATATGGAAAACACGCAGTCAGGAAAGACGGAATAGTGCACTCACACAGATAGGAAAATACAGGGTAACGCATCAAATCCTGACTGCCTGAGAGAGAGGGAACAGCGATTAAAAAAGATCCCTCAGCACCTGCACCCGTTGCCATCACCCAGACCCGCAGGCAGCCCCGGTTACAGCGAGGGTTTGCAGAGCCTTTCCCGGCAAGTGGGAAACCCTACGCGGTGCGTCCACCCGTAGGTGAGGCCTCCAAAGTCGCTGTGAGCGGGTCCACCCTTCTATACCCCAAAATCGGCAAGCCAGAAGAGCTGGCACCTTGGTTTGGAGCGGAAATATCTGGTTTCAATCTCACATTAGATTCCCCCGGAGCCTGGCCAGGGCTCAGGGGAGAAGCTAAGGGAGCTCCTCTGCTTACCCAGGCAGACTAGGTGCAAGGGCTCACGTCAGGCCACAGGGCCAGACTACGGTCTCCACGACCCGGTTATTTTATCCCCACACAAAGAAAGATAAATGTACATTCAAGAGAGCCACGTCTTCCACACCTCTTTCACTAACGATGACATACTGAGTGAGCAGCTTCGGCTCAGGGCCTGTTGTTCAGGCTTCAATACTTCCACTTTTTACATCGGAATAGGTGGTTGGTTATCACTTAGTAAAATACCTGTTAGCACAATGGTTAACAGTTACAAAATACACAGGACTCGTCTACAAGTCAACTCTGGCTTGGCCCTATTGTCCAAGCCTTAGCGCTTCACCCCGAGAGTCCCCTTGCAAGCAGCCAGGACCAACACACGCCGCAAACATTCCAGCGGCTGCCAAAGGTTAAAATCCCACGCGCAGCGCCACGTGGCAGGCAGCGGTTAAAGCCGAGTTGGGCAGAAAAGGAGCTAAATGGGGAACACGCAGTTGGAGAAAGCATCTGATTGAGTACTTGCTCACGAGGCAAAGAAAACATCCCCAAAGGGGCAGGGACGCTGGAGGCGACCACAGCCCAGGTGACAGGGAGATCCCCTGCCCAGGAGGGCTTTCTCTCGCCTCTTTGCCGGACCGCTGCCGCTACTCCTCCCGCTCGCTCTTGCCTCGCAGGTCCTTCTGCACGCGGTGGATGTCTCTCCCTTCTTCTCCACGACCAACTGCTGCAAGAGCAGGAGAATGCCATCAGGTCTGAGAGCGACGACGGTCCTGGGTGAGAGCTGGCCACAGCACCACCTGAACACCGGCCGCCCTCACACAGCCCTATACCCCCGCCCCCCCGAAAAAACCTCACAGATCGGCTTTTCTTACCCAATCGGTGCTCCGGTGCTGCCACACGTGGAGTCGCGGCGGGCGCTGGAGCTGGGCTCGGAGTCGGGCACTCTGGGCAAACGGAGCTGGGCATGCAGAGCGGCGGCCACCGAGGCTGCGCCCCTGCTTACAGGGGGCTCGAGCCGCTGCCGGGACTGCAAAGTGCCCGGGACTGCAGGGCACGGGCCAGGCCCCGACTTACAGGGCAGCCCCTGTCCCAAAGGCCCACGAGGCCCCTCCTCTCCGCTACAGGGGCACCCTGACCCGCACCCCGCTAACAGGGCCGCCACCCCACACAAGGCGCCAGCCAAGCACTATCGAGAGTGCTGGGCGCTGTCTGCCCTGAAGGCAGGTGAATCGGCAGCAGCGGCCCTTTCCCAAGAGGTTCTGGGGGCTGGGGAAGCAGAACTTCCCGAGGGGGGTTCCTCATCGCTTGGGAGAAGCTGCCGCGTCACTGCAGAGCAGCTGGTTGCAAGGGGCTGGCGGCTGAGGCCCACCCGTGCTGCCTGTCCCCCTAAATCTCCCCCTGCCCTGCCGTACCCCTGTCCCCTCTCCCTCTATGCTTTAAGCCCCCAGGCCGCCGGGCACCACCAGGTGAGAAAATGGGGTCTGAGGCGGCTCAGGCCGGGGCAGGGGGCAGGAGGGAGGAGGGAGGGCCAGGGGCCAGAGCACGCTGAGGGAAGGTCCCTCAGGCGGCCGGCTTCCCCGTCGTCCAGGCAGAGGAGCTGGCGCCCGACCGCGCCGTCCTTCCAGGCACCAGCTCCCGGAGAAGGAAGAGGCATCCGTGGCCTGCAGAAGAAACTACGAGGCGAGGGCAAGCGAGAGGAGGAGCGGCACGCTGAAACCGGGGAAAGACAAAGGGGCTGCGGGCAAAGGGCCCTCCCTGTCACCACGGCTGCTGTGGGACAAGAGCGTCCTGGGCGCTTTTGGGAGGGTCTCGAGGACTCTGGGGCAGGTACTTGGCTCAGGGCCGTTCCCTGCGTTTCTAGAGGCTACCGCGGTTCTCGGTGAAGGGGACACAACTGCCGAGCCTTTGCCCTCGAAGGCCGGGGGCCGCAGACGCCCGCTCGCTACCCGCTCCTCCTGCCGAGGGCGGGGGACGGGCACAACCCTGCTTACAGGGCCGTCGGGTCAGAGGGCTCCACGGCTCGTGGCACTCGCCCCGAGTACGGGGCCGGCACGCTGGCAGGTCGCCAGCAGGACAGGCAGCCACCCAGGAACAGAGAGCGGGCGGGTCACGCGTCGGCCGTGCTACGACCGCGCGGCTTGGCTCCGTCCTTGGAAAGGAGGGGCCAGCCGGGACTCGCCCTCCGCTCGCGGGCTCAGCGGGGACCGACCCCCTGTTGCTGCACAGAGCCCCTCTTTCCCTCCCGGGAAGTTTAAGCTAAGTACGCTGCAGCGATTTCAACAGGGGCCTAAACAAGAAGCTCCTTCACTCGCTCACTCGCACCGACGCGGACACAGGCAGGCACACGGACACGGACAGGGGGAAAGAAAACTTCCCAGGAGAGAGAGCGAGCTCTGTGCAGCCAATGTCTGGGGAGCCGTCCCCTCCCGCGAGCAAGAGAGCAGAGCCTCGGACCTGCCCCCCCGGACGCACGGAGCCCAGAGGGACTCAACGTGCCACGGGCCTTCGCGGGGGACCAAGGGACAAGTGCCGCGACGCGCCCCGACTCCAGGGGGTCACGCTGGCCAGGCCGCCAGCAGGCAGAAAGCCGCCAGGGCCGGGGAAACAGCCCTCCCCTGCCTACAGGGCGGGCTTGGGGGCCAGAGAGCCCCATTTGCCCCTCGGTGCGGGGACGGTGCCGCTCTCTCCTTACAGGGTCGCCCCTCTCTCCGGGCAGCCAAACCGTCGGGGCAAGGGGGCAAAAGGCCAGAGACCCGAGCCCTGCTTACAGGGAGGTCACCCGGCGCAGCGCCGGCCAGGACACCAAAGGTGCCGGCAACGGTGCCGTGGGGAGGCCCCTTTGCCCTGAGCTCCCGCCTCTCCCCCCAGCCCTCTCTTCAGCCCGCCGCTCCTCCTCTCCCTCGCTCTGGCCTCGCAGCTCCTTCACGATGCCTTGTCTTGCTTCTCGAGGAGCTGGTGCTCGGAAGGAAGGCGCAGCCAGGCGCCAGCTCCCCCACCCGGAGGACAGAGCAGAGGCCCCGGCCCTGCTGCCAGGCCCCCCCCGCACCCAAGTTACAGGCCGGCCGGCCTGGCTGCGGCTCGCCACCACGGCGCGCTTCAGGAGCTCCGCTTCCCGCCCCGGCCGCAGAGACGGCGCCGCTCACCCCCCTTGAAGGGTTGCCACCTGCCTGGCAGCCTGACCACGGGGTGACGTGGCAAAAGGCCGGCAAAAACCCAAAGACCCGAGCCCTGCTTACAGGGGGGTCACCCGGCACAAAGCCGGTCAGGGCACCAAACGTCCTGGCGACACGCTGGTGCGACCACAGCCCCGGTGACGGGGAGGTCCCTTTGCCCAGAGCGCCCTTCTCCTTCCTCCTCTTGCTGCCCAGACTTCCTCCGCGCCTCGTCCCACTCCCTCTTGGCCTGCAGCGGTACAGGACGGAGACCTCCACGCCGCTCCGCCGCCTGCTGCAAGGGCAGGAGGATGCCGTCAGGTCCGAGAGCGATGCTGGTCCCCGGCGAGAGCTGGCCACAGCACCACCCGAACCCCGGCCGCCCTCCCACCACCACCACCATCCCCCCTCCCCGCGAAAAAAACTCACAGATTGGCTTTCCTCACCCAGTCCATGCTCCAGCACTTCCTGCAGGGATGTCTACGACGGGCGCTTTTCTCCTCCGGGCTCCTGGCCGCGTTCAGCGAGGCTTGGACCCTCCACCGCCCCTGAGGCGATGGCCGTCCCTCCTCAGGCAGCTCCAGTCCCCTCTCACCGGTCCTGAGGAAGCTCCGCTCCCCCACCCCCCGCCGTTGACGACACTCCCCCCGCCAGGTGATGACACCACCCCACTTCCCCCCACCAGGCGACGACACTGCTCCCCCCCCCCCCCTCCATGCCGAGGCGACGACACTGCTCCCCCCCCCTCCCCCGCCGAGGCGACGACACTGCTCCCCCCCCCCTCCCCCGCCGAGGCGACGACACTGCTCCCCCCCCCTCCCCCGCCGAGGCGAGGACACTGCTCCCCCCCCTCCCCCGCCGAGGCGACGACACTGCTCCACCCCCCCCCCCGCCGAGGCGACGACACTGCTCCACCCCCCCCCCCGCCGAGGCGACGACACTGCTCCCCCCCCCTCCCCCGCCGAGGCGACGACATTGCTCCCCCCCCCCTCCCCCGCCGAGGCGACGACACTGCTCCCCCCCCTCCCCCGCCGAGGCGACGACACTGCTCCCCCCCCCCGCCGAGGCGACGACACCGACCCCCTCTCCAAGGCGCCTCCCGTCCCGTCCCCCCCCCCCTGTTCCCAAGTCGATCCAGTACTTCCCCAGGCAGGTTCGACTCCTGCTCGCCCCTTCCCCGGGCAGGTCCCCCTCAGGCGACCGCTCCGCCCCTCACAGCGGCGCTTTGTTCAGAGCGCCCTTCTCTTTCCTCTTGCTGCCCAGACTTCCTCCGCTGCTCCTCCCGCTCGCTCTTGCCTCGCAGGTCCTTCCACACGCAGTGGACATCTCTCCCTTCTCCGCCACCAGCTGCTGCAAGGGCAGTAGTGTGCCGTCAGGTCTGAGAAGGACGCCTGTCCCCGGCGAGAAGTGCCCACAGCACCACCCGAACCCCGGCCGCCCTCCAACCCCCCCTTCCCCCCCGAAAAAAACCTCACAGATCGGCTTTTCTCACCAGAGCCGGTGCTCCAGCACTTCCTGCAGGGACGACCGCGCCGGGCACTCGTCTGCTCCAGGCACCTTGCCGCGCCTGGCGGGTCCAGGACTCTCCTGAGCCCCTCAGACAATGGCGCTCGCCCCCCCACAGGCGACTCGGGTCCACCCCCGCCCGCCCCGAGCCGAGCCGAGCCGATGAGGTCCCCGCCGAGGCGGCGCCGATCGCCGAGCAGCCTTTTCCGGGGGCGCCGCTCCCGCTCCTCTCAGGCGGCCGCGCGGCGCCTCACTGCTGCGCGCGCCGTTCCCGCCCTTCGCCTCAGGCGGCCGCGCGGCGCCTCACTGCTGCGCGCGCCGTTCCCGCCCTTCGCCTCAGGCGAAAGCTCCGCCCCTCACGTCGGCGCGCGGCGTTCCCGCCCGCCGAAAGCGTCGGGGGCGTGCCGAAAGCGTCGGGGGCGTGCCGAAAGCGTCGGGGGCGTGCCGAAAGCGTCGGGGGCGTGCCGAAAGCGTCGGGGGCGTGCCGAAAGCGTCGGGGGCGTGCCGAAAGCGTCGGGGGCGTGCCGAAAGCGTCGGGGGCGTGCCGAAAGCGTCGGGGGCGTGCCGAAAGCGTCGGGGGCGTGCCGAAAGCGTCGGGGGCGTGCCGAAAGCGTCGGGGGCGTGCCGAAAGCGTCGGGGGCGTGCCGAAAGCGTCGGGGGCGTGCCGAAAGCGTCGGGGGCGTGCCGAAAGCGTCGGGGGCGTGCCGAAAGCGTCGGGGGCGTGCCGAAAGCGTCGGGGGCGTGCCGAAAGCGTCGGGGGCGTGCCGAAAGCGTCGGGGGCGTGCCGAAAGCGTCGGGGGCGTGCCGAAAGCGTCGGGGGCGTGCCGAAAGCGTCGGGGGCGTGCCGAAAGCGTCGGGGGCGTGCCGAAAGCGTCGGGGGCGTGCCGAAAGCGTCGGGGGCGTGCCGAAAGCGTCGGGGGCGTGCCGAAAGCGTCGGGGGCGTGCCGAAAGCGTCGGGGGCGTGCCGAAAGCGTCGGGGGCGTGCCGAAAGCGTCGGGGGCGTGCCGAAAGCGTCGGGGGCGTGCCGAAAGCGTCGGGGGCGTGCCGAAAGCGTCGGGGGCGTGCCGAAAGCGTCGGGGGCGTGCCGAAAGCGCCGGGGGCGTGCCGAAAGCGCCGGGGGCGTGCCGAAAGCGCCGGGGGCGTGCCGAAAGCGCCGGGGGCGTGCCGAAAGCGCCGGGGGCGTGCCGAAAGCGCCGGGGGCGTGCCGAAAGCGCCGGGGGCGTGCCGAAAGCGCCGGGGGCGTGCCGAAAGCGCCGGGGGCGTGCCGAAAGCGCCGGGGGCGTGCCGAAAGCGCCGGGGGCGTGCCGAAAGCGCCGGGGGCGTGCCGAAAGCGCCGGGGGCGTGCCGAAAGCGCCGGGGGCGTGCCGAAAGCGCCGGGGGCGTGCCGAAAGCGCCGGGGGCGTGCCGAAAGCGCCGGGGGCGTGCCGAAAGCGCCGGGGGCGTGCCGAAAGCGCCGGGGGCGTGCCGAAAGCGCCGGGGGCGTGCCGAAAGCGCCGGGGGCGTGCCGAAAGCGCCGGGGGCGTGCCGAAAGCGCCGGGGGCGTGCCGAAAGCGCCGGGGGCGTGCCGAAAGCGCCGGGGGCGTGCCGAAAGCGCCGGGGGCGTGCCGAAAGCGCCGGGGGCGTGCCGAAAGCGCCGGGGGCGTGCCGAAAGCGCCGGGGGCGTGCCGAAAGCGCCGGGGGCGTGCCGAAAGCGCCGGGGGCGTGCCGAAAGCGCCGGGGGCGTGCCGAAAGCGCCGGGGGCGTGCCGAAAGCGCCGGGGGCGTGCCGAAAGCGCCGGGGGCGTGCCGAAAGCGCCGGGGGCGTGCCGAAAGCGCCGGGGGCGTGCCGAAAGCGCCGGGGGCGTGCCGAAAGCGCCGGGGGCGTGCCGAAAGCGCCGGGGGCGTGCCGAAAGCCGAGATACAGGAGCAGGGGCGGCCTGAGCTCGGGCACAGCGTAGAGGCGGGATTACCAGGAGGGAGGGAAATGGGCAGGCAGGCACATGGAGCGGCAGACAGGCTCGCCGAGGGCAGACAGGCTCGCCGAGGATAACAATGCCTGGGAACTGGCCAGAGAAAGCTGTGGGCAAAAAGAGACCCCAAAGCCGATCTGAAACAAGAACTGAACAAGGAAAATAACAGCGCTAGGTTACAGGAGAGAAAGGGAGGATGAAACAAAGGAAGGAGAGATTGCAGGACCAAGCATCTGGAAGAAAGAAAAAGGGAGAGCTAGAAGAAGACACAAGAGGGAGTGGGAGCAGGAACGAACGAGAGCAGAAGTACAGGGAAGAAAAAACCAACAAAAATCATAGCAGCATGGGATAGAGAGGGGGCCAGGGGACAGCCCAAAACGTCCAAGAGGGGCAACAGGGCCCGAGGGTCCGCGACTCACCGCAGGTGTCGCTCTCAGCGCTGCCAGGAAAAATTTGCCAATTCAGACCCTTCTTTCTCCTTCTCTCCTCCCTTCCTTTTCTGGAGGTGCAGTCGCTCAGCTGCCCTCCACCTCAAAGAACACGCGGGTGTCTCTCGGCTCTTACAAAACGCAGCTTCCTGCACGTGTGGCCTCGCTCGCACGCTGCGCGGCCGTACCGCGCTCTGGGTGACGCGCACGGACCCTGATCGCACGCTGGCGGTCCGGCCCGCTGCGGACTGTACAGAGGGCTCCTGCCTCGCCCAGAGAGGCAGGCTCTCTCTTCCTGCAGTGGAAGGCAGCTGCTGCCCACATGCCCTTGATTTTCTTCTTTCCCTTTCTCAGGCCTCTGCAGCTTCAGCTGTGGCAGCTCCTGTCCACAGCCAGAAAACGTCCCAGGGGCCTGTCCCTTCTCACCTCTCTGCTGCGAGGAGCACAAGGGCAGGCAGAGAACCCCACACAGTTCTGAAGTGGGTCCAGTCGACAGCATCCCCAGGGAAGGAACAGGCAAGCGCGGCCCCGGTGAGGCCTCTGGGAGAAGGTGAAGCGACTGCCGTTATTACCGTAGATCGCCCCTGGCCGGAGCCCCCCTTCCACAGGGGCTCCTGCGGAGGCGCCAAGGGCCGGCTTGCCGCCATCCCCGCGGGGCTCGGGGGTGACCCGGGGCTACGGGACGGGCTTCAGGGTAGAGGTGCGAGACCTGGGGCCAGGACACGGTGCGGGCGAGGCCAGTGCCAGCTCAAGGGGAGCTCTGGCAAGCTGGGGAGGCACCCGGCACCAACCCCCGGGGGACACCCATCTTCTTCCCCTCTGCCTTTGTCCCAGCTCTCGGGTAACTCCCTGGGGCTCCCCCGGCCCGGATCACCTCCAGCAGAGCGGAGGCCTGACACAGCAGGCGGTGTGAAGCTTCCTGCCCCACCGCTGCCGTGTGGCCAGTGGGCAGGAGGGGCCCCCACACCTGCCAAAGGGGCGGGCTGGCCTCACCGGCGGCCTCGGCCCTCGCCCACCACCAGGAATCACGCCCAGCAAGCCTCACGCTGCGGCAGCAGGCAGGAAGGCGGCTCTGGCGGTGCCGCACACCTGTGCGGGGCCGGCGCTGCAGTCCTGCCCTTCGCGCACCGAGCGCCCGCCGGCAGCGTGACGTGGGGCGGCGGCGGCATTTCCTTACCAGGAGGGGGCACCGAGCGTGGCCGCACCCCCCCACGGGCATCGGAGCATCGCACTGACGTTGCTGGCGGGCGGCAGCGTGGGGCACGGGGCCACCTCTGTGTCGCCCACCGACAGCACCGTGTGGCGTTTGCCAGGCAGCGGCGGTGAGCGCGGGCGAGCGCCACCCCCCGCGCGAGCGGCGGCCGAGCGGCACGTCACTGCGCACACGCTCTCGAGGAACGGGCACGACGCTTGGCGGGGAGCAGCTGGAAGCCCCCGGGAATCCACGTGAAAGCGGCAACAAAACTATCCCTCGTGCTGCGCCACAGGGGCCGCGGCGGTAGCGAGGACTGCGCCGCGCTACGGGCGCCCACGAGCGGTGCAGCTGCCTGGCAGCCGAGTCTGCAGAACCTACAGCTCCTGGCACGCGCTGGCCAACGCGGCACGGCCGCCTGCACGCCAAGCGCTGTAAGACCCCGCATCCCAGCGTGACCCAGGGAACCAACGCGGCTGGCCAGAAACCCCACACGCCAGGACCACAGCTCCCGCTGGGTTGCGAGAGGCAGTTTTCTCTGCTTTCTGACCCTGCAGCAACACCGTTGCTCACCCCTCCGAACCCCCACCAGTGCACCCAGAAGCCTCACCACCGGCTCGGGGCAGCCCCTGCCACCACCTCCAACGCTGCCACCCTGCAGGCACCGCCATCCTCCCCAGGAGCTGCCAGCTGATGGCACGGCTCCACTCACCTTCTCCCTCGGTGCAGCCAGGGCCCAGCAATGCTCAGCGACTGCTCTGCTCCTCCCTTGGTTGACACCGACCCCTCCGACGGCTGCCTTGCTCTTAACAGCAGCACCCGCCCCTCCACCCGGAGCAAGCCCTTTACAGGGAGGGGCCGCTGCCATCAGCCTCACTGCCCACACCTGGGGCCCCTCCAGCCCCAGCCCACAGCTGGAGGCCATCACCCACCCCCACAGAGCATCATCACACCTCCCAGCCCCTCACCTGGGGCAAAGGAAGCACAAAAGGCAGCCGGCAGCCAGCAAGTGTTTATTCAGTCACACACAGAACAAGTCCCAGAAGGGAGTGAGTCTGCTCCGGGGCTCAGGGCCCCTAATGCTGCCCCTGCCCCTGGCACACCTTGGCGCTTGTTCCCGGAGCCACGCTCCTCAGTCCAGCCGGGAACAGTCAGTCGGTTCCTGGAGCAACAAGCTGCAGGGCAGAGCTGGAAACTGCCAAACATGAGGAGCAAGATGCAGGACACAAGAAGACAGAAGAAAGGTGGCAGCTAGCTGACTAGTACAGGGGTAGAGAGAAAACAAGAGATGAGCAATGGGGCGGTGAGAGGATGGGGACAGGGAACCCAACGTGGATATGCAGAAAAAAAAGCAGCAGGGAGAGAAGAAAACAGGCAGCAGAAAGAAGGAGGAGGAGCAGGACAGAAACCAACAAAGAAGGACGAGGAGCAGCATAGAGATGCAGAAAAAAAAAAAAGCTGGGATGGGTGGCACAACAGACATGGAGGGGAAAAAAAAAAAGGGGGGGAGCAGGGAGCTAGACCAAGCAAGATGGAAGAAAGACCAAAAAGCTCCAGAGAACAGGGCACAGAGGGAGGAAAAAGCAACAGCGATGGGGAGTCAGGACAGCAAACCATGGGAAGGAACACAAAACAAATCACATCGCTACATGTGACAGGGCAGAGAAGGAAGAATTAGGAAACAGGGACAGAGACACAGAAAAAGAGAGACCTGGAGCCAAAAACTAATCCTGATGCATACAGAAAGAAGGGGGGTGGGGGTGGGGGGGTGTATTCTAAAACAGGGGAAACAGAGACAGAGAGATGGAGAAAAGACAAAAGCAACAGACTACAAGGCATCGAGAGAGGAATTACTGAATAGTAACAGAGCGCCAGCCAGAAACAGGCCACAAAGCAGCAAAGATCACAGGGGGTACGGGGCACAGAGGAAGGAATTCGCAAACCCGGCACAAGGAGCCAGACAGAGAGAGAGCGAGGCAAAAATTAAATGGTGAAAAGAGACAGACCGCAGGGCAGAGGGAGGAATTGATAAACAGGGACAGGGCACCCGACAGAGCATGATGGAGAACAGGGAAAAAAAAAATAGCAGCAAGCTACAGGGAAGAGGGAGGAATTAAAGAACAGTGACTGGAAGACAGACAGCGACACATGGAGAGAGAGAAGACAAAAGAGCGATGGGCAACAAGATGGATAGGGAGGAAATGAAAAACAGCAGAAGGGAGTCAGCCAGAGAGAAAGACACCGAGGAAAAAGGCCAGACAGTCTATGAGGGACGGAGGTAGGAATGAAAAACGGGGGACAGGGAGCAGGAAAGAGAGAGATGGAGATCGCAGGGAATAGCAGCGGGTGCAGGAAGAAGAAAGGGGCATCAATAGGAACAGGGAGCTGGACAGAGAGGGATGGAGAAAGGCAACAAGAGCGGCAGGGTACAGGGCAGAGAAAGGGAAGACCTACAAGATGGGGACAGGGAGATGCTCCAAGCAAGACAGAAGATACAGGTGAGCAAAAAAAGTTGAGCAGCACCAGAAAGAGAGGAGTCTAGGAGAAAGACAGGGAGGGACCAGGCCACACAAGAGGGATGAGAGGGGCCCAAGAGCTCGGGACTTACTGCAGTTCTCCGCGCTGCCAGGAGAATTTGACAGGTCAGACTCCTCCTTCTGTTTGCCTTCTCCCTTCCTCTTCTACAGCTCCAGGTGCCTGGCTGTCCTCCACTTATGAGAATATGTAGGTGTCTCACAGCTCTTACGAGATGAGGCCTGCTAGACACAGAACCTCATTCAATCACACACTACGTGCAGGAGCAGGACAGAGGAAAGAGAGAGAAACCGAGAAGTGAGGAGCAGAACGGAAGGATCGAGAGAGAAATGGACTGAGGAGTGATGCAAAAGGTACAGAACAAGCAGTCAGAAGTGCAGACAGAAAAAGAAAAGGGAGCAGCAAGACAAGAGAGAGAAAGTGAGAGAGAAAGGGGGAGCAAGGCAGAAGAAAAGAAAGAAAAGATATAGAGAAGAAGAAAAAAAAAAATCACAGCATGGGAAAGAGAAGGGCGGGAAGGGACTGGGACATACAAGGGGGGCGACAGGGCCCCGAGGGCCCGGGACTCACCGCGGCTCTCGCTCCCGGCACTGCCGGGAGAACTGGACAGGTCAGATGCTTCTTTCTCCTTCCTTCCTCCTGCCCCTCCTCTTCTTCTGAAACTCCACTCGCCCGGCTGACCTCCCCCTAAAAGAATACGCGGGTGTCTCTCGGCTCTTACAAGACGTGGCTTCCGACACACGCAGCCTCGCTCGCTCGCTCGCTCCGCGGCCGTTCCGCGCCTGGGTCCGGCCCGCTGCGGACTGTGCAGAGGGCTCCTCGCTCACCCGGAGAGGCAGGCGCTCTCCTCCTGCAGGGCGAGGCGGCTGCTGCCCACATGCCCTTGACGTTCTCCTTCCTTCCCTTTCTCCGGCCCCTCCAGCTCCAGCCGCGGCGGCTCCCGCCCCGCTGCCCACGGCCGGGAAGGCTCGGCTCCGCCCGTCCCTTCTGGCCCCCGAGCCGTGAGAAGCGCCAGGCCGGGCAGAGACACCCCACGCCAGCCCGAGCTGGGCGCAGCCGGCGGCATCCCCGGGGCAGGAACGGACACGCGCGGCCCCAGCGCGGCCTCGGGAGGGGGCACGGAGGCGGCAGGGACCCTTATTGCCGCGGACCGGCCCGGCCGCAGCCCCAACACTCACCTCCGCCGCGCACGCGCACTCCCGGGAGACGCCGCCGCCGCGCATGCGCACCCCCGGGCCGGGGGCACACCGCGTCTCGGGGAGCCGCGGGCAGCCCGCGGGAAACCGCCACAAAACCGCGTCTCGGGCCGCGCCGCGGGGCCGCGCCGGTACCGAGGGCTGTGCCGTGCCGCGCGCGCCCGCCAGCGCCGCAGCTGCGGGGAACCGAGAGCGCAGAAACTGCAGCTCCCGGCGTGCCCCGGGGAGCCAACATGGCCGACCGGAAGCCCCCTGCACGTGACTACGGCTCCCGCCGCGCCGCCCGCGCACCCGGAAGCCCGGCCGAGCGCAGCCCCGCGCGGCTCCGGGCAGCGCCGCCGCCGCCCGGCCCCGACGCGGAGCGGCCTCCGCCCCCGGTCCCGCCGCACCTTTCCCCGCAGCCGCCCGGCCGCGCGGCCCCGCTCCTGCCTCGGCTCGCACCGGCTCCTCCTCCAGCACCGGCCCCGGACAGGGAGGGGTCGCTGCCTGCAGCCTCCCTGCCCGCCCCTGCGGCTCCTCCGGCCCGGCCCACGCTCCCCCCCCTCCCCCCCCCGGTAACTATAGCGACCAGCACCGTTAATAAACGCCGGAGATGCCCGTCGCTCCTCCGAGCTCGCGCTCTATGGGCCGCCGGTCCTCCGGTCGCGGGGCCGCCGCCGCGCACGCGCACTCCGGGGGCTGCGCACACCGCAGGTCGCCTCTCCCCGCCGGGGGAACCTTCCCCGGGCAGCGGGAGCAGCCGCTGGGCGAGACCGCTCCGGTGCGCGGGCCGACGGGACCAACGCTGCCAAATCTTATAACCCCCCGGAGAGGGAGGAGCTCCGGCACGGCCGCAGCGCAGGGCAGCGCAGTCTCGCCTTGTGACCCAGAACTCAGCGGGGTGACCGAAGTGTCGGTCAGAGCAGCCTCAGGGCTCTTCGGACGGGTGGAAGGGGGAGGAAAGCCTGTGACAACGCGACACGGGAGCGCAGAGTTGTTTTAAGGACGAAACAGCGTAACTTCGGTCCCTGGGAGACCAGTACAGTAACTATTAAAAGCACACGTATTGTTAGATATTTTTCCTAAACTCACATTTATCCAATTTAGTTTTTCAAATCCTGGTGATAGCAGAAATAGTTTTTTAAAAAAACCCAGATAAATCCAGGAACATTTCTGCCCGCGTTCAGCCGCTCTTCTGGAGCGTACGCTAGGAGCTGGAGAACCCGAGCAAGCTGTCTGATTATATTTACGGCAGCTCTGGCCCCGACAGCTCCCCCGTCCGTCCCCTTGCCAGGAACTAGCGCCGCGGCGGCTACAGCTCAGCCCAAAGCCAAACCGACACCGACCTCGGCTCTGGAAAGCGCCACCTCATCTCCCCCCGTTTTGCTGATTAGGGATATCAATTCAACTCAGACACCGGAGTGAAAGGAGCAGGCGTATTTTATTAGAAATAACTAAATAACAGAAGAATATGGAAAACACGCAGTCAGGAAAGACGGAATAGTGCACTCACACAGACAGGAAAATACAGGGTAACGCATCAAATCCTGACTGCCTGAGAGAGAGGGAACAGCGATTAAAAAAGATCCCTCAGCACCTGCACCCGTTGCCATCACCCAGACCCGCAGGCAGCCCCGGTTACAGCGAGGGTTTGCAGAGCCTTTCCCGGCAAGTGGGAAACCCTACGCGGTGCGTCCACCCGTAGCTGAGGCCTCCAAAGTCGCTGTGAGCGGGTCCACCCTTCTATACCCCAAAATCGGCAAGCCAGAAGAGCTGGCACCTTGGTTTGGAGCGGAAATATCTGGTTTCAATCTCACATTAGATTCCCCCGGAGCCTGGCCAGGGCTCAGGGGAGAAGCTAAGGGAGCTCCTCTGCTTACCCAGGCAGACTAGGTGCAAGGGCTCACGTCAGGCCACAGGGCCAGACTACGGTCTCCACGACCCGGTTATTTTATCCCCACACAAAGAAAGATAAATGTACATTCAAGAGAGCCACGTCTTCCACACCTCTTTCACTAACGATGACATACTGAGTGAGCAGCTTCGGCTCAGGGCCTGTTGTTCAGGCTTCAATACTTCCACTTTTTACATCGGAATAGGTGGTTGGTTATCACTTAGTAAAATACCTGTTAGCACAATGGTTAACAGTTACAAAATACACAGGACTCGTCTACAAGTCAACTCTGGCTTGGCCCTATTGTCCAAGCCTTAGCGCTTCACCCCGAGAGTCCCCTTGCAAGCAGCCAGGACCAACACACGCCGCAAACATTCCAGCGGCTGCCAAAGGTTAAAATCCCACGCGCAGCGCCACGTGGCAGGCAGCGGTTAAAGCCGAGTTGGGCAGAAAAGGAGCTAAATGGGGAACACGCAGTTGGAGAAAGCATCTGATTGAGTACTTGCTCACGAGGCAAAGAAAACATCCCCAAAGGGGCAGGGACGCTGGAGGCGACCACAGCCCAGGTGACAGGGAGATCCCCTGCCCAGGAGGGCTTTCTCTCGCCTCTTTGCCGGACCGCTGCCGCTACTCCTCCCGCTCGCTCTTGCCTCGCAGGTCCTTCTGCACGCGGTGGATGTCTCTCCCTTCTTCTCCACGACCAACTGCTGCAAGAGCAGGAGAATGCCATCAGGTCTGAGAGCGACGACGGTCCTGGGTGAGAGCTGGCCACAGCACCACCTGAACACCGGCCGCCCTCACACAGCCCTATACCCCCGCCCCCCCGAAAAAACCTCACAGATCGGCTTTTCTTACCCAATCGGTGCTCCGGTGCTGCCACACGTGGAGTCGCGGCGGGCGCTGGAGCTGGGCTCGGAGTCGGGCACTCTGGGCAAACGGAGCTGGGCATGCAGAGCGGCGGCCACCGAGGCTGCGCCCCTGCTTACAGGGGGCTCGAGCCGCTGCCGGGACTGCAAAGTGCCCGGGACTGCAGGGCACGGGCCAGGCCCCGACTTACAGGGCAGCCCCAGTCCCAAAGGCCCACGAGGCCCCTCCTCTCCGCTACAGGGGCACCCTGACCCGCACCCCGCTAACAGGGCCGCCACCCCACACAAGGCGCCAGCCAAGCACTATCGAGAGTGCTGGGTGCTGTCTGCCCTGAAGGCAGGTGAATCGGCAGCAGCGGCCCTTTCCCAAGAGGTTCTGGGGGCTGGGGAAGCAGAACTTCCCGAGGGGGGTTCCTCATCGCTTGGGAGAAGCTGCCGCGTCACTGCGGAGCAGCTGGTTGCAAGGGGCTGGCGGCTGAGGCCCACCCGTGCTGCCTGTCCCCCTAAATCTCCCCCTGCCCTGCCGTACCCCTGTCCCCTCTCCCTCTATGCTTTAAGCCCCCAGGCCGCCGGGCACCACCAGGTGAGAAAATGGGGTCTGAGGCGGCTCAGGCCGGGGCAGGGGGCAGGAGGGAGGAGGGAGGGCCAGGGGCCAGAGCACGCTGAGGGAAGGTCCCTCAGGCGGCCGGCTTCCCCGTCGTCCAGGCAGAGGAGCTGGCGCCCGACCGCGCCATCCTTCCAGGCACCAGCTCCCGGAGAAGGAAGAGGCATCCGTGGCCTGCGGAAGAAACTACGAGGCGAGGGCAAGCGAGAGGAGGAGCGGCACGCTGAAACCGGGGAAAGACAAAGGGGCTGCGGGCAAAGGGCCCTCCCTGTCACCACGGCTGCTGTGGGACAAGAGCGTCCTGGGCGCTTTTGGGAGGGTCTCGAGGACTCTGGGGCAGGTACTTGGCTCAGGGCCGTTCCCTGCGTTTCTAGAGGCTACCGCGGTTCTCGGTGAAGGGGACACAACTGCCGAGCCTTTGCCCTCGAAGGCCGGGGGCCGCAGACGCCCGCTCGCTACCCGCTCCTCCTGCCGAGGGCGGGGGACGGGCACAACCCTGCTTACAGGGCCGTCGGGTCAGAGGGCTCCACGGCTCGTGGCACTCGCCCCGAGTACGGGGCCGGCACGCTGGCAGGTCGCCAGCAGGACAGGCAGCCACCCAGGCCCAGAGAGCGGGCGGGTCACGCGTCGGCCGTGCTACGACCGCGCGGCTTGGCTCCGTCCTTGGAAAGGAGGGGCCAGCCGGGACTCGCCCTCCGCTCGCGGGCTCAGCGGGGACCGACCCCCTGTTGCTGCACAGAGCCCCTCTTTCCCTCCCGGGAAGTTTAAGCTAAGTACGCTGCAGCGATTTCAACAGGGGCCTAAACAAGAAGCTCCTTCACTCGCTCACTCGCACCGACGCGGACACAGGCAGGCACACGGACACGGACAGGGGGAAAGAAAACTTCCCAGGAGAGAGAGCGAGCTCTGTGCAGCCAATGTCTGGGGAGCCGTCCCCTCCCGCGAGCAAGAGAGCAGAGCCTCGGACCTGCCCCCCCGGACGCACGGAGCCCAGAGGGACTCAACGTGCCACGGGCCTTCGCGGGGGACCAAGGGACAAGTGCCGCGACGCGCCCCGACTCCAGGGGGTCACGCTGGCCAGGCCGCCAGCAGGCAGAAAGCCGCCAGGGCCGGGGAAACAGCCCTCCCCTGCCTACAGGGCGGGCTTGGGGGCCAGAGAGCCCCATTTGCCCCTCGGTGCGGGGACGGTGCCGCTCTCTCCTTACAGGGTCGCCCCTCTCTCCGGGCAGCCAAACCGTCGGGGCAAGGGGGCAAAAGGCCAGAGACCCGAGCCCTGCTTACAGGGAGGTCACCCGGCGCAGCGCCGGCCAGGACACCAAAGGTGCCGGCAACGGTGCCGTGGGGAGGCCCCTTTGCCCTGAGCTCCCGCCTCTCCCCCCAGCCCTCTCTTCAGCCCGCCGCTCCTCCTCTCCCTCGCTCTGGCCTCGCAGCTCCTTCACGATGCCTTGTCTTGCTTCTCGAGGAGCTGGTGCTCGGAAGGAAGGCGCAGCCAGGCGCCAGCTCCCCCACCCGGAGGACAGAGCAGAGGCCCCGGCCCTGCTGCCAGGCCCCCCCCGCACCCAAGTTACAGGCCGGCCGGCCTGGCTGCGGCTCACCACCACGGCGCGCTTCAGGAGCTCCGCTTCCCGCCCCGGCCGCAGAGACGGCGCCGCTCACCCCCCTTGAAGGGTTGCCACCTGCCCGGCAGCCTGACCACGGGGTGACGTGGCAAAAGGCCAGCAAAAACCCAAAGACCCGAGCCCTGCTTACAGGGGGGTCACCCGGCACAAAGCCGGTCAGGGCACCAAACGTCCTGGCGACACGCTGGTGCGACCACAGCCCCGGTGACAGGGAGGTCCCTTTGCCCAGAGCGCCCTTCTCCTTCCTCCTCTTGCTGCCCAGACTTCCTCCGCGCCTCGTCCCGCTCCCTCTTGGCCTGCAGCGGTACAGGACGGAGACCTCCACGCCGCTCCGCCGCCTGCTGCAAGGGCAGGAGGATGCCGTCAGGTCCGAGAGCGATGCTGGTCCCCGGCGAGAGCTGGCCACAGCACCACCCGAACCCCGGCCGCCCTCCCACCACCACCACCATCCCCCCTCCCCGCGAAAAAAACTCACAGATTGGCTTTCCTCACCCAGTCCATGCTCCAGCACTTCCTGCAGGGATGTCTACGACGGGCGCTTTTCTCCTCCGGGCTCCTGGCCGCGTTCAGCGAGGCTTGGACCCTCCACCGCCCCTGAGGCGATGGCCGTCCCTCCTCAGGCAGCTCCAGTCCCCTCTCACCGGTCCTGAGGAAGCTCCGCTCCCCCACCCCCCGCCGTTGACGACACTCCCCCCGCCAGGTGATGACACCACCCCACTTCCCCCCACCAGGCGACGACACTGCTCCCCCCCCCTCCCCCGCCGAGGCGACGACACTGCTCCCCCCCCCTCCCCCGCCGAGGCGACGACACTGCTCCCCCCCCCTCCCCCGCCGAGGCGACGACACTGCTCCCCCCCCCTCCCCCGCCGAGGCGACGACACTGCTCCACCCCCCCCCCCGCCGAGGCGACGACACTGCTCCCCCCCCCTCCCCCGCCGAGGCGACGACATTGCTCCCCCCCCCCTCCCCCGCCGAGGCGACGACACTGCTCCCCCCCCCTCCCCCGCCGAGGCGACGACACTGCTCCCCCCCCCTCCCCCGCCGAGGCGACGACACTGCTCCCCCCCCTTCCCCGCCGAGGCGACGACACTGCTCCACCCCCTTCCCCGCCGAGGCGACGACACTGCTCCCCCCCCCCGCCGAGGCGACGACACCGACCCCCTCTCCAAGGCGCCTCCCGTCCCGTCCCCCCCACCCTGTTCCCAAGTCGATCCGGTACTTCCCCAGGCAGGTTCGACTCCTGCTCGCCCCTTCCCCGGGCAGGTCCCCCTCAGGCGACCGCTCCGCCCCTCACAGCGGCGCTTTGTTCAGAGCGCCCTTCTCTTTCCTCTTGCTGCCCAGACTTCCTCCGCTGCTCCTCCCGCTCGCTCTTGCCTCGCAGGTCCTTCCACACGCAGTGGACATCTCTCCCTTCTCCGCCACCAGCTGCTGCAAGGGCAGTAGTGTGCCGTCAGGTCTGAGAAGGACGCCTAACCCCGGCCGCCCTCCAACCCCCCCTTCCCCCCCGAAAAAAACCTCACAGATCGGCTTTTCTCACCAGAGCCGGTGCTCCAGCACTTCCTGCAGGGACGACCGCGCCGGGCACTCGTCTGCTCCAGGCACCTTGCCGCGCCTGGCGGGTCCAGGACTCTCCTGAGCCCCTCAGACAATGGCGCTCGCCCCCCCACAGGCGACTCGGGTCCACCCCCGCCCGCCCCGAGCCGAGCCGAGCCGATGAGGTCCCCGCCGAGGCGGCGCCGATCGCCGAGCAGCCTTTTCCGGGGGCGCCGCTCCCGCTCCTCTCAGGCGGCCGCGCGGCGCCTCACTGCTGCGCGCGCCGTTCCCGCCCTTCGCCTCAGGCGAAAGCTCCGCCCCTCACGTCGGCGCGCGGCGTTCCCGCCCGCCGAAAGCGTCGGGGGCGTGCCGAAAGCGTCGGGGGCGTGCCGAAAGCGTCGGGGGCGTGCCGAAAGCGTCGGGGGCGTGCCGAAAGCGTCGGGGGCGTGCCGAAAGCGTCGGGGGCGTGCCGAAAGCGTCGGGGGCGTGCCGAAAGCGTCGGGGGCGTGCCGAAAGCGTCGGGGGCGTGCCGAAAGCGTCGGGGGCGTGCCGAAAGCGTCGGGGGCGTGCCGAAAGCGTCGGGGGCGTGCCGAAAGCGTCGGGGGCGTGCCGAAAGCGTCGGGGGCGTGCCGAAAGCGTCGGGGGCGTGCCGAAAGCGTCGGGGGCGTGCCGAAAGCGTCGGGGGCGTGCCGAAAGCGTCGGGGGCGTGCCGAAAGCGTCGGGGGCGTGCCGAAAGCGTCGGGGGCGTGCCGAAAGCGTCGGGGGCGTGCCGAAAGCGTCGGGGGCGTGCCGAAAGCGTCGGGGGCGTGCCGAAAGCGTCGGGGGCGTGCCGAAAGCGTCGGGGGCGTGCCGAAAGCGTCGGGGGCGTGCCGAAAGCGCCGGGGGCGTGCCGAAAGCGCCGGGGGCGTGCCGAAAGCGCCGGGGGCGTGCCGAAAGCGCCGGGGGCGTGCCGAAAGCGCCGGGGGCGTGCCGAAAGCGCCGGGGGCGTGCCGAAAGCGCCGGGGGCGTGCCGAAAGCGCCGGGGGCGTGCCGAAAGCGCCGGGGGCGTGCCGAAAGCGCCGGGGGCGTGCCGAAAGCGCCGGGGGCGTGCCGAAAGCGCCGGGGGCGTGCCGAAAGCGCCGGGGGCGTGCCGAAAGCGCCGGGGGCGTGCCGAAAGCGCCGGGGGCGTGCCGAAAGCGCCGGGGGCGTGCCGAAAGCGCCGGGGGCGTGCCGAAAGCGCCGGGGGCGTGCCGAAAGCGCCGGGGGCGTGCCGAAAGCGCCGGGGGCGTGCCGAAAGCGCCGGGGGCGTGCCGAAAGCGCCGGGGGCGTGCCGAAAGCGCCGGGGGCGTGCCGAAAGCGCCGGGGGCGTGCCGAAAGCGCCGGGGGCGTGCCGAAAGCGCCGGGGGCGTGCCGAAAGCGCCGGGGGCGTGCCGAAAGCGCCGGGGGCGTGCCGAAAGCGCCGGGGGCGTGCCGAAAGCGCCGGGGGCGTGCCGAAAGCGCCGGGGGCGTGCCGAAAGCGCCGGGGGCGTGCCGAAAGCGCCGGGGGCGTGCCGAAAGCGCCGGGGGCGTGCCGAAAGCGCCGGGGGCGTGCCGAAAGCGCCGGGGGCGTGCCGAAAGCGCCGGGGGCGTGCCGAAAGCGCCGGGGGCGTGCCGAAAGCGCCGGGGGCGTGCCGAAAGCGCCGGGGGCGTGCCGAAAGCGCCGGGGGCGTGCCGAAAGCGCCGGGGGCGTGCCGAAAGCGCCGGGGGCGTGCCGAAAGCCGAGATACAGGAGCAGGGGCGGCCTGAGCTCGGGCACAGCGTAGAGGCGGGATTACCAGGAGGGAGGGAAATGGGCAGGCAGGCACATGGAGCGGCAGACAGGCTCGCCGAGGATAACAATGCCTGGGAACTGGCCAGAGAAAGCTGTGGGCAAAAAGAGACCCCAAAGCCGATCTGAAACAAGAACTGAACAAGGAAAATAACAGCGCTAGGTTACAGGAGAGAAAGGGAGGATGAAACAAAGGAAGGAGAGATTGCAGGACCAAGCATCTGGAAGAAAGAAAAAGGGAGAGCTAGAAGAAGACACAAGAGGGAGTGGGAGCAGGAACGAACGAGAGCAGAAGTACAGGGAAGAAAAAACCAACAAAAATCATAGCAGCATGGGATAGAGAGGGGGCCAGGGGACAGCCCAAAACGTCCAAGAGGGGCAACAGGGCCCGAGGGTCCGCGACTCACCGCAGGTGTCGCTCTCAGCGCTGCCAGGAAAAATTTGCCAATTCAGACCCTTCTTTCTCCTTCTCTCCTCCCTTCCTTTTCTGGAGGTGCAGTCGCTCAGCTGCCCTCCACCTCAAAGAACACGCGGGTGTCTCTCGGCTCTTACAAAACGCAGCTTCCTGCACGTGTGGCCTCGCTCGCACGCTGCGCGGCCGTACCGCGCTCTGGGTGACGCGCACGGACCCTGATCGCACGCTGGCGGTCCGGCCCGCTGCGGACTGTACAGAGGGCTCCTGCCTCGCCCAGAGAGGCAGGCTCTCTCTTCCTGCAGTGGAAGGCAGCTGCTGCCCACATGCCCTTGATTTTCTTCTTTCCCTTTCTCAGGCCTCTGCAGCTTCAGCTGTGGCAGCTCCTGTCCACAGCCAGAAAACGTCCCAGGGGCCTGTCCCTTCTCACCTCTCTGCTGCGAGGAGCACAAGGGCAGGCAGAGAACCCCACACAGTTCTGAAGTGGGTCCAGTCGACAGCATCCCCAGGGAAGGAACAGGCAAGCGCGGCCCCGGTGAGGCCTCTGGGAGAAGGTGAAGCGACTGCCGTTATTACCGTAGATCGCCCCTGGCCGGAGCCCCCCTTCCACAGGGGCTCCTGCGGAGGCGCCAAGGGCCGGCTTGCCGCCATCCCCGCGGGGCTCGGGGGTGACCCGGGGCTACGGGACGGGCTTCAGGGTAGAGGTGCGAGACCTGGGGCCAGGACACGGTGCGGGCGAGGCCAGTGCCAGCTCAAGGGGAGCTCTGGCAAGCTGGGGAGGCACCCGGCACCAACCCCCGGGGGACACCCATCTTCTTCCCCTCTGCCTTTGTCCCAGCTCTCGGGTAACTCCCTGGGGCTCCCCCGGCCCGGATCACCTCCAGCAGAGCGGAGGCCTGACACAGCAGGCGGTGTGAAGCTTCCTGCCCCACCGCTGCCGTGTGGCCAGTGGGCAGGAGGGGCCCCCACACCTGCCAAAGGGGCGGGCTGGCCTCACCGGCGGCCTCGGCCCTCGCCCACCACCAGGAATCACGCCCAGCAAGCCTCACGCTGCGGCAGCAGGAAGGCGGCTCTGGCGGTGCCGCACACCTGTGCGGGGCCGGCGCTGCAGTCCTGCCCTTCGCGCACCGAGCGCCCGCCGGCAGCGTGACGTGGGGCGGCGGCGGCATTTCCTTACCAGGAGGGGGCACCGAGCGTGGCCGCACCCCCCCACGGGCATCGGAGCATCGCACTGACGTTGCTGGCGGGCGGCAGCGTGGGGCACGGGGCCACCTCTGTGTCGCCCACCGACAGCACCGTGTGGCGTTTGCCAGGCAGCGGTGGTGAGCGCGGGCGAGCGCCACCCCCCGCGCGAGCGGCGGCCGAGCGGCACGTCACTGCGCACACGCTCTCGAGGAACGGGCACGACGCTTGGCGGGGAGCAGCTGGAAGCCCCCGGGAATCCACGTGAAAGCGGCAACAAAACTATCCCTCGTGCTGCGCCACAGGGGCCGCGGCGGTAGCAAGGACTGCGCCGCGCTACGGGCGCCCACGAGCGGTGCAGCTGCCTGGCAGCCGAGTCTGCAGAACCTACAGCTCCTGGCACGCGCTGGCCAACGCGGCACGGCCGCCTGCACGCCAAGCGCTGTAAGACCCCGCATCCCAGCGTGACCCAGGGAACCAACGCGGCTGGCCAGAAACCCCACACGCCAGGACCACAGCTCCCGCTGGGTTGCGAGAGGCAGTTTTCTCTGCTTTCTGACCCTGCAGCAACACCGTTGCTCACCCCTCCGAACCCCCACCAGTGCACCCAGAAGCCTCACCACCGGCTCGGGGCAGCCCCTGCCACCACCTCCAACGCTGCCACCCTGCAGGCACCGCCATCCTCCCCAGGAGCTGCCAGCTGATGGCACGGCTCCACTCACCTTCTCCCTCGGTGCAGCCAGGGCCCAGCAATGCTCAGCGACTGCTCTGCTCCTCCCTTGGTTGACACCGACCCCTCCGACGGCTGCCTTGCTCTTAACAGCAGCACCCGCCCCTCCACCCGGAGCAAGCCCTTTACAGGGAGGGGCCGCTGCCATCAGCCTCACTGCCCACACCTGGGGCCCCTCCAGCCCCAGCCCACAGCTGGAGGCCATCACCCACCCCCACAGAGCATCATCACCCCTCCCAGCCCCTCACCTGGGGCAAAGGAAGCACAAAAGGCAGCCGGCAGCCAGCAAGTGTTTATTCAGTCACACACAGAACAAGTCCCAGAAGGGAGTGAGTCTGCTCCGGGGCTCAGGGCCCCTAATGCTGCCCCTGCCCCTGGCACACCTTGGCGCTTGTTCCCGGAGCCACGCTCCTCAGTCCAGCCGGGAACAGTCAGTCGGTTCCTGGAGCAACAAGCTGCAGGGCAGAGCTGGAAACTGCCAAACATGAGGAGAAAGATGCAGGACACAAGAAGACAGAAGAAAGGTGGCAGCTAGCTGACTAGTACAGGGGTAGAGAGAAAACAAGAGATGAGCAATGGGGCGGTGAGAGGATGGGGACAGGGAACCCAGCGTGGATATGCAGAAAAAAAAGCAGCAGGGAGAGAAGAAAACAGGCAGCAGAAAGAAGGAGGAGGAGCAGGACAGAAACCAACAAAGAAGGACAAGGAGCAGCATAGAGATGCAGAAAAAAAAAAAGCTGGGATGGGTGGCACAACAGACATGGAGGGGAAAAAAAAAAAGGGGGGGAGCAGGGAGCTAGACCAAGCAAGATGGAAGAAAGACCAAAAAGCTCCAGAGAACAGGGCACAGAGGGAGGAAAAAGCAACAGCGATGGGGAGTCAGGACAGCAAACCATGGGAAGGAACACAAAACAAATCACATCGCTACATGTGACAGGGCAGAGAAGGAAGAATTAGGAAACAGGGACAGAGACACAGAAAAAGAGAGACCTGGAGCCAAAAACTAATCCTGATGCATACAGAAAGAAGGGGGGTGGGGGTGGGGGGGTGTATTCTAAAACAGGGGAAACAGAGACAGAGAGATGGAGAAAAGACAAAAGCAATAGACTACAAGGCATCGAGAGAGGAATTACTGAATAGTAACAGAGCGCCAGCCAGAAACAGGCCACAAAGCAGCAAAGATCACAGGGGGTACGGGGCACAGAGGAAGGAATTCGCAAACCCGGCACAAGGAGCCAGACAGAGAGAGAGCGAGGCAAAAATTAAATGGTGAAAAGAGACAGACCGCAGGGCAGAGGGAGGAATTGATAAACAGGGACAGGGCACCCGACAGAGCATGATGGAGAACAGGGAAAAAAAAAATAGCAGCAAGCTACAGGGAAGAGGGAGGAATTAAAGAACAGTGACTGGAAGACAGACAGCGACACATGGAGAGAGAGAAGACAAAAGAGCGATGGGCAACAAGATGGATAGGGAGGAAATGAAAAACAGCAGAAGGGAGTCAGCCAGAGAGAAAGACACCGAGGAAAAAGGCCAGACAGTCTATGAGGGACGGAGGTAGGAATGAAAAACGGGGGACAGGGAGCAGGAAAGAGAGAGATGGAGATCGCAGGGAATAGCAGCGGGTGCAGGAAGAAGAAAGGGGCATCAATAGGAACAGGGAGCTGGACAGAGAGGGATGGAGAAAGGCAACAAGAGCGGCAGGGTACAGGGCAGAGAAAGGGAAGACCTACAAGATGGGGACAGGGAGATGCTCCAAGCAAGACGGAAGATACAGGTGAGCAAAAAAAGTTGAGCAGCACCAGAAAGAGAGGAGTCTAGGAGAAAGACAGGGAGGGACCAGGCCACACAAGAGGGATGAGAGGGGCCCAAGAGCTCGGGACTTACTGCAGTTCTCCGCGCTGCCAGGAGAATTTGACAGGTCAGACTCCTCCTTCTGTTTGCCTTCTCCCTTCCTCTTCTACAGCTCCAGGTGCCTGGCTGTCCTCCACTTATGAGAAGATGTAGGTGTCTCACAGCTCTTACGAGATGAGGCCTGCTAGACACAGAACCTCATTCAATCACACACTACGTGCAGGAGTAGGACAGAGGAAAGAGAGAGAAACCGAGAAGTGAGGAGCAGAACGGAAGGATCGAGAGAGAAATGGACTGAGGAGTGATGCAAAAGGTACAGAACAAGCAGTCAGAAGTGCAGACAGAAAAAGAAAAGGGAGCAGCAAGACAAGAGAGAGAAAGTGAGAGAGAAAGGGGGAGCAAGGCAGAAGAAAAGAAAGAAAAGATATAGAGAAGAAGAAAAAAAAAAATCACAGCATGGGAAAGAGAAGGGCGGGAAGGGACTGGGACATACAAGGGGGGCGACAGGGCCCCGAGGGCCCGGGACTCACCGCGGCTCTCGCTCCCGGCACTGCCGGGAGAACTGGACAGGTCAGATGCTTCTTTCTCCTTCCTTCCTCCTGCCCCTCCTCTTCTTCTGAAACTCCACTCGCCCGGCTGACCTCCCCCTAAAAGAATACGCGGGTGTCTCTCGGCTCTTACAAGACGTGGCTTCCGACACACGCAGCCTCGCTCGCTCGCTCGCTCCGCGGCCGTTCCGCGCCTGGGTCCGGCCCGCTGCGGACTGTGCAGAGGGCTCCTCGCTCACCCGGAGAGGCAGGCGCTCTCCTCCTGCAGGGCGAGGCGGCTGCTGCCCACATGCCCTTGACGTTCTCCTTCCTTCCCTTTCTCCGGCCCCTCCAGCTCCAGCCGCGGCGGCTCCCGCCCCGCTGCCCACGGCCGGGAAGGCTCGGCTCCGCCCGTCCCTTCTGGCCCCCGAGCCGTGAGAAGCGCCAGGCCGGGCAGAGACACCCCACGCCAGCCCGAGCTGGGCGCAGCCGGCGGCATCCCCGGGGCAGGAACGGACACGCGCGGCCCCAGCGCGGCCTCGGGAGGGGGCACGGAGGCGGCAGGGACCCTTATTGCCGCGGACCGGACCGGCCGCAGCCCCAACACTCACCTCCGCCGCGCACGCGCACTCCCGGGAGACGCCGCCGCCGCGCATGCGCACCCCCGGGCCGGGGGCACACCGCGTCTCGGGGAGCCGCGGGCAGCCCGCGGGAAACCGCCACAAAACCGCGTCTCGGGCCGCGCCGCGGGGCCGCGCCGGTACCGAGGGCTGTGCCGTGCCGCGCGCGCCCGCCAGCGCCGCAGCTGCGGGGAACCGAGAGCGCAGAAACTGCAGCTCCCGGCGTGCCCCGGGGAGCCAACATGGCCGACCGGAAGCCCCCTGCACGTGACTACGGCTCCCGCCGCGCCGCCCGCGCACCCGGAAGCCCGGCCGAGCGCAGCCCCGCGCGGCTCCGGGCAGCGCCGCCGCCGCCCGGCCCCGACGCGGAGCGGCCTCCGCCCCCGGTCCCGCCGCACCTTTCCCCGCAGCCGCCCGGCCCCGCTCCTGCCTCGGCTCGCACCGGCTCCTCCTCCAGCACCGGCCCCGGACAGGGAGGGGTCGCTGCCTGCAGCCTCCCTGCCCGCCCCTGCGGCTCCTCCGGCCCGGCCCACGCTCCCCCCCCTCCCCCCCCCCGGTAACTATAGCGACCAGCACCGTTAATAAACGCCGGAGATGCCCGTCGCTCCTCCGAGCTCACGCTCTATGGGCCGCCGGTCCTCCGGTCGCGGGGCCGCCGCCGCGCACGCGCACTCCGGGGGCCGCCCGGCGCAGCCGCACGCCGCAGGTCGCCTCTCCCCGCCGGGGGAACCTTCCCCGGGCAGCGGGAGCAGCCGCTGGGCGAGACCGCTCCGGTGCGCGGGCCGACGGGACCAACGCTGCCAAATCTTATAACCCCCCGGAGAGGGAGGAGCTCCGGCACGGCCGCAGCGCAGGGCAGCGCAGTCTCGCCTTGTGACCCAGAACTCAGCGGGGTGACCGAAGTGTCGGTCAGAGCAGCCTCAGGGCTCTTTGGACGGGTGGAAGGGGGAGGAAAGCCTGTGACAACGCGACACGGGAGCGCAGAGTTGTTTTAAGGACGAAACAGCGTAACTTCGGTCCCTGGGAGACCAGTACAGTAACTATTAAAAGCACACGTATTGTTAGATATTTTTCCTAAACTCACATTTATCCAATTTAGTTTTTCAAATCCTGGTGATAGCAGAAATAGTTTTTTAAAAAAACCCAGATAAATCCAGGAACATTTCTGCCCGCGTTCAGCCGCTCTTCTGGAGCGTACGCTAGGAGCTGGAGAACCCGAGCAAGCTGTCTGATTATATTTACGGCAGCTCTGGCCCCGACAGCTCCCCCGTCCGTCCCCTTGCCAGGAACTAGCGCCGCGGCGGCTACAGCTCAGCCCAAAGCCAAACCGACACCGACCTCGGCTCTGGAAAGCGCCACCTCATCTCCCCCCGTTTTGCTGATTAGGGATATCAATTCAACTCAGACACCGGAGTGAAAGGAGCAGGCGTATTTTATTAGAAATAACTAAATAACAGAAGAATATGGAAAACACGCAGTCAGGAAAGACGGAATAGTGCACTCACACAGATAGGAAAATACAGGGTAACGCATCAAATCCTGACTGCCTGAGAGAGAGGGAACAGCGATTAAAAAAGATCCCTCAGCACCTGCACCCGTTGCCATCACCCAGACCCGCAGGCAGCCCCGGTTACAGCGAGGGTTTGCAGAGCCTTTCCCGGCAAGTGGGAAACCCTACGCGGTGCGTCCACCCGTAGGTGAGGCCTCCAAAGTCGCTGTGAGCGGGTCCACCCTTCTATACCCCAAAATCGGCAAGCCAGAAGAGCTGGCACCTTGGTTTGGAGCGGAAATATCTGGTTTCAATCTCACATTAGATTCCCCCGGAGCCTGGCCAGGGCTCAGGGGAGAAGCTAAGGGAGCTCCTCTGCTTACCCAGGCAGACTAGGTGCAAGGGCTCACGTCAGGCCACAGGGCCAGACTACGGTCTCCACGACCCGGTTATTTTATCCCCACACAAAGAAAGATAAATGTACATTCAAGAGAGCTACGTCTTCCACACCTGTTTCACTAACGATGACATACTGAGTGAGCAGCTTCGGCTCAGGGCCTGTTGTTCAGGCTTCAATACTTCCACTTTTTACATCGGAATAGGTGGTTGGTTATCACTTAGTAAAATACCTGTTAGCACAATGGTTAACAGTTACAAAATACACAGGACTCGTCTACAAGTCAACTCTGGCTTGGCCCTATTGTCCAAGCCTTAGCGCTTCACCCCGAGAGTCCCCTTGCAAGCAGCCAGGACCAACACACGCCGCAAACATTCCAGCGGCTGCCAAAGGTTAAAATCCCACGCGCAGCGCCACGTGGCAGGCAGCGGTTAAAGCCGAGTTGGGCAGAAAAGGAGCTAAATGGGGAACACGCAGTTGGAGAAAGCATCTGATTGAGTACTTGCTCACGAGGCAAAGAAAACATCCCCAAAGGGGCAGGGACGCTGGAGGCGACCACAGCCCAGGTGACAGGGAGATCCCCTGCCCAGGAGGGCTTTCTCTCGCCTCTTTGCCGGACCGCTGCCGCTACTCCTCCCGCTCGCTCTTGCCTCGCAGGTCCTTCTGCACGCGGTGGATGTCTCTCCCTTCTTCTCCACGACCAACTGCTGCAAGAGCAGGAGAATGCCATCAGGTCTGAGAGCGACGACGGTCCTGGGTGAGAGCTGGCCACAGCACCACCTGAACACCGGCTGCCCTCACACAGCCCTATACCCCCGCCCCCCCGAAAAAACCTCACAGATCGGCTTTTCTTACCCAATCGGTGCTCCGGTGCTGCCACACGTGGAGTCGCGGCGGGCGCTGGAGCTGGGCTCGGAGTCGGGCACTCTGGGCAAACGGAGCTGGGCATGCAGAGCGGCGGCCACCGAGGCTGCGCCCCTGCTTACAGGGGGCTCGAGCCGCTGCCGGGACTGCAAAGTGCCCGGGACTGCAGGGCACGGGCCAGGCCCCGACTTACAGGGCAGCCCCGGTCCCAAAGGCCCACGAGGCCCCTCCTCTCCGCTACAGGGGCACCCTGACCCGCACCCCGCTAACAGGGCCGCCACCCCACACAAGGCGCCAGCCAAGCACTATCGAGAGTGCTGGGCGCTGTCTGCCCTGAAGGCAGGTGAATCGGCAGCAGCGGCCCTTTCCCAAGAGGTTCTGGGGGCTGGGGAAGCAGAACTTCCCGAGGGGGGTTCCTCATCGCTTGGGAGAAGCTGCCGCGTCACTGCGGAGCAGCTGGTTGCAAGGGGCTGGCGGCTGAGGCCCACCCGTGCTGCCTGTCCCCCTAAATCTCCCCCTGCCCTGCCGTACCCCTGTCCCCTCTCCCTCTATGCTTTAAGCCCCCAGGCCGCCGGGCACCACCAGGTGAGAAAATGGGGTCTGAGGCGGCTCAGGCCGGGGCAGGGGGCAGGAGGGAGGAGGGAGGGCCAGGGGCCAGAGCACGCTGAGGGAAGGTCCCTCAGGCGGCCGGCTTCCCCGTCGTCCAGGCAGAGGAGCTGGCGCCCGACCGCGCCGTCCTTCCAGGCACCAGCTCCCGGAGAAGGAAGAGGCATCCGTGGCCTGCAGAAGAAACTACGAGGCGAGGGCAAGCGAGAGGAGGAGCGGCACGCTGAAACCGGGGAAAGACAAAGGGGCTGCGGGCAAAGGGCCCTCCCTGTCACCACGGCTGCTGTGGGACAAGAGCGTCCTGGGCGCTTTTGGGAGGGTCTCGAGGACTCTGGGGCAGGTACTTGGCTCAGGGCCGTTCCCTGCGTTTCTAGAGGCTACCGCGGTTCTCGGTGAAGGGGACACAACTGCCGAGCCTTTGCCCTCGAAGGCCGGGGGCCGCAGACGCCCGCTCGCTACCCGCTCCTCCTGCCGAGGGCGGGGGACGGGCACAACCCTGCTTACAGGGCCGTCGGGTCAGAGGGCTCCACGGCTCGTGGCACTCGCCCCGAGTACGGGGCCGGCACGCTGGCAGGTCGCCAGCAGGACAGGCAGCCACCCAGGAACAGAGAGCGGGCGGGTCACGCGTCGGCCGTGCTACGACCGCGCGGCTTGGCTCCGTCCTTGGAAAGGAGGGGCCAGCCGGGACTCGCCCTCCGCTCGCGGGCTCAGCGGGGACCGACCCCCTGTTGCTGCACAGAGCCCCTCTTTCCCTCCCGGGAAGTTTAAGCTAAGTACGCTGCAGCGATTTCAACAGGGGCCTAAACAAGAAGCTCCTTCACTCGCTCACTCGCACCGACGCGGACACAGGCAGGCACACGGACACGGACAGGGGGAAAGAAAACTTCCCAGGAGAGAGAGCGAGCTCTGTGCAGCCAATGTCTGGGGAGCCGTCCCCTCCCGCGAGCAAGAGAGCAGAGCCTCGGACCTGCCCCCCCGGACGCACGGAGCCCAGAGGGACTCAACGTGCCACGGGCCTTCGCGGGGGACCAAGGGACAAGTGCCGCGACGCGCCCCGACTCCAGGGGGTCACGCTGGCCAGGCCGCCAGCAGGCAGAAAGCCGCCAGGGCCGGGGAAACAGCCCTCCCCTGCCTACAGGGCGGGCTTGGGGGCCAGAGAGCCCCATTTGCCCCTCGGTGCGGGGACGGTGCCGCTCTCTCCTTACAGGGTCGCCCCTCTCTCCGGGCAGCCAAACCGTCGGGGCAAGGGGGCAAAAGGCCAGAGACCCGAGCCCTGCTTACAGGGAGGTCACCTGGCGCAGCGCCAGCCAGGACACCAAAGGTGCCGGCAACGGTGCCGTGGGGAGGCCCCTTTGCCCTGAGCTCCCGCCTCTCCCCCCAGCCCTCTCTTCAGCCCGCCGCTCCTCCTCTCCCTCGCTCTGGCCTCGCAGCTCCTTCACGATGCCTTGTCTTGCTTCTCGAGGAGCTGGTGCTCGGAAGGAAGGCGCAGCCAGGCGCCAGCTCCCCCACCCGGAGGACAGAGCAGAGGCCCCGGCCCCGCTGCCAGGCCCCCCCCGCACCCAAGTTACAGGCCGGCCGGCCTGGCTGCGGCTCGCCACCACGGCGCGCTTCAGGAGCTCCGCTTCCCGCCCCGGCCGCAGAGACGGCGCCGCTCACCCCCCTTGAAGGGTTGCCACCTGCCCGGCAGCCTGACCACGGGGTGACGTGGCAAAAGGCCAGCAAAAACCCAAAGACCCGAGCCCTGCTTACAGGGGGGTCACCCGGCACAAAGCCGGTCAGGGCACCAAACGTCCTGGCGACACGCTGGTGCGACCACAGCCCCGGTGACGGGGAGGTCCCTTTGCCCAGAGCGCCCTTCTCCTTCCTCCTCTTGCTGCCCAGACTTCCTCCGCGCCTCGTCCCACTCCCTCTTGGCCTGCAGCGGTACAGGACGGAGACCTCCACGCCGCTCCGCCGCCTGCTGCAAGGGCAGGAGGATGCCGTCAGGTCCGAGAGCGATGCTGGTCCCCGGCGAGAGCTGGCCACAGCACCACCCGAACCCCGGCCGCCCTCCCACCACCACCACCATCCCCCCTCCCCGCGAAAAAAACTCACAGATTGGCTTTCCTCACCCAGTCCATGCTCCAGCACTTCCTGCAGGGATGTCTACGACGGGCGCTTTTCTCCTCCGGGCTCCTGGCCGCGTTCAGCGAGGCTTGGACCCTCCACCGCCCCTGAGGCGATGGCCGTCCCTCCTCAGGCAGCTCCAGTCCCCTCTCACCGGTCCTGAGGAAGCTCCGCTCCCCCACCCCCCGCCGTTGACGACACTCCCCCCGCCAGGTGATGACACCACCCCACTTCCCCCCACCAGGCGACGACACTGCTCCCCCCCCCCCCCTCCATGCCGAGGCGACGACACTGCTCCCCCCCCCTCCCCCGCCGAGGCGACGACACTGCTCCCCCCCCCCTCCCCCGCCGAGGCGACGACACTGCTCCCCCCCCCTCCCCCGCCGAGGCGAGGACACTGCTCCCCCCCCTCCCCCGCCGAGGCGACGACACTGCTCCACCCCCCCCCCCGCCGAGGCGACGACACTGCTCCACCCCCCCCCCCGCCGAGGCGACGACACTGC
The DNA here is from genome assembly GCF_965140245.1 of Athene noctua. Taxonomy (NCBI): domain Eukaryota; kingdom Metazoa; phylum Chordata; class Aves; order Strigiformes; family Strigidae; genus Athene; species Athene noctua. The sequence continues at coordinate 25,508,827 of NC_134047.1, read as the reverse complement.
TCCCCCCCCCTCCCCCGCCGAGGCGACGACATTGCTCCCCCCCCCCTCCCCCGCCGAGGCGACGACACTGCTCCCCCCCCCCCCCCGCCGAGGCGACGACACTGCTCCCCCCCCCCGCCGAGGCGACGACACCGACCCCCTCTCCAAGGCGCCTCCCGTCCCGTCCCCCCCCCCCTGTTCCCAAGTCGATCCAGTACTTCCCCAGGCAGGTTCGACTCCTGCTCGCCCCTTCCCCGGGCAGGTCCCCCTCAGGCGACCGCTCCGCCCCTCACAGCGGCGCTTTGTTCAGAGCGCCCTTCTCTTTCCTCTTGCTGCCCAGACTTCCTCCGCTGCTCCTCCCGCTCGCTCTTGCCTCGCAGGTCCTTCCACACGCAGTGGACATCTCTCCCTTCTCCGCCACCAGCTGCTGCAAGGGCAGTAGTGTGCCGTCAGGTCTGAGAAGGACGCCTGTCCCCGGCGAGAAGTGCCCACAGCACCACCCGAACCCCGGCCGCCCTCCAACCCCCCCTTCCCCCCCGAAAAAAACCTCACAGATCGGCTTTTCTCACCAGAGCCGGTGCTCCAGCACTTCCTGCAGGGACGACCGCGCCGGGCACTCGTCTGCTCCAGGCACCTTGCCGCGCCTGGCGGGTCCAGGACTCTCCTGAGCCCCTCAGACAATGGCGCTCGCCCCCCCACAGGCGACTCGGGTCCACCCCCGCCCGCCCCGAGCCGAGCCGAGCCGATGAGGTCCCCGCCGAGGCGGCGCCGATCGCCGAGCAGCCTTTTCCGGGGGCGCCGCTCCCGCTCCTCTCAGGCGGCCGCGCGGCGCCTCACTGCTGCGCGCGCCGTTCCCGCCCTTCGCCTCAGGCGGCCGCGCGGCGCCTCACTGCTGCGCGCGCCGTTCCCGCCCTTCGCCTCAGGCGAAAGCTCCGCCCCTCACGTCGGCGCGCGGCGTTCCCGCCCGCCGAAAGCGTCGGGGGCGTGCCGAAAGCGTCGGGGGCGTGCCGAAAGCGTCGGGGGCGTGCCGAAAGCGTCGGGGGCGTGCCGAAAGCGTCGGGGGCGTGCCGAAAGCGTCGGGGGCGTGCCGAAAGCGTCGGGGGCGTGCCGAAAGCGTCGGGGGCGTGCCGAAAGCGTCGGGGGCGTGCCGAAAGCGTCGGGGGCGTGCCGAAAGCGTCGGGGGCGTGCCGAAAGCGTCGGGGGCGTGCCGAAAGCGTCGGGGGCGTGCCGAAAGCGTCGGGGGCGTGCCGAAAGCGTCGGGGGCGTGCCGAAAGCGTCGGGGGCGTGCCGAAAGCGTCGGGGGCGTGCCGAAAGCGTCGGGGGCGTGCCGAAAGCGTCGGGGGCGTGCCGAAAGCGTCGGGGGCGTGCCGAAAGCGTCGGGGGCGTGCCGAAAGCGTCGGGGGCGTGCCGAAAGCGTCGGGGGCGTGCCGAAAGCGTCGGGGGCGTGCCGAAAGCGTCGGGGGCGTGCCGAAAGCGTCGGGGGCGTGCCGAAAGCGTCGGGGGCGTGCCGAAAGCGTCGGGGGCGTGCCGAAAGCGTCGGGGGCGTGCCGAAAGCGTCGGGGGCGTGCCGAAAGCGTCGGGGGCGTGCCGAAAGCGTCGGGGGCGTGCCGAAAGCGTCGGGGGCGTGCCGAAAGCGTCGGGGGCGTGCCGAAAGCGTCGGGGGCGTGCCGAAAGCGTCGGGGGCGTGCCGAAAGCGTCGGGGGCGTGCCGAAAGCGTCGGGGGCGTGCCGAAAGCGTCGGGGGCGTGCCGAAAGCGTCGGGGGCGTGCCGAAAGCGTCGGGGGCGTGCCGAAAGCGTCGGGGGCGTGCCGAAAGCGTCGGGGGCGTGCCGAAAGCGTCGGGGGCGTGCCGAAAGCGTCGGGGGCGTGCCGAAAGCGTCGGGGGCGTGCCGAAAGCGTCGGGGGCGTGCCGAAAGCGTCGGGGGCGTGCCGAAAGCGTCGGGGGCGTGCCGAAAGCGTCGGGGGCGTGCCGAAAGCGTCGGGGGCGTGCCGAAAGCGTCGGGGGCGTGCCGAAAGCGTCGGGGGCGTGCCGAAAGCGTCGGGGGCGTGCCGAAAGCGTCGGGGGCGTGCCGAAAGCGTCGGGGGCGTGCCGAAAGCGTCGGGGGCGTGCCGAAAGCGTCGGGGGCGTGCCGAAAGCGTCGGGGGCGTGCCGAAAGCGTCGGGGGCGTGCCGAAAGCGTCGGGGGCGTGCCGAAAGCGTCGGGGGCGTGCCGAAAGCGTCGGGGGCGTGCCGAAAGCGTCGGGGGCGTGCCGAAAGCGTCGGGGGCGTGCCGAAAGCGTCGGGGGCGTGCCGAAAGCGCCGGGGGCGTGCCGAAAGCGTCGGGGGCGTGCCGAAAGCGCCGGGGGCGTGCCGAAAGCGCCGGGGGCGTGCCGAAAGCGCCGGGGGCGTGCCGAAAGCGCCGGGGGCGTGCCGAAAGCGCCGGGGGCGTGCCGAAAGCGCCGGGGGCGTGCCGAAAGCGCCGGGGGCGTGCCGAAAGCGCCGGGGGCGTGCCGAAAGCGCCGGGGGCGTGCCGAAAGCGCCGGGGGCGTGCCGAAAGCGCCGGGGGCGTGCCGAAAGCGCCGGGGGCGTGCCGAAAGCGCCGGGGGCGTGCCGAAAGCGCCGGGGGCGTGCCGAAAGCGCCGGGGGCGTGCCGAAAGCGCCGGGGGCGTGCCGAAAGCGCCGGGGGCGTGCCGAAAGCGCCGGGGGCGTGCCGAAAGCCGAGATACAGGAGCAGGGGCGGCCTGAGCTCGGGCACAGCGTAGAGGCGGGATTACCAGGAGGGAGGGAAATGGGCAGGCAGGCACATGGAGCGGCAGACAGGCTCGCCGAGGATAACAATGCCTGGGAACTGGCCAGAGAAAGCTGTGGGCAAAAAGAGACCCCAAAGCCGATCTGAAACAAGAACTGAACAAGGAAAATAACAGCGCTAGGTTACAGGAGAGAAAGGGAGGATGAAACAAAGGAAGGAGAGATTGCAGGACCAAGCATCTGGAAGAAAGAAAAAGGGAGAGCTAGAAGAAGACACAAGAGGGAGTGGGAGCAGGAACGAACGAGAGCAGAAGTACAGGGAAGAAAAAACCAACAAAAATCATAGCAGCATGGGATAGAGAGGGGGCCAGGGGACAGCCCAAAACGTCCAAGAGGGGCAACAGGGCCCGAGGGTCCGCGACTCACCGCAGGTGTCGCTCTCAGCGCTGCCAGGAAAAATTTGCCAATTCAGACCCTTCTTTCTCCTTCTCTCCTCCCTTCCTTTTCTGGAGGTGCAGTCGCTCAGCTGCCCTCCACCTCAAAGAACACGCGGGTGTCTCTCGGCTCTTACAAAACGCAGCTTCCTGCACGTGTGGCCTCGCTCGCACGCTGCGCGGCCGTACCGCGCTCTGGGTGACGCGCACGGACCCTGATCGCACGCTGGCGGTCCGGCCCGCTGCGGACTGTACAGAGGGCTCCTGCCTCGCCCAGAGAGGCAGGCTCTCTCTTCCTGCAGTGGAAGGCAGCTGCTGCCCACATGCCCTTGATTTTCTTCTTTCCCTTTCTCAGGCCTCTGCAGCTTCAGCTGTGGCAGCTCCTGTCCACAGCCAGAAAACGTCCCAGGGGCCTGTCCCTTCTCACCTCTCTGCTGCGAGGAGCACAAGGGCAGGCAGAGAACCCCACACAGTTCTGAAGTGGGTCCAGTCGACAGCATCCCCAGGGAAGGAACAGGCAAGCGCGGCCCCGGTGAGGCCTCTGGGAGAAGGTGAAGCGACTGCCGTTATTACCGTAGATCGCCCCTGGCCGGAGCCCCCCTTCCACAGGGGCTCCTGCGGAGGCGCCAAGGGCCGGCTTGCCGCCATCCCCGCGGGGCTCGGGGGTGACCCGGGGCTACGGGACGGGCTTCAGGGTAGAGGTGCGAGACCTGGGGCCAGGACACGGTGCGGGCGAGGCCAGTGCCAGCTCAAGGGGAGCTCTGGCAAGCTGGGGAGGCACCCGGCACCAACCCCCGGGGGACACCCATCTTCTTCCCCTCTGCCTTTGTCCCAGCTCTCGGGTAACTCCCTGGGGCTCCCCCGGCCCGGATCACCTCCAGCAGAGCGGAGGCCTGACACAGCAGGCGGTGTGAAGCTTCCTGCCCCACCGCTGCCGTGTGGCCAGTGGGCAGGAGGGGCCCCCACACCTGCCAAAGGGGCGGGCTGGCCTCACCGGCGGCCTCGGCCCTCGCCCACCACCAGGAATCACGCCCAGCAAGCCTCACGCTGCGGCAGCAGGAAGGCGGCTCTGGCGGTGCCGCACACCTGTGCGGGGCCGGCGCTGCAGTCCTGCCCTTCGCGCACCGAGCGCCCGCCGGCAGCGTGACGTGGGGCGGCGGCGGCATTTCCTTACCAGGAGGGGGCACCGAGCGTGGCCGCACCCCCCCACGGGCATCGGAGCATCGCACTGACGTTGCTGGCGGGCGGCAGCGTGGGGCACGGGGCCACCTCTGTGTCGCCCACCGACAGCACCGTGTGGCGTTTGCCAGGCAGCGGTGGTGAGCGCGGGCGAGCGCCACCCCCCGCGCGAGCGGCGGCCGAGCGGCACGTCACTGCGCACACGCTCTCGAGGAACGGGCACGACGCTTGGCGGGGAGCAGCTGGAAGCCCCCGGGAATCCACGTGAAAGCGGCAACAAAACTATCCCTCGTGCTGCGCCACAGGGGCCGCGGCGGTAGCGAGGACTGCGCCGCGCTACGGGCGCCCACGAGCGGTGCAGCTGCCTGGCAGCCGAGTCTGCAGAACCTACAGCTCCTGGCACGCGCTGGCCAACGCGGCACGGCCGCCTGCACGCCAAGCGCTGTAAGACCCCGCATCCCAGCGTGACCCAGGGAACCAACGCGGCTGGCCAGAAACCCCACACGCCAGGACCACAGCTCCCGCTGGGTTGCGAGAGGCAGTTTTCTCTGCTTTCTGACCCTGCAGCAACACCGTTGCTCACCCCTCCGAACCCCCACCAGTGCACCCAGAAGCCTCACCACCGGCTCGGGGCAGCCCCTGCCACCACCTCCAACGCTGCCACCCTGCAGGCACCGCCATCCTCCCCAGGAGCTGCCAGCTGATGGCACGGCTCCACTCACCTTCTCCCTCGGTGCAGCCAGGGCCCAGCAATGCTCAGCGACTGCTCTGCTCCTCCCTTGGTTGACACCGACCCCTCCGACGGCTGCCTTGCTCTTAACAGCAGCACCCGCCCCTCCACCCGGAGCAAGCCCTTTACAGGGAGGGGCCGCTGCCATCAGCCTCACTGCCCACACCTGGGGCCCCTCCAGCCCCAGCCCACAGCTGGAGGCCATCACCCACCCCCACAGAGCATCATCACACCTCCCAGCCCCTCACCTGGGGCAAAGGAAGCACAAAAGGCAGCCGGCAGCCAGCAAGTGTTTATTCAGTCACACACAGAACAAGTCCCAGAAGGGAGTGAGTCTGCTCCGGGGCTCAGGGCCCCTAATGCTGCCCCTGCCCCTGGCACACCTTGGCGCTTGTTCCCGGAGCCACGCTCCTCAGTCCAGCCGGGAACAGTCAGTCGGTTCCTGGAGCAACAAGCTGCAGGGCAGAGCTGGAAACTGCCAAACATGAGGAGAAAGATGCAGGACACAAGAAGACAGAAGAAAGGTGGCAGCTAGCTGACTAGTACAGGGGTAGAGAGAAAACAAGAGATGAGCAATGGGGCGGTGAGAGGATGGGGACAGGGAACCCAACGTGGATATGCAGAAAAAAAAGCAGCAGGGAGAGAAGAAAACAGGCAGCAGAAAGAAGGAGGAGGAGCAGGACAGAAACCAACAAAGAAGGACGAGGAGCAGCATAGAGATGCAGAAAAAAAAAAAGCTGGGATGGGTGGCACAACAGACATGGAGGGGAAAAAAAAAAAGGGGGGGAGCAGGGAGCTAGACCAAGCAAGATGGAAGAAAGACCAAAAAGCTCCAGAGAACAGGGCACAGAGGGAGGAAAAAGCAACAGCGATGGGGAGTCAGGACAGCAAACCATGGGAAGGAACACAAAACAAATCACATCGCTACATGTGACAGGGCAGAGAAGGAAGAATTAGGAAACAGGGACAGAGACACAGAAAAAGAGAGACCTGGAGCCAAAAACTAATCCTGATGCATACAGAAAGAAGGGGGGTGGGGGTGGGGGGGTGTATTCTAAAACAGGGGAAACAGAGACAGAGAGATGGAGAAAAGACAAAAGCAATAGACTACAAGGCATCGAGAGAGGAATTACTGAATAGTAACAGAGCGCCAGCCAGAAACAGGCCACAAAGCAGCAAAGATCACAGGGGGTACGGGGCACAGAGGAAGGAATTCGCAAACCCGGCACAAGGAGCCAGACAGAGAGAGAGCGAGGCAAAAATTAAATGGTGAAAAGAGACAGACCGCAGGGCAGAGGGAGGAATTGATAAACAGGGACAGGGCACCCGACAGAGCATGATGGAGAACAGGGAAAAAAAAAATAGCAGCAAGCTACAGGGAAGAGGGAGGAATTAAAGAACAGTGACTGGAAGACAGACAGCGACACATGGAGAGAGAGAAGACAAAAGAGCGATGGGCAACAAGATGGATAGGGAGGAAATGAAAAACAGCAGAAGGGAGTCAGCCAGAGAGAAAGACACCGAGGAAAAAGGCCAGACACCGAGGAAAAAGGCCAGACAGTCTATGAGGGACGGAGGTAGGAATGAAAAACGGGGGACAGGGAGCAGGAAAGAGAGAGATGGAGATCGCAGGGAATAGCAGCGGGTGCAGGAAGAAGAAAGGGGCATCAATAGGAACAGGGAGCTGGACAGAGAGGGATGGAGAAAGGCAACAAGAGCGGCAGGGTACAGGGCAGAGAAAGGGAAGACCTACAAGATGGGGACAGGGAGATGCTCCAAGCAAGACGGAAGATACAGGTGAGCAAAAAAAGTTGAGCAGCACCAGAAAGAGAGGAGTCTAGGAGAAAGACAGGGAGGGACCAGGCCACACAAGAGGGATGAGAGGGGCCCAAGAGCTCGGGACTTACTGCAGTTCTCCGCGCTGCCAGGAGAATTTGACAGGTCAGACTCCTCCTTCTGTTTGCCTTCTCCCTTCCTCTTCTACAGCTCCAGGTGCCTGGCTGTCCTCCACTTATGAGAAGATGTAGGTGTCTCACAGCTCTTACGAGATGAGGCCTGCTAGACACAGAACCTCATTCAATCACACACTACGTGCAGGAGTAGGACAGAGGAAAGAGAGAGAAACCGAGAAGTGAGGAGCAGAACGGAAGGATCGAGAGAGAAATGGACTGAGGAGTGATGCAAAAGGTACAGAACAAGCAGTCAGAAGTGCAGACAGAAAAAGAAAAGGGAGCAGCAAGACAAGAGAGAGAAAGTGAGAGAGAAAGGGGGAGCAAGGCAGAAGAAAAGAAAGAAAAGATATAGAGAAGAAGAAAAAAAAAAATCACAGCATGGGAAAGAGAAGGGCGGGAAGGGACTGGGACATACAAGGGGGGCGACAGGGCCCCGAGGGCCCGGGACTCACCGCGGCTCTCGCTCCCGGCACTGCCGGGAGAACTGGACAGGTCAGATGCTTCTTTCTCCTTCCTTCCTCCTGCCCCTCCTCTTCTTCTGAAACTCCACTCGCCCGGCTGACCTCCCCCTAAAAGAATACGCGGGTGTCTCTCGGCTCTTACAAGACGTGGCTTCCGACACACGCAGCCTCGCTCGCTCGCTCGCTCCGCGGCCGTTCCGCGCCTGGGTCCGGCCCGCTGCGGACTGTGCAGAGGGCTCCTCGCTCACCCGGAGAGGCAGGCGCTCTCCTCCTGCAGGGCGAGGCGGCTGCTGCCCACATGCCCTTGACGTTCTCCTTCCTTCCCTTTCTCCGGCCCCTCCAGCTCCAGCCGCGGCGGCTCCCGCCCCGCTGCCCACGGCCGGGAAGGCTCGGCTCCGCCCGTCCCTTCTGGCCCCCGAGCCGTGAGAAGCGCCAGGCCGGGCAGAGACACCCCACGCCAGCCCGAGCTGGGCGCAGCCGGCGGCATCCCCGGGGCAGGAACGGACACGCGCGGCCCCAGCGCGGCCTCGGGAGGGGGCACGGAGGCGGCAGGGACCCTTATTGCCGCGGACCGGACCGGCCGCAGCCCCAACACTCACCTCCGCCGCGCACGCGCACTCCCGGGAGACGCCGCCGCCGCGCATGCGCACCCCCGGGCCGGGGGCACACCGCGTCTCGGGGAGCCGCGGGCAGCCCGCGGGAAACCGCCACAAAACCGCGTCTCGGGCCGCGCCGCGGGGCCGCGCCGGTACCGAGGGCTGTGCCGTGCCGCGCGCGCCCGCCAGCGCCGCAGCTGCGGGGAACCGAGAGCGCAGAAACTGCAGCTCCCGGCGTGCCCCGGGGAGCCAACATGGCCGACCGGAAGCCCCCTGCACGTGACTACGGCTCCCGCCGCGCCGCCCGCGCACCCGGAAGCCCGGCCGAGCGCAGCCCCGCGCGGCTCCGGGCAGCGCCGCCGCCGCCCGGCCCCGACGCGGAGCGGCCTCCGCCCCCGGTCCCGCCGCACCTTTCCCCGCAGCCGCCCGGCCCCGCTCCTGCCTCGGCTCGCACCGGCTCCTCCTCCAGCACCGGCCCCGGACAGGGAGGGGTCGCTGCCTGCAGCCTCCCTGCCCGCCCCTGCGGCTCCTCCGGCCCGGCCCACGCTCCCCCCCCTCCCCCCCCCCGGTAACTATAGCGACCAGCACCGTTAATAAACGCCGGAGATGCCCGTCGCTCCTCCGAGCTCACGCTCTATGGGCCGCCGGTCCTCCGGTCGCGGGGCCGCCGCCGCGCACGCGCACTCCGGGGGCCGCCCGGCGCAGCCGCACGCCGCAGGTCGCCTCTCCCCGCCGGGGGAACCTTCCCCGGGCAGCGGGAGCAGCCGCTGGGCGAGACCGCTCCGGTGCGCGGGCCGACGGGACCAACGCTGCCAAATCTTATAACCCCCCGGAGAGGGAGGAGCTCCGGCACGGCCGCAGCGCAGGGCAGCGCAGTCTCGCCTTGTGACCCAGAACTCAGCGGGGTGACCGAAGTGTCGGTCAGAGCAGCCTCAGGGCTCTTCGGACGGGTGGAAGGGGGAGGAAAGCCTGTGACAACGCGACACGGGAGCGCAGAGTTGTTTTAAGGACGAAACAGCGTAACTTCGGTCCCTGGGAGACCAGTACAGTAACTATTAAAAGCACACGTATTGTTAGATATTTTTCCTAAACTCACATTTATCCAATTTAGTTTTTCAAATCCTGGTGATAGCAGAAATAGTTTTTTAAAAAAACCCAGATAAATCCAGGAACATTTCTGCCCGCGTTCAGCCGCTCTTCTGGAGCGTACGCTAGGAGCTGGAGAACCCGAGCAAGCTGTCTGATTATATTTACGGCAGCTCTGGCCCCGACAGCTCCCCCGTCCGTCCCCTTGCCAGGAACTAGCGCCGCGGCGGCTACAGCTCAGCCCAAAGCCAAACCGACACCGACCTCGGCTCTGGAAAGCGCCACCTCATCTCCCCCCGTTTTGCTGATTAGGGATATCAATTCAACTCAGACACCGGAGTGAAAGGAGCAGGCGTATTTTATTAGAAATAACTAAATAACAGAAGAATATGGAAAACACGCAGTCAGGAAAGACGGAATAGTGCACTCACACAGATAGGAAAATACAGGGTAACGCATCAAATCCTGACTGCCTGAGAGAGAGGGAACAGCGATTAAAAAAGATCCCTCAGCACCTGCACCCGTTGCCATCACCCAGACCCGCAGGCAGCCCCGGTTACAGCGAGGGTTTGCAGAGCCTTTCCCGGCAAGTGGGAAACCCTACGCGGTGCGTCCACCCGTAGGTGAGGCCTCCAAAGTCGCTGTGAGCGGGTCCACCCTTCTATACCCCAAAATCGGCAAGCCAGAAGAGCTGGCACCTTGGTTTGGAGCGGAAATATCTGGTTTCAATCTCACATTAGATTCCCCCGGAGCCTGGCCAGGGCTCAGGGGAGAAGCTAAGGGAGCTCCTCTGCTTACCCAGGCAGACTAGGTGCAAGGGCTCACGTCAGGCCACAGGGCCAGACTACGGTCTCCACGACCCGGTTATTTTATCCCCACACAAAGAAAGATAAATGTACATTCAAGAGAGCTACGTCTTCCACACCTGTTTCACTAACGATGACATACTGAGTGAGCAGCTTCGGCTCAGGGCCTGTTGTTCAGGCTTCAATACTTCCACTTTTTACATCGGAATAGGTGGTTGGTTATCACTTAGTAAAATACCTGTTAGCACAATGGTTAACAGTTACAAAATACACAGGACTCGTCTACAAGTCAACTCTGGCTTGGCCCTATTGTCCAAGCCTTAGCGCTTCACCCCGAGAGTCCCCTTGCAAGCAGCCAGGACCAACACACGCCGCAAACATTCCAGCGGCTGCCAAAGGTTAAAATCCCACGCGCAGCGCCACGTGGCAGGCAGCGGTTAAAGCCGAGTTGGGCAGAAAAGGAGCTAAATGGGGAACACGCAGTTGGAGAAAGCATCTGATTGAGTACTTGCTCACGAGGCAAAGAAAACATCCCCAAAGGGGCAGGGACGCTGGAGGCGACCACAGCCCAGGTGACAGGGAGATCCCCTGCCCAGGAGGGCTTTCTCTCGCCTCTTTGCCGGACCGCTGCCGCTACTCCTCCCGCTCGCTCTTGCCTCGCAGGTCCTTCTGCACGCGGTGGATGTCTCTCCCTTCTTCTCCACGACCAACTGCTGCAAGAGCAGGAGAATGCCATCAGGTCTGAGAGCGACGACGGTCCTGGGTGAGAGCTGGCCACAGCACCACCTGAACACCGGCTGCCCTCACACAGCCCTATACCCCCGCCCCCCCGAAAAAACCTCACAGATCGGCTTTTCTTACCCAATCGGTGCTCCGGTGCTGCCACACGTGGAGTCGCGGCGGGCGCTGGAGCTGGGCTCGGAGTCGGGCACTCTGGGCAAACGGAGCTGGGCATGCAGAGCGGCGGCCACCGAGGCTGCGCCCCTGCTTACAGGGGGCTCGAGCCGCTGCCGGGACTGCAAAGTGCCCGGGACTGCAGGGCACGGGCCAGGCCCCGACTTACAGGGCAGCCCCGGTCCCAAAGGCCCACGAGGCCCCTCCTCTCCGCTACAGGGGCACCCTGACCCGCACCCCGCTAACAGGGCCGCCACCCCACACAAGGCGCCAGCCAAGCACTATCGAGAGTGCTGGGCGCTGTCTGCCCTGAAGGCAGGTGAATCGGCAGCAGCGGCCCTTTCCCAAGAGGTTCTGGGGGCTGGGGAAGCAGAACTTCCCGAGGGGGGTTCCTCATCGCTTGGGAGAAGCTGCCGCGTCACTGCGGAGCAGCTGGTTGCAAGGGGCTGGCGGCTGAGGCCCACCCGTGCTGCCTGTCCCCCTAAATCTCCCCCTGCCCTGCCGTACCCCTGTCCCCTCTCCCTCTATGCTTTAAGCCCCCAGGCCGCCGGGCACCACCAGGTGAGAAAATGGGGTCTGAGGCGGCTCAGGCCGGGGCAGGGGGCAGGAGGGAGGAGGGAGGGCCAGGGGCCAGAGCACGCTGAGGGAAGGTCCCTCAGGCGGCCGGCTTCCCCGTCGTCCAGGCAGAGGAGCTGGCGCCCGACCGCGCCGTCCTTCCAGGCACCAGCTCCCGGAGAAGGAAGAGGCATCCGTGGCCTGCAGAAGAAACTACGAGGCGAGGGCAAGCGAGAGGAGGAGCGGCACGCTGAAACCGGGGAAAGACAAAGGGGCTGCGGGCAAAGGGCCCTCCCTGTCACCACGGCTGCTGTGGGACAAGAGCGTCCTGGGCGCTTTTGGGAGGGTCTCGAGGACTCTGGGGCAGGTACTTGGCTCAGGGCCGTTCCCTGCGTTTCTAGAGGCTACCGCGGTTCTCGGTGAAGGGGACACAACTGCCGAGCCTTTGCCCTCGAAGGCCGGGGGCCGCAGACGCCCGCTCGCTACCCGCTCCTCCTGCCGAGGGCGGGGGACGGGCACAACCCTGCTTACAGGGCCGTCGGGTCAGAGGGCTCCACGGCTCGTGGCACTCGCCCCGAGTACGGGGCCGGCACGCTGGCAGGTCGCCAGCAGGACAGGCAGCCACCCAGGAACAGAGAGCGGGCGGGTCACGCGTCGGCCGTGCTACGACCGCGCGGCTTGGCTCCGTCCTTGGAAAGGAGGGGCCAGCCGGGACTCGCCCTCCGCTCGCGGGCTCAGCGGGGACCGACCCCCTGTTGCTGCACAGAGCCCCTCTTTCCCTCCCGGGAAGTTTAAGCTAAGTACGCTGCAGCGATTTCAACAGGGGCCTAAACAAGAAGCTCCTTCACTCGCTCACTCGCACCGACGCGGACACAGGCAGGCACACGGACACGGACAGGGGGAAAGAAAACTTCCCAGGAGAGAGAGCGAGCTCTGTGCAGCCAATGTCTGGGGAGCCGTCCCCTCCCGCGAGCAAGAGAGCAGAGCCTCGGACCTGCCCCCCCGGACGCACGGAGCCCAGAGGGACTCAACGTGCCACGGGCCTTCGCGGGGGACCAAGGGACAAGTGCCGCGACGCGCCCCGACTCCAGGGGGTCACGCTGGCCAGGCCGCCAGCAGGCAGAAAGCCGCCAGGGCCGGGGAAACAGCCCTCCCCTGCCTACAGGGCGGGCTTGGGGGCCAGAGAGCCCCATTTGCCCCTCGGTGCGGGGACGGTGCCGCTCTCTCCTTACAGGGTCGCCCCTCTCTCCGGGCAGCCAAACCGTCGGGGCAAGGGGGCAAAAGGCCAGAGACCCGAGCCCTGCTTACAGGGAGGTCACCCGGCGCAGCGCCGGCCAGGACACCAAAGGTGCCGGCAACGGTGCCGTGGGGAGGCCCCTTTGCCCTGAGCTCCCGCCTCTCCCCCCAGCCCTCTCTTCAGCCCGCCGCTCCTCCTCTCCCTCGCTCTGGCCTCGCAGCTCCTTCACGATGCCTTGTCTTGCTTCTCGAGGAGCTGGTGCTCGGAAGGAAGGCGCAGCCAGGCGCCAGCTCCCCCACCCGGAGGACAGAGCAGAGGCCCCGGCCCTGCTGCCAGGCCCCCCCCGCACCCAAGTTACAGGCCGGCCGGCCTGGCTGCGGCTCGCCACCACGGCGCGCTTCAGGAGCTCCGCTTCCCGCCCCGGCCGCAGAGACGGCGCCGCTCACCCCCCTTGAAGGGTTGCCACCTGCCTGGCAGCCTGACCACGGGGTGACGTGGCAAAAGGCCGGCAAAAACCCAAAGACCCGAGCCCTGCTTACAGGGGGGTCACCCGGCACAAAGCCGGTCAGGGCACCAAACGTCCTGGCGACACGCTGGTGCGACCACAGCCCCGGTGACGGGGAGGTCCCTTTGCCCAGAGCGCCCTTCTCCTTCCTCCTCTTGCTGCCCAGACTTCCTCCGCGCCTCGTCCCGCTCCCTCTTGGCCTGCAGCGGTACAGGACGGAGACCTCCACGCCGCTCCGCCGCCTGCTGCAAGGGCAGGAGGATGCCGTCAGGTCCGAGAGCGATGCTGGTCCCCGGCGAGAGCTGGCCACAGCACCACCCGAACCCCGGCCGCCCTCCCACCACCACCACCATCCCCCCTCCCCGCGAAAAAAACTCACAGATTGGCTTTCCTCACCCAGTCCATGCTCCAGCACTTCCTGCAGGGATGTCTACGACGGGCGCTTTTCTCCTCCGGGCTCCTGGCCGCGTTCAGCGAGGCTTGGACCCTCCACCGCCCCTGAGGCGATGGCCGTCCCTCCTCAGGCAGCTCCAGTCCCCTCTCACCGGTCCTGAGGAAGCTCCGCTCCCCCACCCCCCGCCGTTGACGACACTCCCCCCGCCAGGTGATGACACCACCCCACTTCCCCCCACCAGGCGACGACACTGCTCCACCCCCCTCCCCCGCCGAGGCGACGACACTGCTCCCCCCCCCTCCCCCGCCGAGGCGACGACACTGCTCCCCCCCCCCTCCCCCGCCGAGGCGACGACACTGCTCCCCCCCCCTCCCCCGCCGAGGCGAGGACACTGCTCCCCCCCCTCCCCCGCCGAGGCGACGACACTGCTCCACCCCCCCCCCCGCCGAGGCGACGACACTGCTCCACCCCCCCCCCCGCCGAGGCGACGACACTGCTCCCCCCCCCTCCCCCGCCGAGGCGACGACATTGCTCCCCCCCCCCTCCCCCGCCGAGGCGACGACACTGCTCCCCCCCCTCCCCCGCCGAGGCGACGACACTGCTCCCCCCCCCCGCCGAGGCGACGACACCGACCCCCTCTCCAAGGCGCCTCCCGTCCCGTCCCCCCCCCCCTGTTCCCAAGTCGATCCAGTACTTCCCCAGGCAGGTTCGACTCCTGCTCGCCCCTTCCCCGGGCAGGTCCCCCTCAGGCGACCGCTCCGCCCCTCACAGCGGCGCTTTGTTCAGAGCGCCCTTCTCTTTCCTCTTGCTGCCCAGACTTCCTCCGCTGCTCCTCCCGCTCGCTCTTGCCTCGCAGGTCCTTCCACACGCAGTGGACATCTCTCCCTTCTCCGCCACCAGCTGCTGCAAGGGCAGTAGTGTGCCGTCAGGTCTGAGAAGGACGCCTGTCCCCGGCGAGAAGTGCCCACAGCACCACCCGAACCCCGGCCGCCCTCCAACCCCCCCTTCCCCCCCGAAAAAAACCTCACAGATCGGCTTTTCTCACCAGAGCCGGTGCTCCAGCACTTCCTGCAGGGACGACCGCGCCGGGCACTCGTCTGCTCCAGGCACCTTGCCGCGCCTGGCGGGTCCAGGACTCTCCTGAGCCCCTCAGACAATGGCGCTCGCCCCCCCACAGGCGACTCGGGTCCACCCCCGCCCGCCCCGAGCCGAGCCGAGCCGATGAGGTCCCCGCCGAGGCGGCGCCGATCGCCGAGCAGCCTTTTCCGGGGGCGCCGCTCCCGCTCCTCTCAGGCGGCCGCGCGGCGCCTCACTGCTGCGCGCGCCGTTCCCGCCCTTCGCCTCAGGCGGCCGCGCGGCGCCTCACTGCTGCGCGCGCCGTTCCCGCCCTTCGCCTCAGGCGGCCGCGCGGCGCCTCACTGCTGCGCGCGCCGTTCCCGCCCTTCGCCTCAGGCGAAAGCTCCGCCCCTCACGTCGGCGCGCGGCGTTCCCGCCCGCCGAAAGCGTCGGGGGCGTGCCGAAAGCGTCGGGGGCGTGCCGAAAGCGTCGGGGGCGTGCCGAAAGCGTCGGGGGCGTGCCGAAAGCGTCGGGGGCGTGCCGAAAGCGTCGGGGGCGTGCCGAAAGCGTCGGGGGCGTGCCGAAAGCGTCGGGGGCGTGCCGAAAGCGTCGGGGGCGTGCCGAAAGCGTCGGGGGCGTGCCGAAAGCGTCGGGGGCGTGCCGAAAGCGTCGGGGGCGTGCCGAAAGCGTCGGGGGCGTGCCGAAAGCGTCGGGGGCGTGCCGAAAGCGTCGGGGGCGTGCCGAAAGCGTCGGGGGCGTGCCGAAAGCGTCGGGGGCGTGCCGAAAGCGTCGGGGGCGTGCCGAAAGCGTCGGGGGCGTGCCGAAAGCGTCGGGGGCGTGCCGAAAGCGTCGGGGGCGTGCCGAAAGCGTCGGGGGCGTGCCGAAAGCGTCGGGGGCGTGCCGAAAGCGTCGGGGGCGTGCCGAAAGCGTCGGGGGCGTGCCGAAAGCGTCGGGGGCGTGCCGAAAGCGTCGGGGGCGTGCCGAAAGCGTCGGGGGCGTGCCGAAAGCGTCGGGGGCGTGCCGAAAGCGTCGGGGGCGTGCCGAAAGCGTCGGGGGCGTGCCGAAAGCGTCGGGGGCGTGCCGAAAGCGTCGGGGGCGTGCCGAAAGCGTCGGGGGCGTGCCGAAAGCGTCGGGGGCGTGCCGAAAGCGTCGGGGGCGTGCCGAAAGCGTCGGGGGCGTGCCGAAAGCGTCGGGGGCGTGCCGAAAGCGTCGGGGGCGTGCCGAAAGCGTCGGGGGCGTGCCGAAAGCGTCGGGGGCGTGCCGAAAGCGTCGGGGGCGTGCCGAAAGCGTCGGGGGCGTGCCGAAAGCGTCGGGGGCGTGCCGAAAGCGTCGGGGGCGTGCCGAAAGCGTCGGGGGCGTGCCGAAAGCGTCGGGGGCGTGCCGAAAGCGTCGGGGGCGTGCCGAAAGCGTCGGGGGCGTGCCGAAAGCGTCGGGGGCGTGCCGAAAGCGTCGGGGGCGTGCCGAAAGCGTCGGGGGCGTGCCGAAAGCGTCGGGGGCGTGCCGAAAGCGTCGGGGGCGTGCCGAAAGCGTCGGGGGCGTGCCGAAAGCGTCGGGGGCGTGCCGAAAGCGTCGGGGGCGTGCCGAAAGCGTCGGGGGCGTGCCGAAAGCGTCGGGGGCGTGCCGAAAGCGTCGGGGGCGTGCCGAAAGCGTCGGGGGCGTGCCGAAAGCGTCGGGGGCGTGCCGAAAGCGTCGGGGGCGTGCCGAAAGCGTCGGGGGCGTGCCGAAAGCGTCGGGGGCGTGCCGAAAGCGTCGGGGGCGTGCCGAAAGCGTCGGGGGCGTGCCGAAAGCGTCGGGGGCGTGCCGAAAGCGTCGGGGGCGTGCCGAAAGCGTCGGGGGCGTGCCGAAAGCGTCGGGGGCGTGCCGAAAGCGTCGGGGGCGTGCCGAAAGCGTCGGGGGCGTGCCGAAAGCGCCGGGGGCGTGCCGAAAGCGCCGGGGGCGTGCCGAAAGCGCCGGGGGCGTGCCGAAAGCGCCGGGGGCGTGCCGAAAGCGCCGGGGGCGTGCCGAAAGCGCCGGGGGCGTGCCGAAAGCGCCGGGGGCGTGCCGAAAGCGCCGGGGGCGTGCCGAAAGCGCCGGGGGCGTGCCGAAAGCGCCGGGGGCGTGCCGAAAGCGCCGGGGGCGTGCCGAAAGCGCCGGGGGCGTGCCGAAAGCGCCGGGGGCGTGCCGAAAGCGCCGGGGGCGTGCCGAAAGCGCCGGGGGCGTGCCGAAAGCGCCGGGGGCGTGCCGAAAGCGCCGGGGGCGTGCCGAAAGCGCCGGGGGCGTGCCGAAAGCGCCGGGGGCGTGCCGAAAGCGCCGGGGGCGTGCCGAAAGCGCCGGGGGCGTGCCGAAAGCGCCGGGGGCGTGCCGAAAGCGCCGGGGGCGTGCCGAAAGCGCCGGGGGCGTGCCGAAAGCGCCGGGGGCGTGCCGAAAGCGCCGGGGGCGTGCCGAAAGCGCCGGGGGCGTGCCGAAAGCGCCGGGGGCGTGCCGAAAGCGCCGGGGGCGTGCCGAAAGCGCCGGGGGCGTGCCGAAAGCCGAGATACAGGAGCAGGGGCGGCCTGAGCTCGGGCACAGCGTAGAGGCGGGATTACCAGGAGGGAGGGAAATGGGCAGGCAGGCACATGGAGCGGCAGACAGGCTCGCCGAGGATAACAATGCCTGGGAACTGGCCAGAGAAAGCTGTGGGCAAAAAGAGACCCCAAAGCCGATCTGAAACAAGAACTGAACAAGGAAAATAACAGCGCTAGGTTACAGGAGAGAAAGGGAGGATGAAACAAAGGAAGGAGAGATTGCAGGACCAAGCATCTGGAAGAAAGAAAAAGGGAGAGCTAGAAGAAGACACAAGAGGGAGTGGGAGCAGGAACGAACGAGAGCAGAAGTACAGGGAAGAAAAAACCAACAAAAATCATAGCAGCATGGGATAGAGAGGGGGCCAGGGGACAGCCCAAAACGTCCAAGAGGGGCAACAGGGCCCGAGGGTCCGCGACTCACCGCAGGTGTCGCTCTCAGCGCTGCCAGGAAAAATTTGCCAATTCAGACCCTTCTTTCTCCTTCTCTCCTCCCTTCCTTTTCTGGAGGTGCAGTCGCTCAGCTGCCCTCCACCTCAAAGAACACGCGGGTGTCTCTCGGCTCTTACAAAACGCAGCTTCCTGCACGTGTGGCCTCGCTCGCACGCTGCGCGGCCGTACCGCGCTCTGGGTGACGCGCACGGACCCTGATCGCACGCTGGCGGTCCGGCCCGCTGCGGACTGTACAGAGGGCTCCTGCCTCGCCCAGAGAGGCAGGCTCTCTCTTCCTGCAGTGGAAGGCAGCTGCTGCCCACATGCCCTTGATTTTCTTCTTTCCCTTTCTCAGGCCTCTGCAGCTTCAGCTGTGGCAGCTCCTGTCCACAGCCAGAAAACGTCCCAGGGGCCTGTCCCTTCTCACCTCTCTGCTGCGAGGAGCACAAGGGCAGGCAGAGAACCCCACACAGTTCTGAAGTGGGTCCAGTCGACAGCATCCCCAGGGAAGGAACAGGCAAGCGCGGCCCCGGTGAGGCCTCTGGGAGAAGGTGAAGCGACTGCCGTTATTACCGTAGATCGCCCCTGGCCGGAGCCCCCCTTCCACAGGGGCTCCTGCGGAGGCGCCAAGGGCCGGCTTGCCGCCATCCCCGCGGGGCTCGGGGGTGACCCGGGGCTACGGGACGGGCTTCAGGGTAGAGGTGCGAGACCTGGGGCCAGGACACGGTGCGGGCGAGGCCAGTGCCAGCTCAAGGGGAGCTCTGGCAAGCTGGGGAGGCACCCGGCACCAACCCCCGGGGGACACCCATCTTCTTCCCCTCTGCCTTTGTCCCAGCTCTCGGGTAACTCCCTGGGGCTCCCCCGGCCCGGATCACCTCCAGCAGAGCGGAGGCCTGACACAGCAGGCGGTGTGAAGCTTCCTGCCCCACCGCTGCCGTGTGGCCAGTGGGCAGGAGGGGCCCCCACACCTGCCAAAGGGGCGGGCTGGCCTCACCGGCGGCCTCGGCCCTCGCCCACCACCAGGAATCACGCCCAGCAAGCCTCACGCTGCGGCAGCAGGAAGGCGGCTCTGGCGGTGCCGCACACCTGTGCGGGGCCGGCGCTGCAGTCCTGCCCTTCGCGCACCGAGCGCCCGCCGGCAGCGTGACGTGGGGCGGCGGCGGCATTTCCTTACCAGGAGGGGGCACCGAGCGTGGCCGCACCCCCCCACGGGCATCGGAGCATCGCACTGACGTTGCTGGCGGGCGGCAGCGTGGGGCACGGGGCCACCTCTGTGTCGCCCACCGACAGCACCGTGTGGCGTTTGCCAGGCAGCGGTGGTGAGCGCGGGCGAGCGCCACCCCCCGCGCGAGCGGCGGCCGAGCGGCACGTCACTGCGCACACGCTCTCGAGGAACGGGCACGACGCTTGGCGGGGAGCAGCTGGAAGCCCCCGGGAATCCACGTGAAAGCGGCAACAAAACTATCCCTCGTGCTGCGCCACAGGGGCCGCGGCGGTAGCGAGGACTGCGCCGCGCTACGGGCGCCCACGAGCGGTGCAGCTGCCTGGCAGCCGAGTCTGCAGAACCTACAGCTCCTGGCACGCGCTGGCCAACGCGGCACGGCCGCCTGCACGCCAAGCGCTGTAAGACCCCGCATCCCAGCGTGACCCAGGGAACCAACGCGGCTGGCCAGAAACCCCACACGCCAGGACCACAGCTCCCGCTGGGTTGCGAGAGGCAGTTTTCTCTGCTTTCTGACCCTGCAGCAACACCGTTGCTCACCCCTCCGAACCCCCACCAGTGCACCCAGAAGCCTCACCACCGGCTCGGGGCAGCCCCTGCCACCACCTCCAACGCTGCCACCCTGCAGGCACCGCCATCCTCCCCAGGAGCTGCCAGCTGATGGCACGGCTCCACTCACCTTCTCCCTCGGTGCAGCCAGGGCCCAGCAATGCTCAGCGACTGCTCTGCTCCTCCCTTGGTTGACACCGACCCCTCCGACGGCTGCCTTGCTCTTAACAGCAGCACCCGCCCCTCCACCCGGAGCAAGCCCTTTACAGGGAGGGGCCGCTGCCATCAGCCTCACTGCCCACACCTGGGGCCCCTCCAGCCCCAGCCCACAGCTGGAGGCCATCACCCACCCCCACAGAGCATCATCACACCTCCCAGCCCCTCACCTGGGGCAAAGGAAGCACAAAAGGCAGCCGGCAGCCAGCAAGTGTTTATTCAGTCACACACAGAACAAGTCCCAGAAGGGAGTGAGTCTGCTCCGGGGCTCAGGGCCCCTAATGCTGCCCCTGCCCCTGGCACACCTTGGCGCTTGTTCCCGGAGCCACGCTCCTCAGTCCAGCCGGGAACAGTCAGTCGGTTCCTGGAGCAACAAGCTGCAGGGCAGAGCTGGAAACTGCCAAACATGAGGAGAAAGATGCAGGACACAAGAAGACAGAAGAAAGGTGGCAGCTAGCTGACTAGTACAGGGGTAGAGAGAAAACAAGAGATGAGCAATGGGGCGGTGAGAGGATGGGGACAGGGAACCCAGCGTGGATATGCAGAAAAAAAAGCAGCAGGGAGAGAAGAAAACAGGCAGCAGAAAGAAGGAGGAGGAGCAGGACAGAAACCAACAAAGAAGGACGAGGAGCAGCATAGAGATGCAGAAAAAAAAAAAGCTGGGATGGGTGGCACAACAGACATGGAGGGGAAAAAAAAAAAGGGGGGGAGCAGGGAGCTAGACCAAGCAAGATGGAAGAAAGACCAAAAAGCTCCAGAGAACAGGGCACAGAGGGAGGAAAAAGCAACAGCGATGGGGAGTCAGGACAGCAAACCATGGGAAGGAACACAAAACAAATCACATCGCTACATGTGACAGGGCAGAGAAGGAAGAATTAGGAAACAGGGACAGAGACACAGAAAAAGAGAGACCTGGAGCCAAAAACTAATCCTGATGCATACAGAAAGAAGGGGGGTGGGGGTGGGGGGGTGTATTCTAAAACAGGGGAAACAGAGACAGAGAGATGGAGAAAAGACAAAAGCAATAGACTACAAGGCATCGAGAGAGGAATTACTGAATAGTAACAGAGCGCCAGCCAGAAACAGGCCACAAAGCAGCAAAGATCACAGGGGGTACGGGGCACAGAGGAAGGAATTCGCAAACCCGGCACAAGGAGCCAGACAGAGAGAGAGCGAGGCAAAAATTAAATGGTGAAAAGAGACAGACCGCAGGGCAGAGGGAGGAATTGATAAACAGGGACAGGGCACCCGACAGAGCATGATGGAGAACAGGGAAAAAAAAAATAGCAGCAAGCTACAGGGAAGAGGGAGGAATTAAAGAACAGTGACTGGAAGACAGACAGCGACACATGGAGAGAGAGAAGACAAAAGAGCGATGGGCAACAAGATGGATAGGGAGGAAATGAAAAACAGCAGAAGGGAGTCAGCCAGAGAGAAAGACACCGAGGAAAAAGGCCAGACAGTCTATGAGGGACGGAGGTAGGAATGAAAAACGGGGGACAGGGAGCAGGAAAGAGAGAGATGGAGATCGCAGGGAATAGCAGCGGGTGCAGGAAGAAGAAAGGGGCATCAATAGGAACAGGGAGCTGGACAGAGAGGGATGGAGAAAGGCAACAAGAGCGGCAGGGTACAGGGCAGAGAAAGGGAAGACCTACAAGATGGGGACAGGGAGATGCTCCAAGCAAGACGGAAGATACAGGTGAGCAAAAAAAGTTGAGCAGCACCAGAAAGAGAGGAGTCTAGGAGAAAGACAGGGAGGGACCAGGCCACACAAGAGGGATGAGAGGGGCCCAAGAGCTCGGGACTTACTGCAGTTCTCCGCGCTGCCAGGAGAATTTGACAGGTCAGACTCCTCCTTCTGTTTGCCTTCTCCCTTCCTCTTCTACAGCTCCAGGTGCCTGGCTGTCCTCCACTTATGAGAAGATGTAGGTGTCTCACAGCTCTTACGAGATGAGGCCTGCTAGACACAGAACCTCATTCAATCACACACTACGTGCAGGAGTAGGACAGAGCAAAGAGAGAGAAACCGAGAAGTGAGGAGCAGAACGGAAGGATCGAGAGAGAAATGGACTGAGGAGTGATGCAAAAGGTACAGAACAAGCAGTCAGAAGTGCAGACAGAAAAAGAAAAGGGAGCAGCAAGACAAGAGAGAGAAAGTGAGAGAGAAAGGGGGAGCAAGGCAGAAGAAAAGAAAGAAAAGATATAGAGAAGAAGAAAAAAAAAAATCACAGCATGGGAAAGAGAAGGGCGGGAAGGGACTGGGACATACAAGGGGGGCGACAGGGCCCCGAGGGCCCGGGACTCACCGCGGCTCTCGCTCCCGGCACTGCCGGGAGAACTGGACAGGTCAGATGCTTCTTTCTCCTTCCTTCCTCCTGCCCCTCCTCTTCTTCTGAAACTCCACTCGCCCGGCTGACCTCCCCCTAAAAGAATACGCGGGTGTCTCTCGGCTCTTACAAGACGTGGCTTCCGACACACGCAGCCTCGCTCGCTCGCTCGCTCCGCGGCCGTTCCGCGCCTGGGTCCGGCCCGCTGCGGACTGTGCAGAGGGCTCCTCGCTCACCCGGAGAGGCAGGCGCTCTCCTCCTGCAGGGCGAGGCGGCTGCTGCCCACATGCCCTTGACGTTCTCCTTCCTTCCCTTTCTCCGGCCCCTCCAGCTCCAGCCGCGGCGGCTCCCGCCCCGCTGCCCACGGCCGGGAAGGCTCGGCTCCGCCCGTCCCTTCTGGCCCCCGAGCCGTGAGAAGCGCCAGGCCGGGCAGAGACACCCCACGCCAGCCCGAGCTGGGCGCAGCCGGCGGCATCCCCGGGGCAGGAACGGACACGCGCGGCCCCAGCGCGGCCTCGGGAGGGGGCACGGAGGCGGCAGGGACCCTTATTGCCGCGGACCGGACCGGCCGCAGCCCCAACACTCACCTCCGCCGCGCACGCGCACTCCCGGGAGACGCCGCCGCCGCGCATGCGCACCCCCGGGCCGGGGGCACACCGCGTCTCGGGGAGCCGCGGGCAGCCCGCGGGAAACCGCCACAAAACCGCGTCTCGGGCCGCGCCGCGGGGCCGCGCCGGTACCGAGGGCTGTGCCGTGCCGCGCGCGCCCGCCAGCGCCGCAGCTGCGGGGAACCGAGAGCGCAGAAACTGCAGCTCCCGGCGTGCCCCGGGGAGCCAACATGGCCGACCGGAAGCCCCCTGCACGTGACTACGGCTCCCGCCGCGCCGCCCGCGCACCCGGAAGCCCGGCCGAGCGCAGCCCCGCGCGGCTCCGGGCAGCGCCGCCGCCGCCCGGCCCCGACGCGGAGCGGCCTCCGCCCCCGGTCCCGCCGCACCTTTCCCCGCAGCCGCCCGGCCCCGCTCCTGCCTCGGCTCGCACCGGCTCCTCCTCCAGCACCGGCCCCGGACAGGGAGGGGTCGCTGCCTGCAGCCTCCCTGCCCGCCCCTGCGGCTCCTCCGGCCCGGCCCACGCTCCCCCCCCTCCCCCCCCCCGGTAACTATAGCGACCAGCACCGTTAATAAACGCCGGAGATGCCCGTCGCTCCTCCGAGCTCACGCTCTATGGGCCGCCGGTCCTCCGGTCGCGGGGCCGCCGCCGCGCACGCGCACTCCGGGGGCCGCCCGGCGCAGCCGCACGCCGCAGGTCGCCTCTCCCCGCCGGGGGAACCTTCCCCGGGCAGCGGGAGCAGCCGCTGGGCGAGACCGCTCCGGTGCGCGGGCCGACGGGACCAACGCTGCCAAATCTTATAACCCCCCGGAGAGGGAGGAGCTCCGGCACGGCCGCAGCGCAGGGCAGCGCAGTCTCGCCTTGTGACCCAGAACTCAGCGGGGTGACCGAAGTGTCGGTCAGAGCAGCCTCAGGGCTCTTCGGACGGGTGGAAGGGGGAGGAAAGCCTGTGACAACGCGACACGGGAGCGCAGAGTTGTTTTAAGGACGAAACAGCGTAACTTCGGTCCCTGGGAGACCAGTACAGTAACTATTAAAAGCACACGTATTGTTAGATATTTTTCCTAAACTCACATTTATCCAATTTAGTTTTTCAAATCCTGGTGATAGCAGAAATAGTTTTTTAAAAAAACCCAGATAAATCCAGGAACATTTCTGCCCGCGTTCAGCCGCTCTTCTGGAGCGTACGCTAGGAGCTGGAGAACCCGAGCAAGCTGTCTGATTATATTTACGGCAGCTCTGGCCCCGACAGCTCCCCCGTCCGTCCCCTTGCCAGGAACTAGCGCCGCGGCGGCTACAGCTCAGCCCAAAGCCAAACCGACACCGACCTCGGCTCTGGAAAGCGCCACCTCATCTCCCCCCGTTTTGCTGATTAGGGATATCAATTCAACTCAGACACCGGAGTGAAAGGAGCAGGCGTATTTTATTAGAAATAACTAAATAACAGAAGAATATGGAAAACACGCAGTCAGGAAAGACGGAATAGTGCACTCACACAGATAGGAAAATACAGGGTAACGCATCAAATCCTGACTGCCTGAGAGAGAGGGAACAGCGATTAAAAAAGATCCCTCAGCACCTGCACCCGTTGCCATCACCCAGACCCGCAGGCAGCCCCGGTTACAGCGAGGGTTTGCAGAGCCTTTCCCGGCAAGTGGGAAACCCTACGCGGTGCGTCCACCCGTAGGTGAGGCCTCCAAAGTCGCTGTGAGCGGGTCCACCCTTCTATACCCCAAAATCGGCAAGCCAGAAGAGCTGGCACCTTGGTTTGGAGCGGAAATATCTGGTTTCAATCTCACATTAGATTCCCCCGGAGCCTGGCCAGGGCTCAGGGGAGAAGCTAAGGGAGCTCCTCTGCTTACCCAGGCAGACTAGGTGCAAGGGCTCACGTCAGGCCACAGGGCCAGACTACGGTCTCCACGACCCGGTTATTTTATCCCCACACAAAGAAAGATAAATGTACATTCAAGAGAGCTACGTCTTCCACACCTGTTTCACTAACGATGACATACTGAGTGAGCAGCTTCGGCTCAGGGCCTGTTGTTCAGGCTTCAATACTTCCACTTTTTACATCGGAATAGGTGGTTGGTTATCACTTAGTAAAATACCTGTTAGCACAATGGTTAACAGTTACAAAATACACAGGACTCGTCTACAAGTCAACTCTGGCTTGGCCCTATTGTCCAAGCCTTAGCGCTTCACCCCGAGAGTCCCCTTGCAAGCAGCCAGGACCAACACACGCCGCAAACATTCCAGCGGCTGCCAAAGGTTAAAATCCCACGCGCAGCGCCACGTGGCAGGCAGCGGTTAAAGCCGAGTTGGGCAGAAAAGGAGCTAAATGGGGAACACGCAGTTGGAGAAAGCATCTGATTGAGTACTTGCTCACGAGGCAAAGAAAACATCCCCAAAGGGGCAGGGACGCTGGAGGCGACCACAGCCCAGGTGACAGGGAGATCCCCTGCCCAGGAGGGCTTTCTCTCGCCTCTTTGCCGGACCGCTGCCGCTACTCCTCCCGCTCGCTCTTGCCTCGCAGGTCCTTCTGCACGCGGTGGATGTCTCTCCCTTCTTCTCCACGACCAACTGCTGCAAGAGCAGGAGAATGCCATCAGGTCTGAGAGCGACGACGGTCCTGGGTGAGAGCTGGCCACAGCACCACCTGAACACCGGCTGCCCTCACACAGCCCTATACCCCCGCCCCCCCGAAAAAACCTCACAGATCGGCTTTTCTTACCCAATCGGTGCTCCGGTGCTGCCACACGTGGAGTCGCGGCGGGCGCTGGAGCTGGGCTCGGAGTCGGGCACTCTGGGCAAACGGAGCTGGGCATGCAGAGCGGCGGCCACCGAGGCTGCGCCCCTGCTTACAGGGGGCTCGAGCCGCTGCCGGGACTGCAAAGTGCCCGGGACTGCAGGGCACGGGCCAGGCCCCGACTTACAGGGCAGCCCCGGTCCCAAAGGCCCACGAGGCCCCTCCTCTCCGCTACAGGGGCACCCTGACCCGCACCCCGCTAACAGGGCCGCCACCCCACACAAGGCGCCAGCCAAGCACTATCGAGAGTGCTGGGCGCTGTCTGCCCTGAAGGCAGGTGAATCGGCAGCAGCGGCCCTTTCCCAAGAGGTTCTGGGGGCTGGGGAAGCAGAACTTCCCGAGGGGGGTTCCTCATCGCTTGGGAGAAGCTGCCGCGTCACTGCGGAGCAGCTGGTTGCAAGGGGCTGGCGGCTGAGGCCCACCCGTGCTGCCTGTCCCCCTAAATCTCCCCCTGCCCTGCCGTACCCCTGTCCCCTCTCCCTCTATGCTTTAAGCCCCCAGGCCGCCGGGCACCACCAGGTGAGAAAATGGGGTCTGAGGCGGCTCAGGCCGGGGCAGGGGGCAGGAGGGAGGAGGGAGGGCCAGGGGCCAGAGCACGCTGAGGGAAGGTCCCTCAGGCGGCCGGCTTCCCCGTCGTCCAGGCAGAGGAGCTGGCGCCCGACCGCGCCGTCCTTCCAGGCACCAGCTCCCGGAGAAGGAAGAGGCATCCGTGGCCTGCAGAAGAAACTACGAGGCGAGGGCAAGCGAGAGGAGGAGCGGCACGCTGAAACCGGGGAAAGACAAAGGGGCTGCGGGCAAAGGGCCCTCCCTGTCACCACGGCTGCTGTGGGACAAGAGCGTCCTGGGCGCTTTTGGGAGGGTCTCGAGGACTCTGGGGCAGGTACTTGGCTCAGGGCCGTTCCCTGCGTTTCTAGAGGCTACCGCGGTTCTCGGTGAAGGGGACACAACTGCCGAGCCTTTGCCCTCGAAGGCCGGGGGCCGCAGACGCCCGCTCGCTACCCGCTCCTCCTGCCGAGGGCGGGGGACGGGCACAACCCTGCTTACAGGGCCGTCGGGTCAGAGGGCTCCACGGCTCGTGGCACTCGCCCCGAGTACGGGGCCGGCACGCTGGCAGGTCGCCAGCAGGACAGGCAGCCACCCAGGAACAGAGAGCGGGCGGGTCACGCGTCGGCCGTGCTACGACCGCGCGGCTTGGCTCCGTCCTTGGAAAGGAGGGGCCAGCCGGGACTCGCCCTCCGCTCGCGGGCTCAGCGGGGACCGACCCCCTGTTGCTGCACAGAGCCCCTCTTTCCCTCCCGGGAAGTTTAAGCTAAGTACGCTGCAGCGATTTCAACAGGGGCCTAAACAAGAAGCTCCTTCACTCGCTCACTCGCACCGACGCGGACACAGGCAGGCACACGGACACGGACAGGGGGAAAGAAAACTTCCCAGGAGAGAGAGCGAGCTCTGTGCAGCCAATGTCTGGGGAGCCGTCCCCTCCCGCGAGCAAGAGAGCAGAGCCTCGGACCTGCCCCCCCGGACGCACGGAGCCCAGAGGGACTCAACGTGCCACGGGCCTTCGCGGGGGACCAAGGGACAAGTGCCGCGACGCGCCCCGACTCCAGGGGGTCACGCTGGCCAGGCCGCCAGCAGGCAGAAAGCCGCCAGGGCCGGGGAAACAGCCCTCCCCTGCCTACAGGGCGGGCTTGGGGGCCAGAGAGCCCCATTTGCCCCTCGGTGCGGGGACGGTGCCGCTCTCTCCTTACAGGGTCGCCCCTCTCTCCGGGCAGCCAAACCGTCGGGGCAAGGGGGCAAAAGGCCAGAGACCCGAGCCCTGCTTACAGGGAGGTCACCCGGCGCAGCGCCGGCCAGGACACCAAAGGTGCCGGCAACGGTGCCGTGGGGAGGCCCCTTTGCCCTGAGCTCCCGCCTCTCCCCCCAGCCCTCTCTTCAGCCCGCCGCTCCTCCTCTCCCTCGCTCTGGCCTCGCAGCTCCTTCACGATGCCTTGTCTTGCTTCTCGAGGAGCTGGTGCTCGGAAGGAAGGCGCAGCCAGGCGCCAGCTCCCCCACCCGGAGGACAGAGCAGAGGCCCCGGCCCTGCTGCCAGGCCCCCCCCGCACCCAAGTTACAGGCCGGCCGGCCTGGCTGCGGCTCGCCACCACGGCGCGCTTCAGGAGCTCCGCTTCCCGCCCCGGCCGCAGAGACGGCGCCGCTCACCCCCCTTGAAGGGTTGCCACCTGCCTGGCAGCCTGACCACGGGGTGACGTGGCAAAAGGCCGGCAAAAACCCAAAGACCCGAGCCCTGCTTACAGGGGGGTCACCCGGCACAAAGCCGGTCAGGGCACCAAACGTCCTGGCGACACGCTGGTGCGACCACAGCCCCGGTGACGGGGAGGTCCCTTTGCCCAGAGCGCCCTTCTCCTTCCTCCTCTTGCTGCCCAGACTTCCTCCGCGCCTCGTCCCGCTCCCTCTTGGCCTGCAGCGGTACAGGACGGAGACCTCCACGCCGCTCCGCCGCCTGCTGCAAGGGCAGGAGGATGCCGTCAGGTCCGAGAGCGATGCTGGTCCCCGGCGAGAGCTGGCCACAGCACCACCCGAACCCCGGCCGCCCTCCCACCACCACCACCATCCCCCCTCCCCGCGAAAAAAACTCACAGATTGGCTTTCCTCACCCAGTCCATGCTCCAGCACTTCCTGCAGGGATGTCTACGACGGGCGCTTTTCTCCTCCGGGCTCCTGGCCGCGTTCAGCGAGGCTTGGACCCTCCACCGCCCCTGAGGCGATGGCCGTCCCTCCTCAGGCAGCTCCAGTCCCCTCTCACCGGTCCTGAGGAAGCTCCGCTCCCCCACCCCCCGCCGTTGACGACACTCCCCCCGCCAGGTGATGACACCACCCCACTTCCCCCCACCAGGCGACGACACTGCTCCACCCCCCTCCCCCGCCGAGGCGACGACACTGCTCCCCCCCCCTCCCCCGCCGAGGCGACGACACTGCTCCCCCCCCCCTCCCCCGCCGAGGCGACGACACTGCTCCCCCCCCCTCCCCCGCCGAGGCGAGGACACTGCTCCCCCCCCTCCCCCGCCGAGGCGACGACACTGCTCCACCCCCCCCCCCGCCGAGGCGACGACACTGCTCCACCCCCCCCCCCGCCGAGGCGACGACACTGCTCCCCCCCCCTCCCCCGCCGAGGCGACGACATTGCTCCCCCCCCCCTCCCCCGCCGAGGCGACGACACTGCTCCCCCCCCTCCCCCGCCGAGGCGACGACACTGCTCCCCCCCCCCGCCGAGGCGACGACACCGACCCCCTCTCCAAGGCGCCTCCCGTCCCGTCCCCCCCCCCCTGTTCCCAAGTCGATCCAGTACTTCCCCAGGCAGGTTCGACTCCTGCTCGCCCCTTCCCCGGGCAGGTCCCCCTCAGGC
This sequence comes from Athene noctua, assembly GCF_965140245.1. Classification (NCBI taxonomy): domain Eukaryota; kingdom Metazoa; phylum Chordata; class Aves; order Strigiformes; family Strigidae; genus Athene; species Athene noctua. Next base: position 25,480,140 of record NC_134047.1, on the reverse strand, counting down.
GACCGCTCCGCCCCTCACAGCGGCGCTTTGTTCAGAGCGCCCTTCTCTTTCCTCTTGCTGCCCAGACTTCCTCCGCTGCTCCTCCCGCTCGCTCTTGCCTCGCAGGTCCTTCCACACGCAGTGGACATCTCTCCCTTCTCCGCCACCAGCTGCTGCAAGGGCAGTAGTGTGCCGTCAGGTCTGAGAAGGACGCCTGTCCCCGGCGAGAAGTGCCCACAGCACCACCCGAACCCCGGCCGCCCTCCAACCCCCCCTTCCCCCCCGAAAAAAACCTCACAGATCGGCTTTTCTCACCAGAGCCGGTGCTCCAGCACTTCCTGCAGGGACGACCGCGCCGGGCACTCGTCTGCTCCAGGCACCTTGCCGCGCCTGGCGGGTCCAGGACTCTCCTGAGCCCCTCAGACAATGGCGCTCGCCCCCCCACAGGCGACTCGGGTCCACCCCCGCCCGCCCCGAGCCGAGCCGAGCCGATGAGGTCCCCGCCGAGGCGGCGCCGATCGCCGAGCAGCCTTTTCCGGGGGCGCCGCTCCCGCTCCTCTCAGGCGGCCGCGCGGCGCCTCACTGCTGCGCGCGCCGTTCCCGCCCTTCGCCTCAGGCGGCCGCGCGGCGCCTCACTGCTGCGCGCGCCGTTCCCGCCCTTCGCCTCAGGCGGCCGCGCGGCGCCTCACTGCTGCGCGCGCCGTTCCCGCCCTTCGCCTCAGGCGAAAGCTCCGCCCCTCACGTCGGCGCGCGGCGTTCCCGCCCGCCGAAAGCGTCGGGGGCGTGCCGAAAGCGTCGGGGGCGTGCCGAAAGCGTCGGGGGCGTGCCGAAAGCGTCGGGGGCGTGCCGAAAGCGTCGGGGGCGTGCCGAAAGCGTCGGGGGCGTGCCGAAAGCGTCGGGGGCGTGCCGAAAGCGTCGGGGGCGTGCCGAAAGCGTCGGGGGCGTGCCGAAAGCGTCGGGGGCGTGCCGAAAGCGTCGGGGGCGTGCCGAAAGCGTCGGGGGCGTGCCGAAAGCGTCGGGGGCGTGCCGAAAGCGTCGGGGGCGTGCCGAAAGCGTCGGGGGCGTGCCGAAAGCGTCGGGGGCGTGCCGAAAGCGTCGGGGGCGTGCCGAAAGCGTCGGGGGCGTGCCGAAAGCGTCGGGGGCGTGCCGAAAGCGTCGGGGGCGTGCCGAAAGCGTCGGGGGCGTGCCGAAAGCGTCGGGGGCGTGCCGAAAGCGTCGGGGGCGTGCCGAAAGCGTCGGGGGCGTGCCGAAAGCGTCGGGGGCGTGCCGAAAGCGTCGGGGGCGTGCCGAAAGCGTCGGGGGCGTGCCGAAAGCGTCGGGGGCGTGCCGAAAGCGTCGGGGGCGTGCCGAAAGCGTCGGGGGCGTGCCGAAAGCGTCGGGGGCGTGCCGAAAGCGTCGGGGGCGTGCCGAAAGCGTCGGGGGCGTGCCGAAAGCGTCGGGGGCGTGCCGAAAGCGTCGGGGGCGTGCCGAAAGCGTCGGGGGCGTGCCGAAAGCGTCGGGGGCGTGCCGAAAGCGTCGGGGGCGTGCCGAAAGCGTCGGGGGCGTGCCGAAAGCGTCGGGGGCGTGCCGAAAGCGTCGGGGGCGTGCCGAAAGCGTCGGGGGCGTGCCGAAAGCGTCGGGGGCGTGCCGAAAGCGTCGGGGGCGTGCCGAAAGCGTCGGGGGCGTGCCGAAAGCGTCGGGGGCGTGCCGAAAGCGTCGGGGGCGTGCCGAAAGCGTCGGGGGCGTGCCGAAAGCGTCGGGGGCGTGCCGAAAGCGTCGGGGGCGTGCCGAAAGCGTCGGGGGCGTGCCGAAAGCGTCGGGGGCGTGCCGAAAGCGTCGGGGGCGTGCCGAAAGCGTCGGGGGCGTGCCGAAAGCGTCGGGGGCGTGCCGAAAGCGTCGGGGGCGTGCCGAAAGCGTCGGGGGCGTGCCGAAAGCGTCGGGGGCGTGCCGAAAGCGTCGGGGGCGTGCCGAAAGCGTCGGGGGCGTGCCGAAAGCGTCGGGGGCGTGCCGAAAGCGTCGGGGGCGTGCCGAAAGCGTCGGGGGCGTGCCGAAAGCGTCGGGGGCGTGCCGAAAGCGTCGGGGGCGTGCCGAAAGCGTCGGGGGCGTGCCGAAAGCGTCGGGGGCGTGCCGAAAGCGTCGGGGGCGTGCCGAAAGCGTCGGGGGCGTGCCGAAAGCGTCGGGGGCGTGCCGAAAGCGTCGGGGGCGTGCCGAAAGCGTCGGGGGCGTGCCGAAAGCGTCGGGGGCGTGCCGAAAGCGTCGGGGGCGTGCCGAAAGCGTCGGGGGCGTGCCGAAAGCGTCGGGGGCGTGCCGAAAGCGTCGGGGGCGTGCCGAAAGCGTCGGGGGCGTGCCGAAAGCGTCGGGGGCGTGCCGAAAGCGTCGGGGGCGTGCCGAAAGCGTCGGGGGCGTGCCGAAAGCGTCGGGGGCGTGCCGAAAGCGCCGGGGGCGTGCCGAAAGCGCCGGGGGCGTGCCGAAAGCGCCGGGGGCGTGCCGAAAGCGCCGGGGGCGTGCCGAAAGCGCCGGGGGCGTGCCGAAAGCGCCGGGGGCGTGCCGAAAGCGCCGGGGGCGTGCCGAAAGCGCCGGGGGCGTGCCGAAAGCGCCGGGGGCGTGCCGAAAGCGCCGGGGGCGTGCCGAAAGCGCCGGGGGCGTGCCGAAAGCGCCGGGGGCGTGCCGAAAGCGCCGGGGGCGTGCCGAAAGCGCCGGGGGCGTGCCGAAAGCGCCGGGGGCGTGCCGAAAGCGCCGGGGGCGTGCCGAAAGCGCCGGGGGCGTGCCGAAAGCGCCGGGGGCGTGCCGAAAGCGCCGGGGGCGTGCCGAAAGCGCCGGGGGCGTGCCGAAAGCGCCGGGGGCGTGCCGAAAGCGCCGGGGGCGTGCCGAAAGCGCCGGGGGCGTGCCGAAAGCGCCGGGGGCGTGCCGAAAGCCGAGATACAGGAGCAGGGGCGGCCTGAGCTCGGGCACAGCGTAGAGGCGGGATTACCAGGAGGGAGGGAAATGGGCAGGCAGGCACATGGAGCGGCAGACAGGCTCGCCGAGGATAACAATGCCTGGGAACTGGCCAGAGAAAGCTGTGGGCAAAAAGAGACCCCAAAGCCGATCTGAAACAAGAACTGAACAAGGAAAATAACAGCGCTAGGTTACAGGAGAGAAAGGGAGGATGAAACAAAGGAAGGAGAGATTGCAGGACCAAGCATCTGGAAGAAAGAAAAAGGGAGAGCTAGAAGAAGACACAAGAGGGAGTGGGAGCAGGAACGAACGAGAGCAGAAGTACAGGGAAGAAAAAACCAACAAAAATCATAGCAGCATGGGATAGAGAGGGGGCCAGGGGACAGCCCAAAACGTCCAAGAGGGGCAACAGGGCCCGAGGGTCCGCGACTCACCGCAGGTGTCGCTCTCAGCGCTGCCAGGAAAAATTTGCCAATTCAGACCCTTCTTTCTCCTTCTCTCCTCCCTTCCTTTTCTGGAGGTGCAGTCGCTCAGCTGCCCTCCACCTCAAAGAACACGCGGGTGTCTCTCGGCTCTTACAAAACGCAGCTTCCTGCACGTGTGGCCTCGCTCGCACGCTGCGCGGCCGTACCGCGCTCTGGGTGACGCGCACGGACCCTGATCGCACGCTGGCGGTCCGGCCCGCTGCGGACTGTACAGAGGGCTCCTGCCTCGCCCAGAGAGGCAGGCTCTCTCTTCCTGCAGTGGAAGGCAGCTGCTGCCCACATGCCCTTGATTTTCTTCTTTCCCTTTCTCAGGCCTCTGCAGCTTCAGCTGTGGCAGCTCCTGTCCACAGCCAGAAAACGTCCCAGGGGCCTGTCCCTTCTCACCTCTCTGCTGCGAGGAGCACAAGGGCAGGCAGAGAACCCCACACAGTTCTGAAGTGGGTCCAGTCGACAGCATCCCCAGGGAAGGAACAGGCAAGCGCGGCCCCGGTGAGGCCTCTGGGAGAAGGTGAAGCGACTGCCGTTATTACCGTAGATCGCCCCTGGCCGGAGCCCCCCTTCCACAGGGGCTCCTGCGGAGGCGCCAAGGGCCGGCTTGCCGCCATCCCCGCGGGGCTCGGGGGTGACCCGGGGCTACGGGACGGGCTTCAGGGTAGAGGTGCGAGACCTGGGGCCAGGACACGGTGCGGGCGAGGCCAGTGCCAGCTCAAGGGGAGCTCTGGCAAGCTGGGGAGGCACCCGGCACCAACCCCCGGGGGACACCCATCTTCTTCCCCTCTGCCTTTGTCCCAGCTCTCGGGTAACTCCCTGGGGCTCCCCCGGCCCGGATCACCTCCAGCAGAGCGGAGGCCTGACACAGCAGGCGGTGTGAAGCTTCCTGCCCCACCGCTGCCGTGTGGCCAGTGGGCAGGAGGGGCCCCCACACCTGCCAAAGGGGCGGGCTGGCCTCACCGGCGGCCTCGGCCCTCGCCCACCACCAGGAATCACGCCCAGCAAGCCTCACGCTGCGGCAGCAGGAAGGCGGCTCTGGCGGTGCCGCACACCTGTGCGGGGCCGGCGCTGCAGTCCTGCCCTTCGCGCACCGAGCGCCCGCCGGCAGCGTGACGTGGGGCGGCGGCGGCATTTCCTTACCAGGAGGGGGCACCGAGCGTGGCCGCACCCCCCCACGGGCATCGGAGCATCGCACTGACGTTGCTGGCGGGCGGCAGCGTGGGGCACGGGGCCACCTCTGTGTCGCCCACCGACAGCACCGTGTGGCGTTTGCCAGGCAGCGGTGGTGAGCGCGGGCGAGCGCCACCCCCCGCGCGAGCGGCGGCCGAGCGGCACGTCACTGCGCACACGCTCTCGAGGAACGGGCACGACGCTTGGCGGGGAGCAGCTGGAAGCCCCCGGGAATCCACGTGAAAGCGGCAACAAAACTATCCCTCGTGCTGCGCCACAGGGGCCGCGGCGGTAGCGAGGACTGCGCCGCGCTACGGGCGCCCACGAGCGGTGCAGCTGCCTGGCAGCCGAGTCTGCAGAACCTACAGCTCCTGGCACGCGCTGGCCAACGCGGCACGGCCGCCTGCACGCCAAGCGCTGTAAGACCCCGCATCCCAGCGTGACCCAGGGAACCAACGCGGCTGGCCAGAAACCCCACACGCCAGGACCACAGCTCCCGCTGGGTTGCGAGAGGCAGTTTTCTCTGCTTTCTGACCCTGCAGCAACACCGTTGCTCACCCCTCCGAACCCCCACCAGTGCACCCAGAAGCCTCACCACCGGCTCGGGGCAGCCCCTGCCACCACCTCCAACGCTGCCACCCTGCAGGCACCGCCATCCTCCCCAGGAGCTGCCAGCTGATGGCACGGCTCCACTCACCTTCTCCCTCGGTGCAGCCAGGGCCCAGCAATGCTCAGCGACTGCTCTGCTCCTCCCTTGGTTGACACCGACCCCTCCGACGGCTGCCTTGCTCTTAACAGCAGCACCCGCCCCTCCACCCGGAGCAAGCCCTTTACAGGGAGGGGCCGCTGCCATCAGCCTCACTGCCCACACCTGGGGCCCCTCCAGCCCCAGCCCACAGCTGGAGGCCATCACCCACCCCCACAGAGCATCATCACACCTCCCAGCCCCTCACCTGGGGCAAAGGAAGCACAAAAGGCAGCCGGCAGCCAGCAAGTGTTTATTCAGTCACACACAGAACAAGTCCCAGAAGGGAGTGAGTCTGCTCCGGGGCTCAGGGCCCCTAATGCTGCCCCTGCCCCTGGCACACCTTGGCGCTTGTTCCCGGAGCCACGCTCCTCAGTCCAGCCGGGAACAGTCAGTCGGTTCCTGGAGCAACAAGCTGCAGGGCAGAGCTGGAAACTGCCAAACATGAGGAGAAAGATGCAGGACACAAGAAGACAGAAGAAAGGTGGCAGCTAGCTGACTAGTACAGGGGTAGAGAGAAAACAAGAGATGAGCAATGGGGCGGTGAGAGGATGGGGACAGGGAACCCAGCGTGGATATGCAGAAAAAAAAGCAGCAGGGAGAGAAGAAAACAGGCAGCAGAAAGAAGGAGGAGGAGCAGGACAGAAACCAACAAAGAAGGACGAGGAGCAGCATAGAGATGCAGAAAAAAAAAAAGCTGGGATGGGTGGCACAACAGACATGGAGGGGAAAAAAAAAAAGGGGGGGAGCAGGGAGCTAGACCAAGCAAGATGGAAGAAAGACCAAAAAGCTCCAGAGAACAGGGCACAGAGGGAGGAAAAAGCAACAGCGATGGGGAGTCAGGACAGCAAACCATGGGAAGGAACACAAAACAAATCACATCGCTACATGTGACAGGGCAGAGAAGGAAGAATTAGGAAACAGGGACAGAGACACAGAAAAAGAGAGACCTGGAGCCAAAAACTAATCCTGATGCATACAGAAAGAAGGGGGGTGGGGGTGGGGGGGTGTATTCTAAAACAGGGGAAACAGAGACAGAGAGATGGAGAAAAGACAAAAGCAATAGACTACAAGGCATCGAGAGAGGAATTACTGAATAGTAACAGAGCGCCAGCCAGAAACAGGCCACAAAGCAGCAAAGATCACAGGGGGTACGGGGCACAGAGGAAGGAATTCGCAAACCCGGCACAAGGAGCCAGACAGAGAGAGAGCGAGGCAAAAATTAAATGGTGAAAAGAGACAGACCGCAGGGCAGAGGGAGGAATTGATAAACAGGGACAGGGCACCCGACAGAGCATGATGGAGAACAGGGAAAAAAAAAATAGCAGCAAGCTACAGGGAAGAGGGAGGAATTAAAGAACAGTGACTGGAAGACAGACAGCGACACATGGAGAGAGAGAAGACAAAAGAGCGATGGGCAACAAGATGGATAGGGAGGAAATGAAAAACAGCAGAAGGGAGTCAGCCAGAGAGAAAGACACCGAGGAAAAAGGCCAGACAGTCTATGAGGGACGGAGGTAGGAATGAAAAACGGGGGACAGGGAGCAGGAAAGAGAGAGATGGAGATCGCAGGGAATAGCAGCGGGTGCAGGAAGAAGAAAGGGGCATCAATAGGAACAGGGAGCTGGACAGAGAGGGATGGAGAAAGGCAACAAGAGCGGCAGGGTACAGGGCAGAGAAAGGGAAGACCTACAAGATGGGGACAGGGAGATGCTCCAAGCAAGACGGAAGATACAGGTGAGCAAAAAAAGTTGAGCAGCACCAGAAAGAGAGGAGTCTAGGAGAAAGACAGGGAGGGACCAGGCCACACAAGAGGGATGAGAGGGGCCCAAGAGCTCGGGACTTACTGCAGTTCTCCGCGCTGCCAGGAGAATTTGACAGGTCAGACTCCTCCTTCTGTTTGCCTTCTCCCTTCCTCTTCTACAGCTCCAGGTGCCTGGCTGTCCTCCACTTATGAGAAGATGTAGGTGTCTCACAGCTCTTACGAGATGAGGCCTGCTAGACACAGAACCTCATTCAATCACACACTACGTGCAGGAGTAGGACAGAGCAAAGAGAGAGAAACCGAGAAGTGAGGAGCAGAACGGAAGGATCGAGAGAGAAATGGACTGAGGAGTGATGCAAAAGGTACAGAACAAGCAGTCAGAAGTGCAGACAGAAAAAGAAAAGGGAGCAGCAAGACAAGAGAGAGAAAGTGAGAGAGAAAGGGGGAGCAAGGCAGAAGAAAAGAAAGAAAAGATATAGAGAAGAAGAAAAAAAAAAATCACAGCATGGGAAAGAGAAGGGCGGGAAGGGACTGGGACATACAAGGGGGGCGACAGGGCCCCGAGGGCCCGGGACTCACCGCGGCTCTCGCTCCCGGCACTGCCGGGAGAACTGGACAGGTCAGATGCTTCTTTCTCCTTCCTTCCTCCTGCCCCTCCTCTTCTTCTGAAACTCCACTCGCCCGGCTGACCTCCCCCTAAAAGAATACGCGGGTGTCTCTCGGCTCTTACAAGACGTGGCTTCCGACACACGCAGCCTCGCTCGCTCGCTCGCTCCGCGGCCGTTCCGCGCCTGGGTCCGGCCCGCTGCGGACTGTGCAGAGGGCTCCTCGCTCACCCGGAGAGGCAGGCGCTCTCCTCCTGCAGGGCGAGGCGGCTGCTGCCCACATGCCCTTGACGTTCTCCTTCCTTCCCTTTCTCCGGCCCCTCCAGCTCCAGCCGCGGCGGCTCCCGCCCCGCTGCCCACGGCCGGGAAGGCTCGGCTCCGCCCGTCCCTTCTGGCCCCCGAGCCGTGAGAAGCGCCAGGCCGGGCAGAGACACCCCACGCCAGCCCGAGCTGGGCGCAGCCGGCGGCATCCCCGGGGCAGGAACGGACACGCGCGGCCCCAGCGCGGCCTCGGGAGGGGGCACGGAGGCGGCAGGGACCCTTATTGCCGCGGACCGGACCGGCCGCAGCCCCAACACTCACCTCCGCCGCGCACGCGCACTCCCGGGAGACGCCGCCGCCGCGCATGCGCACCCCCGGGCCGGGGGCACACCGCGTCTCGGGGAGCCGCGGGCAGCCCGCGGGAAACCGCCACAAAACCGCGTCTCGGGCCGCGCCGGTACCGAGGGCTGTGCCGTGCCGCGCGCGCCCGCCAGCGCCGCAGCTGCGGGGAACCGAGAGCGCAGAAACTGCAGCTCCCGGCGTGCCCCGGGGAGCCAACATGGCCGACCGGAAGCCCCCTGCACGTGACTACGGCTCCCGCCGCGCCGCCCGCGCACCCGGAAGCCCGGCCGAGCGCAGCCCCGCGCGGCTCCGGGCAGCGCCGCCGCCGCCCGGCCCCGACGCGGAGCGGCCTCCGCCCCCGGTCCCGCCGCACCTTTCCCCGCAGCCGCCCGGCCCCGCTCCTGCCTCGGCTCGCACCGGCTCCTCCTCCAGCACCGGCCCCGGACAGGGAGGGGTCGCTGCCTGCAGCCTCCCTGCCCGCCCCTGCGGCTCCTCCGGCCCGGCCCACGCTCCCCCCCCCCCCCCCCGGTAACTATAGCGACCAGCACCGTTAATAAACGCCGGAGATGCCCGTCGCTCCTCCGAGCTCACGCTCTATGGGCCGCCGGTCCTCCGGTCGCGGGGCCGCCGCCGCGCACGCGCACTCCGGGGGCCGCCCGGCGCAGCCGCACGCCGCAGGTCGCCTCTCCCCGCCGGGGGAACCTTCCCCGGGCAGCGGGAGCAGCCGCTGGGCGAGACCGCTCCGGTGCGCGGGCCGACGGGACCAACGCTGCCAAATCTTATAACCCCCCGGAGAGGGAGGAGCTCCGGCACGGCCGCAGCGCAGGGCAGCGCAGTCTCGCCTTGTGACCCAGAACTCAGCGGGGTGACCGAAGTGTCGGTCAGAGCAGCCTCAGGGCTCTTTGGACGGGTGGAAGGGGGAGGAAAGCCTGTGACAACGCGACACGGGAGCGCAGAGTTGTTTTAAGGACGAAACAGCGTAACTTCGGTCCCTGGGAGACCAGTACAGTAACTATTAAAAGCACACGTATTGTTAGATATTTTTCCTAAACTCACATTTATCCAATTTAGTTTTTCAAATCCTGGTGATAGCAGAAATAGTTTTTTAAAAAAACCCAGATAAATCCAGGAACATTTCTGCCCGCGTTCAGCCGCTCTTCTGGAGCGTACGCTAGGAGCTGGAGAACCCGAGCAAGCTGTCTGATTATATTTACGGCAGCTCTGGCCCCGACAGCTCCCCCGTCCGTCCCCTTGCCAGGAACTAGCGCCGCGGCGGCTACAGCTCAGCCCAAAGCCAAACCGACACCGACCTCGGCTCTGGAAAGCGCCACCTCATCTCCCCCCGTTTTGCTGATTAGGGATATCAATTCAACTCAGACACCGGAGTGAAAGGAGCAGGCGTATTTTATTAGAAATAACTAAATAACAGAAGAATATGGAAAACACGCAGTCAGGAAAGACGGAATAGTGCACTCACACAGATAGGAAAATACAGGGTAACGCATCAAATCCTGACTGCCTGAGAGAGAGGGAACAGCGATTAAAAAAGATCCCTCAGCACCTGCACCCGTTGCCATCACCCAGACCCGCAGGCAGCCCCGGTTACAGCGAGGGTTTGCAGAGCCTTTCCCGGCAAGTGGGAAACCCTACGCGGTGCGTCCACCCGTAGGTGAGGCCTCCAAAGTCGCTGTGAGCGGGTCCACCCTTCTATACCCCAAAATCGGCAAGCCAGAAGAGCTGGCACCTTGGTTTGGAGCGGAAATATCTGGTTTCAATCTCACATTAGATTCCCCCGGAGCCTGGCCAGGGCTCAGGGGAGAAGCTAAGGGAGCTCCTCTGCTTACCCAGGCAGACTAGGTGCAAGGGCTCACGTCAGGCCACAGGGCCAGACTACGGTCTCCACGACCCGGTTATTTTATCCCCACACAAAGAAAGATAAATGTACATTCAAGAGAGCTACGTCTTCCACACCTGTTTCACTAACGATGACATACTGAGTGAGCAGCTTCGGCTCAGGGCCTGTTGTTCAGGCTTCAATACTTCCACTTTTTACATCGGAATAGGTGGTTGGTTATCACTTAGTAAAATACCTGTTAGCACAATGGTTAACAGTTACAAAATACACAGGACTCGTCTACAAGTCAACTCTGGCTTGGCCCTATTGTCCAAGCCTTAGCGCTTCACCCCGAGAGTCCCCTTGCAAGCAGCCAGGACCAACACACGCCGCAAACATTCCAGCGGCTGCCAAAGGTTAAAATCCCACGCGCAGCGCCACGTGGCAGGCAGCGGTTAAAGCCGAGTTGGGCAGAAAAGGAGCTAAATGGGGAACACGCAGTTGGAGAAAGCATCTGATTGAGTACTTGCTCACGAGGCAAAGAAAACATCCCCAAAGGGGCAGGGACGCTGGAGGCGACCACAGCCCAGGTGACAGGGAGATCCCCTGCCCAGGAGGGCTTTCTCTCGCCTCTTTGCCGGACCGCTGCCGCTACTCCTCCCGCTCGCTCTTGCCTCGCAGGTCCTTCTGCACGCGGTGGATGTCTCTCCCTTCTTCTCCACGACCAACTGCTGCAAGAGCAGGAGAATGCCATCAGGTCTGAGAGCGACGACGGTCCTGGGTGAGAGCTGGCCACAGCACCACCTGAACACCGGCCGCCCTCACACAGCCCTATACCCCCGCCCCCCCGAAAAAACCTCACAGATCGGCTTTTCTTACCCAATCGGTGCTCCGGTGCTGCCACACGTGGAGTCGCGGCGGGCGCTGGAGCTGGGCTCGGAGTCGGGCACTCTGGGCAAACGGAGCTGGGCATGCAGAGCGGCGGCCACCGAGGCTGCGCCCCTGCTTACAGGGGGCTCGAGCCGCTGCCGGGACTGCAAAGTGCCCGGGACTGCAGGGCACGGGCCAGGCCCCGACTTACAGGGCAGCCCCGGTCCCAAAGGCCCACGAGGCCCCTCCTCTCCGCTACAGGGGCACCCTGACCCGCACCCCGCTAACAGGGCCGCCACCCCACACAAGGCGCCAGCCAAGCACTATCGAGAGTGCTGGGCGCTGTCTGCCCTGAAGGCAGGTGAATCGGCAGCAGCGGCCCTTTCCCAAGAGGTTCTGGGGGCTGGGGAAGCAGAACTTCCCGAGGGGGGTTCCTCATCGCTTGGGAGAAGCTGCCGCGTCACTGCGGAGCAGCTGGTTGCAAGGGGCTGGCGGCTGAGGCCCACCCGTGCTGCCTGTCCCCCTAAATCTCCCCCTGCCCTGCCGTACCCCTGTCCCCTCTCCCTCTATGCTTTAAGCCCCCAGGCCGCCGGGCACCACCAGGTGAGAAAATGGGGTCTGAGGCGGCTCAGGCCGGGGCAGGGGGCAGGAGGGAGGAGGGAGGGCCAGGGGCCAGAGCACGCTGAGGGAAGGTCCCTCAGGCGGCCGGCTTCCCCGTCGTCCAGGCAGAGGAGCTGGCGCCCGACCGCGCCGTCCTTCCAGGCACCAGCTCCCGGAGAAGGAAGAAGGAAGAGGCATCCGTGGCCTGCGGAAGAAACTACGAGGCGAGGGCAAGCGAGAGGAGGAGCGGCACGCTGAAACCGGGGAAAGAGAAAGGGGCTGCGGGCAAAGTGCCCTCCCTGTCCCACGGCTGCTGTGGGACAAGAGCGTCCTGGGCAACTCTGGGAGGGTCTCGAGGACTCTGGGGCAGGTACTTGGCTCAGGGCCGTTCCCTGCGTTTCTAGAGGCTACCGCGGTTCTCGGTGAAGGGGACACAACTGCCGAGCCTTTGCCCTCGAAGGCCGGGGGCCGCAGACGCCCGCTCGCTACCCGCTCCTCCTGCCGAGGGCGGGGGACGGGCACAACCCCGCTTACAGGGCCGTCGGGTCAGAGGGCTCCACGGCTCGTGGCACTCGCCCCGAGTACGGGGCCGGCACGCTGGCAGGTCGCCAGCAGGACAGGCAGCCACCCAGGCCCAGAGAGCGGGCGGGTCACGCGTCGGCCGTGCTACGACCGCGCGGCTTGGCTCCGTCCTTGGAAAGGAGGGGCCAGCCGGGACTCGCCCTCCGCTCGCGGGCTCAGCGGGGACCGACCCCCTGTTGCTGCACAGAGCCCCTCTTTCCCTCCCGGGAAGTTTAAGCTAAGTACGCTGCAGCGATTTCAACAGGGGCCTAAACAAGAAGCTCCTTCACTCGCTCACTCGCACCGACGCGGACACAGGCAGGCACACGGACACGGACGGGGGGAAAGAAAACTTCCCAGAAGAGAGAGCGAGCTCTGTGCAGCCAATGTCTGGGGAGCCGTCCCCTCCCGCGAGCAAGAGAGCAGAGCCTCGGACCTGCCCCCCCGGACGCATGGAGCCCAGAGGGACTCAACGTGCCACGGGCCTTCGCGGGGGACCAAGGGACAAGTGCCGCGACGCGCCCCGACTCCAGGGGGTCACGCTGGCCAGGCCGCCAGCAGGCAGAAAGCCGCCAGGGCCGGGGAAACAGCCCTCCCCTGCCTACAGGGCGGGCTTGGGGGCCAGAGAGCCCCATTTGCCCCTCGGTGCGGGGACGGTGCCGCTCTCTCCTTACAGGGTCGCCCCTCTCTCCGGGCAGCCAAACCGTCGGGGCAAGGGGGCAAAAGGCCAGAGACCCGAGCCCTGCTTACAGGGAGGTCACCCGGCGCAGCGCCGGCCAGGACACCAAAGGTGCCGGCAACGGTGCCGTGGGGAGGCCCCTTTGCCCTGAGCTCCCGCCTCTCCCCCCAGCCCTCTCTTCAGCCCGCCGCTCCTCCTCTCCCTCGCTCTGGCCTCGCAGCTCCTTCACGATGCCTTGTCTTGCTTCTCGAGGAGCTGGTGCTCGGAAGGAAGGCGCAGCCAGGCGCCAGCTCCCCCACCCGGAGGACAGAGCAGAGGCCCCGGCCCCGCTGCCAGGCCCCCCCCCGCGCCCAAGTTACAGGCCGGCCGGCCTGGCTGCGGCTCCCCACCACGGCGCGCTTCAGGAGCTCCGCTTCCCGCCCCGGCCGCAGAGACGGCGCCGCTCACCCCCCTTAGAGGGTTGCCACCTGCCCGGCAGCCTGACCACGGGGTGACGTGGCAAAAGGCCGGCAAAAACCCAAAGACCCGAGCCCTGCTTACAGGGGGGTCACCCGGCACAAAGCCGGTCAGGGCACCAAACGTCCTGGCGACACGCTGGTGCGACCACAGCCCCGGTGACGGGGAGGTCCCTTTGCCCAGAGCGCCCTTCTCCTTCCTCCTCTTGCTGCCCAGACTTCCTCCGCTCTTGACCTGCAGCGGTACAGGACGGAGACCTCCACGCCGCTCCGCCGCCTGCTGCAAGGGCAGGAGGATGCCGTCAGGTCCGAGAGCGATGCTGGTCCCCGGCGAGAGCTGGCCACAGCACCACCCGAACCCCGGCCGCCCTCCCACCACCCACCCCGCGAAAAAACCTCGCAGATCGGCTTTCCTCACCCAGTCGGTGCTCCAGTGCTTCGTGCAGGGACCGTGACCGGCTCTCATCTGCAATGGGCTCCTGGCAGCGTCCGGCGGCTCCTGGCAGCGTCCGTCAGGGCCTGGACCCTCCTCAGCCCCTGAGGTGATGGCGGTCCCTCCTCATGCAGCTCCAGTCCCCCCCCATGCGCCCTGACGCAGGTCTGCTGCCCCTCCTAGGCGACGGCACTGGCCCCCCACCCTGCAGCAGCTTTGATCCCCTGCCAAGGTGGCTCCAATCCCTCGGCCCCGAGTCGATCCATTTCTTGCTGAGGCAGCGCCGACTTGCGCTCCCCTTTCCCTCAGGCGGCCGCTCCGCCCCTCACAGCGGCGCTTTGCCCAGAGCGCGCTTCTCTTTCTTCCGCTTGCTGCCCAGACTTCCTTCGCTGCTCCTCCTGCTAACCCTTGCCTTGCACGGCCTTCCGCATGCGGTGGATGTCTCTCCCTTCTCCACCACCAAGTGCTGCAAGAGCAGGAGGGTGCCGTCAGGCCTGAGAGGGACGACGGTCCCCGGCGAGAGCCTGACACGGCACCACCCGAACCCCGGCCGCCCTCCCACACCACTATTCCTCTATACCCCCCCCCAAAAAAAAACCTCACAGATCGGCTTTTCTTACCCAATCGGTGCTCCGGTGCTGCCACACGTGGAGTCGCGGCCGGCGCTGGAGCTGGGCTCGGAGTCGGGCACTCTGGGCAAATGGAGCTGGGCATGCAAAACGGCGGCCACCGAGGCTGCGCCCCTGCTTACAGGGGACTCAAGCCGCTGCCGGGACTGCAAAGTGCCCGGGACTGCAGGGCACGGGCCAGGCCCCGACTTACAGGGCAGCCCCGGTCCCAAAGGCCCACGAGGCCCCTCCTCTCCGCTACAGGGGCACCCTGACCCGCACCCCGCTAACAGGGCCGCCGCCCCACACAAGGCGCCAGCCAAGCACTATCGAGAGTGCTGGGCGCTGTCTGCCCTGAAGGCAGGTGAATCGGCAGCAGCGGCCCTTTCCCAAGAGGTTCTGGGGGCTGGGGAAGCAGAACTTCCCGAGGGGGGTTCCTCATCGCTTGGGAGAAGCTGCCGCGTCACTGCGGAGCAGCTGGTTGCAAGGGGCTGGCGGCTGAGGCCCACCCGTGCTGCCTGTCCCCCTAAATCTCCCCCTGCCCTGCCGTACCCCTGTCCCCTCTCCCTCTATGCTTTAAGCCCCCAGGCCGCCGGGCACCACCAGGTGAGAAAATGGGGTCTGAGGCGGCTCAGGCCGGGGCAGGGGGCAGGAGGGAGGAGGGAGGGCCGGGGGCCAGAGCACGCTGAGGGAAGGTCCCTCAGGCGGCCGGCTTCCCCGTCGTCCAGGCAGAGGAGCTGGCGCCCGACCGCGCCGTCCTTCCAGGCACCAGCTCCCGGAGAAGGAAGAAGGAAGAGGCATCCGTGGCCTGCGGAAGAAACTACGAGGCGAGGGCAAGCGAGAGGAGGAGCGGCACGCTGAAACCGGGGAAAGAGAAAGGGGCTGCGGGCAAAGTGCCCTCCCTGTCCCACGGCTGCTGTGGGACAAGAGCGTCCTGGGCAACTCTGGGAGGGTCTCGAGGACTCTGGGGCAGGTACTTGGCTCAGGGCCGTTCCCTGCGTTTCTAGAGGCTACCGCGGTTCTCGGTGAAGGGGACACAACTGCCGAGCCTTTGCCCTCGAAGGCCGGGGGCCGCAGACGCCCGCTCGCTACCCGCTCCTCCTGCCGAGGGCGGGGGACGGGCACAACCCCGCTTACAGGGCCGTCGGGTCAGAGGGCTCCACGGCTCGTGGCACTCGCCCCGAGTACGGGGCCGGCACGCTGGCAGGTCGCCAGCAGGACAGGCAGCCACCCAGGCCCAGAGAGCGGGAGGGTCACGCGGCTTGGCTCTGTCCTTGGAAAGGAGGGGCCAGCCGGGACTCGCCCTCCGCTCGCGGGCTCAGCGGGGACCGACCCCCTGTTGCTGCACAGAGCCCCTCTTTCCCTCCCGGGAAGTTTAAGCTAAGTACGCTGCAGCGATTTCAACAGGGGCCTAAACAAGAAGCTCCTTCACTCGCTCACTCGCACCGACGCGGACACAGGCAGGCACACGGACACGGACAGGGGGAAAGAAAACTTCCCAGGAGAGAGAGCGAGCTCTGTGCAGCCAATGTCTGGGGAGCCGTCCCCTCCCGCGAGCAAGAGAGCAGAGCCTCGGACCTGTCCCCCCGGACGCACGGAGCCCAGAGGGACTCAACGTGCCACGGGCCTTCGCGGGGGACCGAGGGACAAGTGCCGCGACGCGCCCCGACTCCAGGGGGTCACGCTGGCCAGGCCGCCAGCAGGCAGAAGGCCGCCAGGGCCGGGGAAACAGCCCTCCCCTGCCTACAGGGCGGGCTTGGGGGCCAGAGAGCCCCATTTGCCCCTCGGTGCGGGGACGGTGCCGCTCTCTCCTTACAGGGTCGCCCCTCTCTCCGGGCAGCCAAACCGTCGGGGCAAGGGGGCAAAAGGCCAGAGACCCGAGCCCTGCTTACAGGGAGGTCACCCGGCGCAGCGCCGGCCAGGACACCAAAGGTGCCGGCAACGGTGCCGTGGGGAGGCCCCTTTGCCCTGAGCTCCCGCCTCTCCCCCCAGCCCTCTCTTCAGCCCGCCGCTCCTCCTCTCCCTCGCTCTGGCCTCACAGCTCCTTCACGATGCCTTGTCTTGCTTCTCGAGGAGCTGGTGCTCGGAAGGAAGGCGCAGCCAGGCGCCAGCTCCCCCACCCGGAGGACAGAGCAGAGGCCCCGGCCCCGCTGCCAGGCCCCCCCCGCACCCAAGTTACAGGCCGGCCGGCCTGGCTGCGGCTCCCCACCACGGCGCGCTTCAGGAGCTCCGCTTCCCGCCCCGGCCGCAGAGACGGCGCCGCTCACCCCCCTTGAAGGGTTGCCACCTGCCCGGCAGCCTGACCACGGGGTGACGTGGCAAAAGGCCAGCAAAAACCCAAAGACCCGAGCCCTGCTTACAGGGGGGTCACCCGGCACAAAGCCGGTCAGGGCACCAAACGTCCTGGCGACACGCTGGTGCGACCACAGCCCCGGTGACGGGGAGGTCCCTTTGCCCAGAGCGCCCTTCTCCTTCCTCCTCTTGCTGCCCAGACTTCCTCCGCGCCTCGTCCCACTCCCTCTTGGCCTGCAGCGGTACAGGACGGAGACCTCCACGCCGCTCCGCCGCCTGCTGCAAGGGCAGGAGGATGCCGTCAGGTCCGAGAGCGATGCTGGTCCCCGGCGAGAGCTGGCCACAGCACCACCCGAACCCCGGCCGCCCTCCCACCACCACCACCACCATCCCCCCTCCTTGCGAAAAAAACTCACAGATTGGCTTTCCTCACCCAGTCCATGCTCCAGCACTTCCTGCAGGGATGTCTACGACGGGCGCTTTTCTCCTCCGGGCTCCTGGCCACGTTCAGCGAGGCTTGGACCCTCCTCCGCCCCTGAGGCGATGGCCGTCCCTCCTCAGGCAGCTCCAGTCCCCTCTCACCGGTCCTGAGGAAGCTCCGCTCCCCCACCCCCCGCCGTTGACGACACTCCCCCCCCCAGGTGATGACACCACCCCACTTCCCCCCACCAGGCGACGACACTGCTCCCCCCCCACACACAGACACAGAGGCGACGACACTGCTCCCCCCCCTCCCCCGCCGAGGCGACGACACTGCTCCCCCCCCCTCCCCCGCCGAGGCGACGACACTGCTCCCCCCCCCTCCCCCGCCGAGGCGACGACACTGCTCCCCCCCCTCCCCCGCCGAGGCGACGACACTGCTCCCCCCCCTCCCCCGCGCCGAGGCGACGACACTGCTCCCCCCCCTCCCCCGCGCCGAGGCGACGACACTGCTCCCCCCCCCTCCCCCGCCGAGGCGACGACACTGCTCCACCCCCCCTCCCCCGCCGAGGCGACGACACTGCTCCCCCCCCCTCCCCCGCCCAGGCGACGACACCGACCCCCTCTCCAAGGCGGCTCCCGTCCCGTCCCCCCCCCCCTGTTCCCAAGTCGATCCGGTACTTCCCCAGGCAGGTTCGACTCCTGCTCGCCCCTTCCCCGGGCAGGTCCCCCTCAGGCGACCGCTCCACCCCTCACAGCGGCGCTTTGTTCAGAGCGCCCTTCTCTTTCCTCTTGCTGCCCAGACTTCCTCCGCTGCTCCTCCCGCTCGCTCTTGCCTCGCAGGTCCTTCCACACGCAGTGGACATCTCTCCCTTCTCCGCCACCAGCTGCTGCAAGGGCATTAGTGTGCCGTCAGGTCTGAGAAGGACGCCTGTCCCCGGCGAGAAGTGCCCACAGCACCACCCGAACCCCGGCCGCCCTCCAACCCCCCCTTCCCCCCCGAAAAAAACCTCACAGATCCGCTTTTATCACCAGAGCCGGTGCTCCAGCACTTCCTGCAGGGACGACCGCGCCGGGCACTCGTCTGCTCCAGGCACCTTGCCGCGCCTGGCGGGTCCAGGACTCTCCTGAGCCCCTCAGACAATGGCGCTCGCCCCCCCACAGGCGACTCGGGTCCACCCCCGCCCGCCCCGAGCCGAGCCGAGCCGATGAGGTCCCCGCCGAGGCGGCGCCGATCGCCGAGCAGCCTTTTCCGGGGGCGCCGCTCCCGCTCCTCTCAGGCGGCCGCGCGGCGCCTCACTGCTGCGCGCGCCGTTCCCGCCCTTCGCCTCAGGCGGCCGCGCGGCGCCTCACTGCTGCGCGCGCCGTTCCCGCCCTTCGCCTCAGGCGAAAGCTCCGCCCCTCACGTCGGCGCGCGCCGTTCCCGCCCTTCGCCTCAGGCGAAAGCGCCGGGGGCGTGCCGAAAGCGCCGGGGGCGTGCCGAAAGCGCCGGGGGCGTGCCGAAAGCGCCGGGGGCGTGCCGAAAGCGCCGGGGGCGTGCCGAAAGCGCCGGGGGCGTGCCGAAAGCGCCGGGGGCGTGCCGAAAGCGCCGGGGGCGTGCCGAAAGCGCCGGGGGCGTGCCGAAAGCGCCGGGGGCGTGCCGAAAGCGCCGGGGGCGTGCCGAAAGCGCCGGGGGCGTGCCGAAAGCGCCGGGGGCGTGCCGAAAGCCGAGATACAGGAGCAGGGGCGGCCTGAGCTCGGGCACAGCGTAGAGGCGGGATTACCAGGAGGGAGGGAAATGGGCAGGCAGGCACATGGAGCGGCAGACAGGCTCGCCGAGGATAACAATGCCTGGGAACTGGCCAGAGAAAGCTGTGGGCAAAAAGAGACCCCAAAGCCGATCTGAAACAAGAACTGAACAAGGAAAATAACAGCGCTAGGTTACAGGAGAGAAAGGGAGGATGAAACAAAGGGAGGAGAGAGAGCAGGACCAAGCATCTGGAAGAAAGAAAAAGGGAGAGCTAGAAGAAGACACAAGAGGGAGTGGGAGCAGGAACGAACGAGAGCAGAGGTACAGGGAAGAAAAAACCAACAAAAATCATAGCAGCATGGGATAGAGAGGGGGCCAGGGGACAGCCCAAAACGTCCAAGAGTGGCAACAGGGCCCGAGGGTCCGCGACTCACCGCAGCTGTCGCTCTCAGCGCTGCCAGGAAAAATTTGCCGATTCAGACCCTTCTTTCTCCTTCTCTCCTCCCTTCCTTTTCTGGAGGTGCAGTCGCTCAGCTGCCCTCCACCTCAAAGAACACGCGGGTGTCTCTCGGCTCTTACAAAACGCAGCTTCCTGCACGTGTGGCCTCGCTCGCACGCTGCGCGGCCGTACCGCGCTCTGGGTGACGCGCACGGACCCTGATCGCACGCTGGCGGTCCGGCCCGCTGCGGACTGTACAGAGGGCTCCTGCCTCGCCCAGAGAGGCAGGCTCTCTCTTCCTGCAGTGGAAGGCAGCTGCTGCCCACATGCCCTTGATTTTCTTCTTTCCCTTTCTCAGGCCTCTGCAGCTTCAGCTGTGACAGCTCCTGTCCACAGCCAGAAAACGTCCCAGGGGCCTGTCCCTTCTCACCTCTCTGCTGCGAGGAGCACAAGGGCAGGCAGAGAACCCCACACAGTTCTGAAGTGGGTCCGGTCAACAGCATCCCCAGGGAAGGAACAGGCAAGCGAGGCCCTGCAGCAGGTGGAGGAAGCAAGCAGCCGATTCAACGTGAATGATAGAGCAAGCTTCAGCTTTATTGAAAAAAATCACCCCTTACATAAGCTCTCTACAATAATCATGCATACTACTCACAAATCTATTGGATACGTGTAAAAGGCTACATTATAATATCCCAGCCCCTTGTGGCATTTCAGATATGTCCCAACATCTTCCCTCTTCTGGCCTGCCTTTTTTGCCAAGGTTGTTCACCATCACACTCAAGGCCACGGTGTACCTCAGTTTCTCTCTTTGTTAACATAACAGTCCGTTGTAAGCATAACTGTACCCTGGGTTGTTTCCTTTGTTTACCTCAGATGGCTGCAATCAGCTCCTGCAGAGACCCACGGCCTTGCTCTCTGCAAGCCGTTCTCCAACAATTCCCCCTTTTTCTTTTTGTGCAGGCTGCACAAGCATAAATTTACTAATATTTCTCATTATACAACTATATGCTATTTTAATAATTACTACAATCAATAATACTATTCCTAATCACCGCAATAAACTGTTAAAGGTACCCTATCAAGCACAAAGCATCCCATACTACCCACATGCAAGGGATATGACTAAATACTACAAAATAAACAGTAAGGAAAGTACGGTACTAACATTCAGATCCACAATTGCTAGGGAACCCTGGATGCAGCGAGAATTTAGAGTGCTCTTCCTCACAAACTGGAAACCCTACGTGATGCGTCCATCCGTAGGTGAGGCATCCAAAGTCGCTGCAAGCAGGTCCAGCCTCTAAATCAACAGGCCAAAATAACCGGCAACTTCCTTTGAGCGGAAACATCTGATTTCATTCTCCTGTTGGGTTCCACCTGGAGCCTGGCCAGTACTCCAGGGGGAAACCCAAGGGAGTTTCTAAATAAGGTTAAACACTTGAGCTCTTAATTCTTAATATTACTAAACAAAGAAAGTGGAATACGTACATTCTTACAGCATCTTATCCTTATTAATAACTATATTTTATCTAAAGTACATCTTGCACAAGTGACTAGTAAGCCTATATATTTCATTAAGGAGTTGCAGTTACTGTTAGCATTTTCTCTTAAAAGAATTGGCAACTGTAGTGTAGTTTGTCCTGTTGCAGTAGCAAACATTACTCAGACATTCTGCTTAAAACATCAGTCGAAGAGACCGCAGACTGTCCGCACAGGGGCACTCACAGCACCCACAGCTGGATCCTGAGTGCTGGCTGCCTCTCACGCCTCAGGTGTGGTTGCACACACCTTGCCGGTGACCACTAGAGACTGAGACCTGTGGAGACACAAGCATAACCTCTTCCCCAGGTTATTAAAAAAAAAATTGTCTTTCCCAGTTACTACTTTCTAAGTCTTTGTTAACACTTGAGCTTTGCTGTGGACTTCTTGTCGATCTGGTATCTGTGATGAAAGACGACACAATACTGGTGACACCTGTAACACAGGGGAGATGTTTAAAAGGTTTGAAGAGATGGAGTCTTTCTGGTATTCAGGGCAAGTTGCAGTGATGTTTTTAGCTGGATGCCTTGATAAAGAAAACCGGTTTTGTGTTGTTCTGGCATTCTGGTGGAAAAAATGCATGCGTTTTACAGCAGAGCAAACGGTTGACCTGGAGCCAAGATCTCTCCCCCCTTTTGTTTTTGCAAACGCACTTTCAAGGTCTGGTGCGCTCTTTCTACCATGGTTTGCCCTGTGGGGGAATGAAGTATGCTTGCGATGGTTGTTAGCTATACGGGGAAGATCTTGTTTTGCTTTCTCTGTAAGTACTTTGGGTGATGTCAGTGAAGGATCTTTTCGTAAAATATCAAACAAGCTATGCAGATCAACATCAGTTAGGCCCACAATGGCTGTAAGCAATTCATGGTTCCTAACAGTTTCAGTAAATCTTTTAAAGTCTTAATAACAGTTTTAAGTTGTTGCAGGACAATACACACAGGTGATTCGGTTTACAAGGTGAGTGTCAGGGTGGGTTTCAGGGTGGGTTGTGCTACAGTGGTGATTAAGACAGATTTGATCCAATCTGAGTTCCTCACTGAGTCATACAGTTATGACCCCAAAATGCAATAGGGGTTTTCCAATATAAATGGATGAATATTTGCTACCCAATTTTCTGGGCCTCTTACATGAATGAGATCCTTGCTTTAAATTGTTACAGCATGACACCAACCCTGAAAAGCATTTGAGTTACCAGAGCTAACAGCCAATCTGCTCACAGATATTATGGTTACATCTGCACTAGTATCTAAAATGCCTGTTAGCCCAACAGATTTTTCAGTTTTAGCGAGAGTACATTTTACCAGCAGTTAACCTTGTGTTACTGTTTTAGTCCAAAAATATTTAAGGGGTATCTGCTGATCTAAATCCTGAGTCATTGCGGCTTCTTGGTATACTGTTAGGGGGAGCCGCAGCAAAAGAAGCAAGCTGAACAATTTTTGACCCTTTTGTTACAGAACACAGGGGTACAGACCATAATTTTTATTTTCTCTTCATAATCAGCATCTACAACCCCTGGTAAAACAAACAACCCCTGTAAGGTTGCAGATGATTTTTTAACAATATTTCCATTAGGCAGATGGTTCAGAGGTGCACTCTCCCCGCAGAGTATGCGCCTAAATTCAAAACAACAATCAACACAGAATGACTGCCTCCTGCTAGAGGAGGTATTTCACCTGTGACACTGAGAGCACTGAGCCCAAACCAACCGCCGCACCGATGCCCCAGCGGGCGGGCACTAGGACCCTGCAGTTCCTGGCCGGCCGCTTCCCTGGCCGGAGAACTCCGCGGCTGCAGCGGCCGCGGCACACTCACACACACACACACTCACACATTCACAGAGGAGCTCCTGACACTCATCACTCACAACAGAAAGTGACAGATATTACCAATACGAGGACTCCATTAAGAACATCTCCAGCCTGTGCCGCATCCCCCTGCCGCTTTTGGCGGGGGGTGCCGAGCGCGCAGTGCCGGCTCAGCCGCAGGTGGCCGCTCCGCGGTGGGGGGGTCGGGGAGGCCCCGGGCCGCCGCCGCCAGCTCCGAACGTTAAGCATAGAGATCTACACACTCGGTTTTCCAGGTAGAGTGCTGTGCCAGCGTGAATGCCGTTTTTTTCTTAAAAGTGCTCGCCAATTTTTATGGGGCCAATCGATATCCCTGAGCCGTCGCCTCCAGTACAGCTGTTGCAGTCTGAGTTTTTGCAGCCCGTTCTTATTAATGCTTTTCTCTAAATCTTTAAAAAACAGAAAAAAGCCGTTTTTCCCAACGTGGCTGATGAGCCGGCTCATAGCTTACAGGAGTAAGAATTTTTCTTGCCATGTCCATCGTCCTCAGTTAAGGGAGGACACAAGCCAGACAGTTCAGATTCTTTTTCAGGATTTACAGCATCAGGGTCTAAAAGATTATCACACCATTCTGATTCTTTAAGTGATAAATTTGGCTCTTTAAAGTGTCCCCTAGCCTTGCCCAGACCAATCAGCACAGCTAAGTCTTTTATCGGACTTACTCCCCGCTTTTCTAAAAAGCAAAAAGTTTTAGGACTACCTCTCGTTGAAAGTATTCCTGCCTGGGCGAAAATTCCTTAAATTCCTTAAAATGCTGGATCGTGTACCTTGACGATCTTCTTCCACATCCGATCAAGTAGCCAATGACCAGGTTCCTTAATTCCTTGGCCTTTCCTGGGTAAGTCCCCTATTGCAGCCTTTCCGGGGTAGCCCTTCTCGGAGTGAACGCCTGCACCTGGCGCAGAGGAGGTGGCAGCGTTGCCTTCCTACTCCGAGTCCATCCCGCCGCTTCCTCGGTTCCGTTAGGTGGAAAAGCAGAGTTCGGGTAACCCTGTTCGGTGCGCCACTTGTGGCGGTTGGAGGAAGCAAGCGGCCGATTCAATGTGAATGATAGAGCAAGCTTCAGCTTTACTGAAAAAAATCACCCCTTACATTAAGCACTCTACAATAATCATGCACACTACTCACAAATCTATTGGATACATGTAAAAGGCTACATTATAATATCCCAGCCACTTGTGACATTTCAGATATGTCCCAACATCTTTCCTCTTCTGGCCTGCCTTTTTTTCCCAAGGTTGTTCACCATCACACTCAAGGCCACGGTGTACCTCAGTTTCTCTCTTTGTTAACATAACAGTCCGTTGTAAGCATAACTGTACCCTGGGTTGTTTCCTTTGTTTACCTCAGATGGCTGCAATCAGCTCCTGCAGAGACCCACGGCCTTGCTCTCTGCAAGCCGTTCTCCAACACGGCCCCGGTGAGGCCTCTGGGAGAAGGTGAAGCGACTGCCGTTATTACCGTAGATCGCCCCTGGCCGGAGCCCCCCTTCCAGAGGGGCTCCTGCGGAGGCGCCAAGGGCCGGCTTGCCGCCATCCCCGCGGGGCTCGGGGGTGACCTGGGGCTACGGGACGGGCTTCAGGGTGAGGTGCGAGACCTGGGGCCAGGACACGGTGCGGGCGAGGCCAGTGCCAGCTCAAGGGGAGCTCTGGCAAGCTGGGGAGGCACCCGGCACCAACCCCCGGGGGACACCCATCTTCTTCCCCTCTGCCTTTGTCCCAGCCCTCGGGTAACTCCCTGGGGTTCCCCCGGCCCGGATCACCTCCAGGAGAGCCGAGGCCTGACACAGCAGGCGGTGTGAAGCTTCCTGCCCCACCGCTGCCGTGTGGCCAGCGGGCAGGAGGGGCCCCCACACCTGCCAAAGGGGCGGGCCGGCCTCACCGGCGGCCTCGGCCCTCGCCCACCACCAGGAATCACGCCCAGCAAGCCTCACGCTGCGGCAGCAGGAAGGCGGCTCTGGCGGTGCCGCACACCTGTGCAGGGCCGGCGCTGCAGTCCTGCCCTTTGCGCACCGAGCGCCCGCCGGCAGCGTGACGTGGGGCGGCGGCGGCATTTCCTTACCAGGAGGGGGCACCGAGCGTGGCCGCACCCCCCCACGGGCATCGGAGCATCGCACTGACGTTGCTGGCGGGTGGCAGCGTGGGGCACGGGGCCACCTCTGTGTCGCCCACCGACAGCACCGTGTGGCGTTTGCCAGGCAGTGGCGGTGAGCGCAGGCGAGCGCCACCCCCTGCGCGAGCGGCGGCCAAGCGGCACGTCACTGCGCACACGCTCTCGAGGAACGGGCACGACGCTTGGTGGGGAGCAGCTGGAAGCCCCCGGGAATCCACGTGAAAGCGGCAACAAAACTATCCCTCGTGCTGCGTCACAGGGGCCGCGGCGGTAGCGAGGACTGCGCCGCGCTACGGGCGCCCACGAGCGGTGCAGCTGCCTGGCAGCCGAGTCTGCAGAACCTACAGCTCCTGGCACGCGCTGGCCAACGCGGCACGGCTGCCTGCACGCCAAGCGCTGTAAGACCCCGCATCCCAGCGTGACCCAGGGAACCAACGCGGCTGGCCAGAAACCCCACACGCCAGGACCACAGCTCCCGCTGGGTTGCGAGAGGCAGTTTTCTCTGCTTTCTGACCCTGCAGCAACACCGTTGCTCACCCCTCCGAACCCCCACCAGTGCACCCAGAAGCCTCACCACCGGCTCGGGGCAGCCCCTGCCACCACCTCCAACACTGCCACCCTGCAGGCACCGCCATCCTCCCCAGGAGCTGCCAGCTGATGGCACGGCTCCACTCACCTTCTCCCTCGGTGCAGCCGGGGCCCAGCAATGCTCAGCGACTGCTCTGCTCCTCCCTTGCTTGACACCGACCCCTCCGACGGCTGCCTTGCTCTTAACAGCAGCACCCGCCCCTCCACCCGGAGCAAGCCCTTTACAGGGAGGGGCCGCTGCCATCAGCCTCACTGCCCACACCTGGGGCCCCTCCAGCCCCAGCCCACAGCTGGAGGCCATCACCCACCCCCACAGAGCATCATCACACCTCCCAGCCCCTCACCTGGGGCAAAGGAAGCACAAAAGGCAGCCGGCAGCCAGCAAGTGTTTATTCAGTCACACACAGAACAAGTCCCAGAAGGGAGTGAGTCTGCTCCGGGGCTCAGGGCCCCTAATGCTGCCCCTGCCCCTGGCACACCTTGGCGCTTGTTCCCGGAGCCACGCTCCTCAGTCCAGCCGGGAACAGTCAGTCGGTTCCTGGAGCAACAAGCTGCAGGGCAGAGCTGGAAACTGCCAAACATGAGGAGCAAGATGCAGGACACAAGAAGACAGAAGAAAGGTGGCAGCTAGCTGACTAGTACGGGGGTAGAGAGAAAACAAGAGATGAGCGATGGGGCGGTGAGAGGATGGGGACAGGGAACCCAACGTGGATATGCAGAAAAAAAAGCAGCAGGGAGAGAAGAAAACAGGCAGCAGAAAGAAGGAGGAGGAGCAGGACAGAAACCAACAAAGAAGGACGAGGAGCAGCATAGAGATGCAGAAAAAAAAAAAGCTGGGATGGGTGGCACAACAGACATGGAGGGGAAAAAAAAAAAAGGGGGGGAGCAGGGAGCTAGACCAAGCAAGATGGAAGAAAGACCAAAAAGCTCCAGAGAACAGGGCACAGAGGGAGGAAAAAGCAACAGCGATGGGGAGTCAGGACAGCAAACCATGGGAAGGAACACAAAACAAATCACATCGCTACATGTGACAGGGCAGAGAAGGAAGAATTAGGAAACAGGGACAGAGACACAGAAAAAAAGAGACCTGGAGCCAAAAACTAATCCTGATGCATACAGAAAGAAGGGGGGTGGGGGTGGGGGGGTGTATTCTAAAACAGGGGAAACAGAGACACAGAGATGGAGAAAAGACAAAAGCAACAGACTACAAGGCATCAAGAGAGGAATTACTGAATAGTAACAGAGCGCCAGCCAGAAACAGGCCACAAAGCAGCAAAGATCACAGGGGGTACGGGGCACAGAGGAAGGAATTCGCAAACCCGGCACAAGGAGCCAGACAGAGAGAGAGCGAGGCAAAAATTAAATGGTGAAAAGAGACAGACCGCAGGGCAGAGGGAGGAATTGATAAACAGGGACAGGGCACCCGACAGAGCATGATGGAGAACAGGGAAAAAAAAAATAGCAGCAAGCTACAGGGAAGAGGGAGGAATTAAAGAACAGTGACTGGAAGACAGACAGCGACACATGGAGAGAGAGAAGACAAAAGAGCGATGGGCAACAAGATGGATAGGGAGGAAATGAAAAACAGCAGAAGGGAGTCAGCCAGAGAGAAAGACACCGAGGAAAAAGGCCAGACAGGCTATGAGGGACGGAGGTAGGAATGAAAAACGGGGGACAGGGAGCAGGAAAGAGAGAGATGGAGATCGCAGGGAATAGCAGCGGGTGCAGGAAGAAGAAAGGGGCATCAATAGGAACAGGGAGCTGGACAGAGAGGGATGGAGAAAGGCAACAAGAGCGGCAGGGTACAGGGCAGAGAAAGGGAAGACCTACAAGATGGGGACAGGGAGATGCTCCAAGCAAGACGGAAGATACAGGTGAGCAAAAAAGGTTGAGCAGCACCAGAAAGAGAGGAGTCTAGGAGAAAGACAGGGAGGGACCAGGCCACACAAGAGGGATGAGAGGGGCCCAAGAGCTCGGGACTTACTGCAGTTCTCCGCGCTGCCAGGAGAATTTGACAGGTCAGACTCCTCCTTCTGTTTGCCTTCTCCCTTCCTCTTCTACAGCTCCAGGTGCCTGGCTGTCCTCCACTTATGAGAAGA
This sequence comes from Athene noctua, assembly GCF_965140245.1. NCBI lineage: Eukaryota > Metazoa > Chordata > Aves > Strigiformes > Strigidae > Athene > Athene noctua. The sequence continues at coordinate 25,452,782 of NC_134047.1, read as the reverse complement.
TGTAGGTGTCTCACAGCTCTTACGAGATGAGGCCTGCTAGACACAGAACCTCATTCAATCACACACTACGTGCAGGAGTAGGACAGAGCAAAGAGAGAGAAACCGAGAAGTGAGGAGCAGAACGGAAGGATCGAGAGAGAAATGGACTGAGGAGTGATGCAAAAGGTACAGAACAAGCAGTCAGAAGTGCAGACAGAAAAAGAAAAGGGAGCAGCAAGACAAGAGAGAGAAAGTGAGAGAGGAAGGGGGAGCAAGGCAGAAGAAAAGAAAGAAAAGATATAGAGAAGAAGAAAAAAAAAATCACAGCATGGGAAAGAGAAGGGCGGGAAGGGACTGGGACATACAAGGGGGGCGACAGGGCCCCGAGGGCCCGGGACTCACCGCGGCTCTCGCTCCCGGCACTGCCGGGAGAACTGGACAGGTCAGATGCTTCTTTCTCCTTCCTTCCTCCTGCCCCTCCTCTTCTTCTGAAACTCCACTCGCCCGGCTGACCTCCCCCTAAAAGAATACGCAGGTGTCTCTCGGCTCTTACAAGACGTGGCTTCCGACACACGCAGCCTCGCTCGCTCGCTCGCTCCGCGGCCGTTCCGCGCCTGGGTCCGGCCCGCTGCGGACTGTGCAGAGGGCTCCTCGCTCACCCGGAGAGGCAGGCGCTCTCCCCCTGCAGGGCGAGGCGGCTGCTGCCCACATGCCCTTGACGTTCTCCTTCCTTCCCTTTCTCCGGCCCCTCCAGCTCCAGCCGCGGCGGCTCCCGCCCCGCTGCCCACGGCCGGGAAGGCTCGGCTCCGCCCGTCCCTTCTGGCCCCCGAGCCGTGAGAAGCGCCAGGCCGGGCAGAGACACCCCACGCCAGCCCGAGCTGGGCGCAGCCGGCGGCATCCCCGGGGCAGGAACGGACACGCGCGGCCCCAGCGCGGCCTCGGGAGGGGGCACGGAGGCGGCAGGGACCCTTATTGCCGCGGACCGGACCGGCCGCAGCCCCAACACTCACCTCCGCCGCGCACGCGCACTCCCGGGAGACGCCGCCGCCGCGCATGCGCACCCCCGGGCCGGGGGCACACCGCGTCTCGGGGAGCCGCGGGCAGCCCGCGGGAAACCGCCACAAAACCGCCCCTCGGGCCGCGCCGGTACCGAGGGCTGTGCCGTGCCGCGCGCGCCCGCCAGCGCCGCGGCTGCGGGGAACCGAGAGCGCAGAAACTGCAGCTCCCGGCGTGCCCCGGGGAGCCAACATGGCCGACCGGAAGCCCCCTGCACGTGACTACGGCTCCCGCCGCGCCGCCCGCGCACCCGGAAGCCCGGCCGAGCGCAGCCCCGCGCGGCTCCGGGCAGCGCCGCCGCCGCCCGGCCCCGACGCGGAGCGGCCTCCGCCCCCGGTCCCGCCGCACCTTTCCCCGCAGCCGCCCGGCCCCGCTCCTGCCTCGGCTCGCACCGGCTCCTCCTCCAGCACCGGCCCCGGACAGGGAGGGGTCGCTGCCTGCAGCCTCCCTGCCCGCCCCTGCGGCCCCTCCGGCCCGGCCCACGCTCCCCCCCCCCCCGGTAACTATAGCGACCAGCACCGTTAATAAACGCCGGAGATGCCCGTCGCTCCTCCGAGCTCGCGCTCTATGGGCCGCCGGTCCTCCGGTCGCGGGGCCGCCGCCGCGCACGCGCACTCCGGGGGCCGCCCGGCGCAGCCGCACGCCGCAGGTCGCCTCTCCCCGCCGGGGGAACCTTCCCCGGGCAGCGGGAGCAGCCGCTGGGCGAGACCGCTCCGGTGCGCGGGCCGACGGAACCAACGCTGCCAAATCTTATAACCCCCCGGAGAGGGAGGAGCTCCGGCACGGCCGCAGCGCAGGGCAGCGCAGTCTCGCCTTGTGACCCAGAACTCAGCGGGGTGACCGAAGTGTCGGTCAGAGCAGCCTCAGGGCTCTTTGGACGGGTGGAAGGGGGAGGAAAGCCTGTGACAACGCGACACGGGAGCGCAGAGTTGTTTTAAGGACGAAACAGCGTAACTTCGGTCCCTGGGAGACCAGTACAGTAACTATTAAAAGCACACGTATTGTTAGATATTTTTCCTAAACTCACATTTATCCAATTTAGTTTTTCAAATCCTGGTGATAGCAGAAATAGTTTTTTTTTAAAAAAAAAACCCAGATAAATCCAGGAACATTTCTGCCCGCATTCAGCCGCTCTTCTGGAGCGTACGCTAGGAGCTGGAGAACCCGAGCAAGCTGTCTGATTATATTTACGGCAGCTCTGGCCCCGACAGCTCCCCCGTCCGTCCCCTTGCCAGGAACTAGCGCCGCGGCGGCTACAGCTCAGCCCAAAGCCAAACCGACACCGACCTCGGCTCTGGAAAGCGCCACCTCATATCCCCGTTATGCTGATTAGGGATATCAATTCAACTCAGACACCGGAGTGAAAGGAGCAGGCGTATTTTATTACAAATAGCTAAATAATAACAGAAGAATACGGAAAACACACAGTAAGAAAAGACGGAATAGTGCACTCACACAGACAGGAAAATACAGGGTAATGCATCAAATCCTGACTGCCTGAGAGAGAGGGAACAGCGATTAAAAAAGATCCCTCAGCACCTGCACCCGTTGCCATCACCCAGACCCGCAGGCAGCCCCGGTTACAGCGAGGGTTTGCAGAGCCTTTCCCGGCAAGTGGGAAACCCTACGCGGTGCGTCCACCCGTAGGTGAGGCCTCCAAAGTCGCTGTGAGCGGGTCCACCCTTCTATACCCCAAAATCGGCAAGCCAGAAGAGCTGGCACCTTGGTTTGGAGCGGAAATATCTGGTTTCAATCTCACATTAGATTCCCCCGGAGCCTGGCCAGGGCTCAGGGGAGAAGCTAAGGGAGCTCCTCTGCTTACCCAGGCAGACTAGGTGCAAGGGCTCACGTCAGGCCACAGGGCCAGACTACGGTCTCCACGACCCGGTTATTTTATCCCCACACAAAGAAAGATAAATGTACATTCAAGAGAGCCACGTCTTCCACACCTCTTTCACTAACGATGACATACTGAGTGAGCAGCTTCGGCTCAGGGCCTGTTGTTCAGGCTTCGATACTTCCACTTTTTACAGCGGAATAGGTGGTTGGTTATCACTTAGTAAAATACCTGTTAGCACAATGGTTAACAGTTACAAAATACACAGGACTCGTCTACAAGTCAACTCTGGCTTGGCCCTATTGTCCAAGCCTTAGCGCTTCACCCCGAGAGTCCCCTTGCAAGCAGCCAGGACCAACACACGCCGCAAACATTCCAGCGGCTGCCAAAGGTTAAAATCCCACGCGCTGCCATGTGGCAGGCAGCGGTTAAAGCCGAGTTGGGCAGAAAAGGAGCTAAATGGGGAACACGCAGTTGGAGAAAGCATCTGATTGAGTACTTGCTCACGAGGCAAAGAAAACATCCCCAAAGGGGCAGGGACGCTGGAGGCGACCACAGCCCAGGTGACAGGGAGATCCCCTGCCCAGGAGGGCTTTCTCTCGCCTCTTTGCCGGACCGCTGCCGCTACTCCTCCCGCTCGCTCTTGCCTCGCAGGTCCTTCTGCACGCGGTGGATGTCTCTCCCTTCTTCTCCACGACCAACTGCTGCAAGAGCAGGAGAATGCCATCAGGTCTGAGAGCGACGACGGTCCTGGGTGAGAGCTGGCCACAGCACCACCTGAACACCGGCCGCCCTCACACAGCCCAATACCCCCGCCCCCCCAAAGAAACCTCACAGATCGGCTTTTCTTACCCAATCGGTGCTCCGGTGCTGCCACACGTGGAGTCGCGGCCGGCGCTGGAGCTGGGCTCGGAGTCGGGCACTCTGGGCAAATGGAGCTGGGCATGCAAAACGGCGGCCACCGAGGCTGCGCCCCTGCTTACAGGGGACTCGAGCCGCTGCCGGGACTGCAAAGTGCCCGGGACTGCAAAGTGCCCGGGACTGCAGGGCACGGGCCAGGCCCCGACTTACAGGGCAGCCCCGGTCCCAAAGGCCCACGAGGCCCCTCCTCTCCGCTACAGGGGCACCCTGACCCGCACCCCGCTAACAGGGCCGCCGCCCCACACAAGGCGCCAGCCAAGCACTATCGAGAGTGCTGGGCGCTGTCTGCCCTGAAGGCAGGTGAATCGGCAGCAGCGGCCCTTTCCCAAGAGGTTCTGGGGGCTGGGGAAGCAGAACTTCCCGAGGGGGGTTCCTCATCGCTTGGGAGAAGCTGCCGCGTCACTGCGGAGCAGCTGGTTGCAAGGGGCTGGCGGCTGAGGCCCACCCGTGCTGCCTGTCCCCCTAAATCTCCCCCTGCCCTGCCGTACCCCTGTCCCCTCTCCCTCTATGCTTTAAGCCCCCAGGCCGCCGGGCACCACCAGGTGAGAAAATGGGGTCTGAGGCGGCTCAGGCCGGGGCAGGGGGCAGGAGGGAGGAAGGAGGGCCGGGGGCCAGAGCACGCTGAGGGAAGGTCCCTCAGGCGGCCGGCTTCCCCGTCGTCCAGGCAGAGGAGCTGGCGCCCGACCGCGCCGTCCTTCCAGGCACCAGCTCCCGGAGAAGGAAGAAGGAAGAGGCATCCGTGGCCTGCGGAAGAAACTACGAGGCGAGGGCAAGCGAGAGGAGGAGCGGCACGCTGAAACCGGGGAAAGAGAAAGGGGCTGCGGGCAAAGGGCCCTCCCTGTCACCACGGCTGCTGTGGGACAAGAGCATCCTGGGCGCTTTTGGGAGGGTCTCGAGGACTCTGGGGCAGGTACTTGGCTCAGGGCCGTTCCCTGCGTTTCTAAGGCTACCGCAGTTCTCGGTGAAGGGGACACAACTGCCGAGCCTTTGCCCTCGAAGGCCGGGGGCCGCAGACGCCCGCTCGCTACCCGCTCCTCCTGCCGAGGGCGGGGGACGGGCACAACCCCGCTTACAGGGCCGTCGGGTCAGAGGGCTCCACGGCTCGTGGCACTCGCCCCGAGTACGGGGCCGGCACGCTGGCAGGTCGCCAGCAGGACAGGCAGCCACCCAGGCCCAGAGAGCGGGCGGGTCACGCGTCGGCCGTGCTACGACCGCGCGGCTTGGCTCCGTCCTTGGAAAGGAGGGGCCAGCCGGGACTCGCCCTCCGCTCGCGGGCTCAGCGGGGACCGACCCCCTGTTGCTGCACAGAGCCCCTCTTTCCCTCCCGGGAAGTTTAAGCTAAGTACGCTGCAGCGATTTCAACAGGGGCCTAAACAAGAAGCTCCTTCACTCGCTCACTCGCACCGACGCGGACACAGGCAGGCACACGGACACGGACAGGGGGAAAGAAAACTTCCCAGGAGAGAGAGCGAGCTCTGTGCAGCCAATGTCTGGGGAGCCGTCCCCTCCCGCGAGCAAGAGAGCAGAGCCTCGGACCTGTCCCCCCGGACGCACGGAGCCCAGAGGGACTCAACGTGCCACGGGCCTTCGCGGGGGACCGAGGGACAAGTGCCGCGACGCGCCCCGACTCCAGGGGGTCACGCTGGCCAGGCCGCCAGCAGGCAGAAGGCCGCCAGGGCCGGGGAAACAGCCCTCCCCTGCCTACAGGGCGGGCTTGGGGGCCAGAGAGCCCCATTTGCCCCTCGGTGCGGGGACGGTGCCGCTCTCTCCTTACAGGGTCGCCCCTCTCTCCGGGCAGCCAAACCGTCGGGGCAAGGGGGCAAAAGGCCAGAGACCCGAGCCCTGCTTACAGGGAGGTCACCCGGCGCAGCGCCGGCCAGGACACCAAAGGTGCCGGCAACGGTGCCGTGGGGAGGCCCCTTTGCCCTGAGCTCCCGCCTCTCCCCCCAGCCCTCTCTTCAGCCCGCCGCTCCTCCTCTCCCTCGCTCTGGCCTCACAGCTCCTTCACGATGCCTTGTCTTGCTTCTCGAGGAGCTGGTGCTCGGAAGGAAGGCGCAGCCAGGCGCCAGCTCCCCCACCCGGAGGACAGAGCAGAGGCCCCGGCCCCGCTGCCAGGCCCCCCCCCGCGCCCAAGTTACAGGCCGGCCGGCCTGGCTGCGGCTCCCCACCACGGCGCGCTTCAGGAGCTCCGCTTCCCGCCCCGGCCGCAGAGACGGCGCCGCTCACCCCCCTTAGAGGGTTGCCACCTGCCCGGCAGCCTGACCACGGGGTGACGTGGCAAAAGGCCGGCAAAAACCCAAAGACCCGAGCCCTGCTTACAGGGGGGTCACCCGGCACAAAGCCGGTCAGGGCACCAAACGTCCTGGCGACACGCTGGTGCGACCACAGCCCCGGTGACGGGGAGGTCCCTTTGCCCAGAGCGCCCTTCTCCTGCCTCCTCTTGCTGCCCAGACTTCCTCCGCTCTTGACCTGCAGCGGTACAGGACGGAGACCTCCACGCCGCTCCGCCGCCTGCTGCAAGGGCAGGAGGATGCCGTCAGGTCCGAGAGCGATGCTGGTCCCCGGCGAGAGCTGGCCACAGCACCACCCGAACCCCGGCCGCCCTCCCACCACCCACCCCGCGAAAAAACCTCGCAGATCGGCTTTCCTCACCCAGTCGGTGCTCCAGTGCTTCGTGCAGGGACCGTGACCGGCTCTCATCTGCAATGGGCTCCTGGCAGCGTCCGGCGGCTCCTGGCAGCGTCCGTCAGGGCCTGGACCCTCCTCAGCCCCTGAGGTGATGGCGGTCCCTCCTCATGCAGCTCCAGTCCCCCCCCATGCGCCCTGACGCAGGTCTGCTGCCCCTCCTAGGCGACGGCACTGGCCCCCCACCCTGCAGCAGCTTTGATCCCCTGCCAAGGTGGCTCCAATCCCTCGGCCCCGAGTCGATCCATTTCTTGCTGAGGCAGCGCCGACTTGCGCTCCCCTTTCCCTCAGGCGGCCGCTCTGCCCCTCACAGCGGCGCTTTGCCCAGAGCGCGCTTCTCTTTCTTCCGCTTGCTGCCCAGACTTCCTTCGCTGCTCCTCCTGCTAACCCTTGCCTTGCACGGCCTTCCGCATGCGGTGGATGTCTCTCCCTTCTCCACCACCAAGTGCTGCAAGAGCAGGAGGGTGCCGTCAGGCCTGAGAGGGACGACGGTCCCCGGCGAGAGCCTGACACGGCACCACCCGAACCCCGGCCGCCCTCCCACACCACTATTCCTCTATACCCCCCCCCAAAAAAAAACCTCACAGATCGGCTTTTCTTACCCAATCGGTGCTCCGGTGCTGCCACACGTGGAGTCGCGGCCGGCGCTGGAGCTGGGCTCGGAGTCGGGCACTCTGGGCAAATGGAGCTGGGCATGCAAAACGGCGGCCACCGAGGCTGCGCCCCTGCTTACAGGGGACTCAAGCCGCTGCCGGGACTGCAAAGTGCCCGGGACTGCAGGGCACGGGCCAGGCCCCGACTTACAGGGCAGCCCCGGTCCCAAAGGCCCACGAGGCCCCTCCTCTCCGCTACAGGGGCACCCTGACCCGCACCCCGCTAACAGGGCCGCCGCCCCACACAAGGCGCCAGCCAAGCACTATCGAGAGTGCTGGGCGCTGTCTGCCCTGAAGGCAGGTGAATCGGCAGCAGCGGCCCTTTCCCAAGAGGTTCTGGGGGCTGGGGAAGCAGAACTTCCCGAGGGGGGTTCCTCATCGCTTGGGAGAAGCTGCCGCGTCACTGCGGAGCAGCTGGTTGCAAGGGGCTGGCGGCTGAGGCCCACCCGTGCTGCCTGTCCCCCTAAATCTCCCCCTGCCCTGCCGTACCCCTGTCCCCTCTCCCTCTATGCTTTAAGCCCCCAGGCCGCCGGGCACCACCAGGTGAGAAAATGGGGTCTGAGGCGGCTCAGGCCGGGGCAGGGGGCAGGAGGGAGGAGGGAGGGCCGGGGGCCAGAGCACGCTGAGGGAAGGTCCCTCAGGCGGCCGGCTTCCCCGTCGTCCAGGCAGAGGAGCTGGCGCCCGACCGCGCCGTCCTTCCAGGCACCAGCTCCCGGAGAAGGAAGAAGGAAGAGGCATCCGTGGCCTGCGGAAGAAACTACGAGGCGAGGGCAAGCGAGAGGAGGAGCGGCACGCTGAAACCGGGGAAAGAGAAAGGGGCTGCGGGCAAAGTGCCCTCCCTGTCCCACGGCTGCTGTGGGACAAGAGCGTCCTGGGCAACTCTGGGAGGGTCTCGAGGACTCTGGGGCAGGTACTTGGCTCAGGGCCGTTCCCTGCGTTTCTAGAGGCTACCGCGGTTCTCGGTGAAGGGGACACAACTGCCGAGCCTTTGCCCTCGAAGGCCGGGGGCCGCAGACGCCCGCTCGCTACCCGCTCCTCCTGCCGAGGGCGGGGGACGGGCACAACCCCGCTTACAGGGCCGTCGGGTCAGAGGGCTCCACGGCTCGTGGCACTCGCCCCGAGTACGGGGCCGGCACGCTGGCAGGTCGCCAGCAGGACAGGCAGCCACCCAGGCCCAGAGAGCGGGAGGGTCACGCGGCTTGGCTCTGTCCTTGGAAAGGAGGGGCCAGCCGGGACTCGCCCTCCGCTCGCGGGCTCAGCGGGGACCGACCCCCTGTTGCTGCACAGAGCCCCTCTTTCCCTCCCGGGAAGTTTAAGCTAAGTACGCTGCAGCGATTTCAACAGGGGCCTAAACAAGAAGCTCCTTCACTCGCTCACTCGCACCGACGCGGACACAGGCAGGCACACGGACACGGACAGGGGGAAAGAAAACTTCCCAGGAGAGAGAGCGAGCTCTGTGCAGCCAATGTCTGGGGAGCCGTCCCCTCCCGCGAGCAAGAGAGCAGAGCCTCGGACCTGTCCCCCCGGACGCACGGAGCCCAGAGGGACTCAACGTGCCACGGGCCTTCGCGGGGGACCGAGGGACAAGTGCCGCGACGCGCCCCGACTCCAGGGGGTCACGCTGGCCAGGCCGCCAGCAGGCAGAAAGCCGCCAGGGCCGGGGAAACAGCCCTCCCCTGCCTACAGGGCGGGCTTGGGGGCCAGAGAGCCCCATTTGCCCCTCGGTGCGGGGACGGCGCCGCTCTCTCCTTACAGGGTCGCCCCTCTCTCCGGGCAGCCAAACCGTCGGGGCAAGGGGGCAAAAGGCCAGAGACCCGAGCCCTGCTTACAGGGAGGTCACCCGGCGCAGCGCCAGCCAGGACACCAAAGGTGCCGGCAACGGTGCCGTGGGGAGGCCCCTTTGCCCTGAGCTCCCTCCTCTCCCCCCAGCCCTCTCTTCAGCCCGCCGCTCCTCCTCTCCCTCGCTCTGGCCTCGCAGCTCCTTCACGATGCCTCGTCTTGCTTCTCGAGGAGCTGGTGCTCGGAAGGAAGACGCAGCCAGGCGCCAGCTCCCCCACCCGGAGGACAGAGCAGAGGCCCCGGCCCTGCTGCCAGGCCCCCCCCCGCGCCCAAGTTACAGGCCAGCCGGCCTGGCTGCGGCTCCCCACCACGGCGCGCTTTAGAAGCTCCGCTTCCCGCCCCGGCCGCAGAGACGGCGCCGCTCACCCCCCTTAGAGGGTTGCCACCTGCCCGGCAGCCTGACCACGGGGTGACGTGGCAAAGGGCCGGCAAAAACCCAAAGACCCGAGCCCTGCTTACAGGGGGGTCACCCGGCACAAAGCCGGCCAGGGCACCAAAGGTCCTGGCGACACGCTGGTGCGACCACAGCCCCGGTGACAGGGAGGTCCCTTTGCCCAGAGCGCCCTTCTCCTTCCTCCTCTTGCTGCCCAGACTTCCTCCGCGCCTTGTCCCGCTCCCTCTTGGCCTGCAGCGGTACAGGACGGAGACCTCCACGCTGCTCCGCCGCCTGCTGCAAGGGCAGGAGGATGCCGTCAGGTCCGAGAGCGATGCTGGTCCTTGGCGAGAGCTGGCCACAGCACCACCTGAACCCCGGCCGCCCTCCCACCACCACCACCATCCCCCCTCCCCACGAAAAAAACTCACAGATTGGCTTTCCTCACCCAGTCCGAGCTCCAGCACTTCCTGCAGGGATGTCTACGACGGGCGCTTTTGTCCTCCGGGCTCCTGGCCGCGTTCAGCGAGGCTTGGACTCTCCTCCGCCCCTGAGGCGATGGCCGTCCCTCCTCAGGCAGCTCCAGTCCCCTCTCACCGGCCCTGAGGAAGCTCCACTCCCCCACCCCCCGCCGTTGATGACACTCCCCCCCCAGGGTGATGACACCACCCCACTCCCCCCCACCAAGCGACGACACTGCTCCCCGCCCCCCCCCCCGCCGAGTCGACGACACTGCTCCCCCCCCACATCCGCCGAGGTGACGACACTGCTCCCCGCCCCCCCCCCCGCCGAGTCGACGACACTGCTCCCCGCCCCCCCCCCCGCCGAGTCGACGACACTGCTCCCCCCCCACATCCGCCGAGGCGACGACACTGCTCCCCCCCCACATCCGCCGAGGCGACGACACTGCTCCCCCCCTCCCCTCCGCCGAGGCGACGACACTGCTCCCCGACCCCCCCACCGCCGAGGCGACGACACTGCTCCCCCCCCCACCTCCGCCGAGGCGACGACACTGCTCCACCCCCCCCCCTCCGCCGAGGCGACGACACTGCTTCCCCCCCCAGCTCCGCCGAGGCGACGACACTGCTCCCCCCCCCCCCCCCTCCTCCGCCGAGGCGACGACACTGCTCCCCCCCCCCCCCCCCCGCCGAGGCGACGACAACGACACCGACCCCCTCCCCAAGGCGGCTCCCGTCCCGTCCCCCCCCTGTTCCCAAGTAGTCGAACCGGTACTTCCCCAGGCAGCTTCGACTCCTACTCGCCCCTTCCCCGGGCAGGTCCCCCTCAGGCGACCGCTCCGCCCCTCACAGCGGCGCTTTGTTCAGAGCGCCCTTCTCTTTCCTCTTGCTGCCCAGACTTCCTCCGCTGCTCCTCCCGCTCGCTCTTGCCTCGCAGGTCCTTCCACACGCAGTGGACATCTCTCCCTTCTTCGCCACCAGCTGCTGCAAGGGCAGGAGTGTCCCGTCAGGTCTGAGAAGGACGCCGGTCCCCGGCGAGAAGTGTCCACAGCACCACCCGAACCCCGGCCGCCCTCCAACCCCCCCTTCCGCCCCGAAAAAAACCTCACAGATCGGCTTTTATCACCAGAGTCGGTGCTCCAGCACTTCCTGCAGGGACGACCGCGCCGGGCACTCCTCTGCTCCAGGCACCTTGCCGCGCCTGGCGGGTCCAGGACTCTCCTGAGCCCCTCAGACAATGGCGCTCGCCCCCCCACAGGCGACTCGGGTCCACCCCCGCCCGCCCCGAGCCGAGCCGAGCCGATGAGGTCCCCGCCGAGGCGGCGCCGATCGCCGAGCAGCCTTTTCCGGGGGCGCCGCTCCCGCTCCTCTCAGGCGGCCGCGCGGCGCCTCACTGGTGCGCGCGCCGTTCCCGCCCTTCGCCTCAGGCGGCCGCGCGGCGGCTCACTGCTGCGCGCGCCGTTCCCGCCCTTCGCCTCAGGCGAAAGCTCCGCCCCTCGCCTCGGCGCGCGGCGTTCCCGCCCGCCGAAAGCGTCGGGGGCGTGCCGAAAGCGTCGGGGGCGTGCCGAAAGCGTCGGGGGCGTGCCGAAAGCGTCGGGGGCGTGCCGAAAGCGTCGGGGGCGTGCCGAAAGCGTCGGGGGCGTGCCGAAAGCGTCGGGGGCGTGCCGAAAGCGTCGGGGGCGTGCCGAAAGCGTCGGGGGCGTGCCGAAAGCGTCGGGGGCGTGCCGAAAGCGTCGGGGGCGTGCCGAAAGCGTCGGGGGCGTGCCGAAAGCGTCGGGGGCGTGCCGAAAGCGTCGGGGGCGTGCCGAAAGCGTCGGGGGCGTGCCGAAAGCGTCGGGGGCGTGCCGAAAGCGTCGGGGGCGTGCCGAAAGCGTCGGGGGCGTGCCGAAAGCGTCGGGGGCGTGCCGAAAGCGTCGGGGGCGTGCCGAAAGCGTCGGGGGCGTGCCGAAAGCGTCGGGGGCGTGCCGAAAGCGTCGGGGGCGTGCCGAAAGCGTCGGGGGCGTGCCGAAAGCGTCGGGGGCGTGCCGAAAGCGTCGGGGGCGTGCCGAAAGCGTCGGGGGCGTGCCGAAAGCGTCGGGGGCGTGCCGAAAGCGTCGGGGGCGTGCCGAAAGCGTCGGGGGCGTGCCGAAAGCGTCGGGGGCGTGCCGAAAGCGTCGGGGGCGTGCCGAAAGCGTCGGGGGCGTGCCGAAAGCGTCGGGGGCGTGCCGAAAGCGTCGGGGGCGTGCCGAAAGCGTCGGGGGCGTGCCGAAAGCGTCGGGGGCGTGCCGAAAGCGTCGGGGGCGTGCCGAAAGCGTCGGGGGCGTGCCGAAAGCGTCGGGGGCGTGCCGAAAGCGTCGGGGGCGTGCCGAAAGCGTCGGGGGCGTGCCGAAAGCGTCGGGGGCGTGCCGAAAGCGTCGGGGGCGTGCCGAAAGCGTCGGGGGCGTGCCGAAAGCGTCGGGGGCGTGCCGAAAGCGTCGGGGGCGTGCCGAAAGCGTCGGGGGCGTGCCGAAAGCGTCGGGGGCGTGCCGAAAGCGTCGGGGGCGTGCCGAAAGCGTCGGGGGCGTGCCGAAAGCGTCGGGGGCGTGCCGAAAGCGTCGGGGGCGTGCCGAAAGCGTCGGGGGCGTGCCGAAAGCGTCGGGGGCGTGCCGAAAGCGTCGGGGGCGTGCCGAAAGCGTCGGGGGCGTGCCGAAAGCGTCGGGGGCGTGCCGAAAGCGTCGGGGGCGTGCCGAAAGCGTCGGGGGCGTGCCGAAAGCGTCGGGGGCGTGCCGAAAGCGTCGGGGGCGTGCCGAAAGCGTCGGGGGCGTGCCGAAAGCGTCGGGGGCGTGCCGAAAGCGTCGGGGGCGTGCCGAAAGCGTCGGGGGCGTGCCGAAAGCGTCGGGGGCGTGCCGAAAGCGCCGGGGGCGTGCCGAAAGCGTCGGGGGCGTGCCGAAAGCGTCGGGGGCGTGCCGAAAGCGTCGGGGGCGTGCCGAAAGCGTCGGGGGCGTGCCGAAAGCGTCGGGGGCGTGCCGAAAGCGTCGAGGGCGTGCCGAAAGCGTCGGGGGCGTGCCGAAAGCGTCGGGGGCGTGCCGAAAGCGTCGGGGGCGTGCCGAAAGCGTCGGGGGCGTGCCGAAAGCGTCGGGGGCGTGCCGAAAGCGTCGGGGGCGTGCCGAAAGCGTCGGGGGCGTGCCGAAAGCGTCGGGGGCGTGCCGAAAGCGTCGGGGGCGTGCCGAAAGCGTCGGGGGCGTGCCGAAAGCGTCGGGGGCGTGCCGAAAGCGTCGGGGGCGTGCCGAAAGCGTCGGGGGCGTGCCGAAAGCGTCGGGGGCGTGCCGAAAGCGTCGGGGGCGTGCCGAAAGCGTCGGGGGCGTGCCGAAAGCGTCGGGGGCGTGCCGAAAGCGTCGGGGGCGTGCCGAAAGCGTCGGGGGCGTGCCGAAAGCGTCGGGGGCGTGCCGAAAGCGTCGGGGGCGTGCCGAAAGCGTCGGGGGCGTGCCGAAAGCGTCGGGGGCGTGCCGAAAGCGCCGGGGGCGTGCCGAAAGCGCCGGGGGCGTGCCGAAAGCGCCGGGGGCGTGCCGAAAGCGCCGGGGGCGTGCCGAAAGCGCCGGGGGCGTGCCGAAAGCGCCGGGGGCGTGTCGAAAGCGCCGGGGGCGTGCCGAAAGCGCCGGGGGCGTGCCGAAAGCGCCGGGGGCGTGCCGAAAGCGCCGGGGGCGTGCCGAAAGCGCCGGGGGCGTGCCGAAAGCCGAGATACAGGAGCAGGGGCGGCCTGAGCTCGGGCACAGCGTAGAGGCGGGATTACCAGGAGGGAGGGAAATGGGCAGGCAGGCACATGGAGCGGCAGACAGGCTCGCAGAGGATAACAATGCCTGGGAACAGGCCAGAGAAAGCTGTGGGCAAAAAGAGACCCCAAAGCCGATCTGAAACAAGAACTGAAAAAGGAAAATAACAGCGCTAGGTTACAGGAGAGAAAGGGAGGATGAAACAAAGGAAGGAGAGAGAGCAGGACCAAGCATCTCGAAGAAAGAAAAAGGGAGAGCTAGAAGAATACACAAGAGGGAGTGGGAGCAGGAACGAACGAGAGCAGAGATACAGGGAAGAAAAGACAAACAAAAATCATAGCAGCATGGGATAGAGAGGGGGCCAGGGGACAGCCCAAAACGTCCAAGAGGGGCAACAGGGCCCCCAGGGTCCGCAACTGTCTCAGCGCTGCCAGGAAAAATTTGCCAATTCAGACCCTTCTTTCTCCTTCTCTCCTCTCTTCCTTTTCTGGAGCTGCAGTCGCTCAGCTGCCCTCCACCTCAAAGAACACGCGGGTGTCTCTCGGCTCTTACAAAACGCAGCTTCCTGCACGTGTGGCCTCGCTTGCACGCTGCGCGGCCGTACCGTGCTCTGGGTGACGCGCACGGACCCTGATCACACGCTGGTGGTCCGGCCCTGCGGACTGTACAGAGGGCTCCTGCCTCGCCCAGAGAGGCAGGCTCTCTCTTCCTGCAGTGGAAGGCAGCTGCTGCCCACATGCCCTTGATTTTCTTCTTTCCCATCTCAGGCCTCTGCAGCTTCAGCTGTGGCAGCTCCTGTCCACAGCCAGAAAACGTCCCAGGGGCCTGTCCCTTCTCACCTCTCTGCTGCAGGGGCACAAGATCAGGCAGAGAACCCCACACAGTTCTGAAGTGGGTCCAGTCGACAGCATCCCCAGGGAAGGAACAGGCAAGCGCGGCCCCGGTGAGGCCTCTGGGAGAAGGTGAAGCGACTGCCGTTATTACCGTAGATCGCCCCTGGCCGGAGCCCCCCTTCCACAGGGGCTCCTGCGGCGGCGCCAAGGGCCGGCTTGCCGCCATCCCCGCGGGGCTTGGGGGTGACCTGGGGCTACGGGACGGGCTTCAGGGTGAGGCGCGAGACCTGGGGCCAGGACACGGTGCGGGCGAGGCCAGTGCCAGCTCAAGGGGAGCTCTGGCAAGCTGGGGAGGCACCCGGCACCTACCCCCGGGGGACACCCATCTTCTTCCCCTCTGCCTTTGTCCCAGCTCTCAGGTAACTCCCTGCGGCTCCCCCGGCCCGGATCACCTCCAGCAGAGCGGAGGCCTGACACAGCGGGCGGTGTGAAGCTTCCTGCCCCACCGCTGCCGTCTGGCCAGCGGGCAGGAGGGGCCCCCACACCTGCCAAAGGGGCTGGCTGGCCTCACCGGCGGCCTCGGCCCTCGCCCACCACCAGGAATCACGCCCAGCAAGCCTCACGCTGCGGCAGCAGGCAGGAAGGCGGCTCTGGCGGTGCCGCACACCTGTGCGGGGCCGGCGCTGCAGTCCTGCCCTTTGCGCACCGAGCGCCCGTCGGCAGCGTGACGTGGGGTGGCGGCGGCATTTCCTTACCAGGAGGGGGCACCGAGCGTGGCCGCACCCCCCCACGGGCATTGGAGCATCGCACTGACGTTGCTGGCGGGCGGCAGCGTGGGGCACGGGGGCACCTCTGTGTCGCTTGCCAGGCAGCGGCGGTGAGCGCGGGCGAGCGCCACCCCCCGCACGAGCGGCGGCCGAGCGGCACGTCACTGCGCACACGCTCTCGAGGAACGGGCACGACGCTTGGTGAGGAGCAGCTGGAAGCCCCCAGGAATCCACGTGAAAGCGGCAACAAAACTATCCCTCGTGCTGCGTCACAGGGGCCGCGGCGGTAGCGAGGACTGCGCCGTGCTACGGGCGCCCACGAGCGGTGCGGCTGCCTGGCAGCCGAGTCTGCAGAACCTACAGCTCCTGGCACGCGCTGGCCAACGCGGCACGGCCGCCTGCACGCCAAGCGCTGTAAGACCCCGCATCCCAGCGTGACCCAGGGAACCAACGCGGCTGGCCAGAAACCCCACACGCCAGGACTACAGCTCCCGCTGGGTTGCGAGAGGCGGTTTTCTCTGCTTTCTGACCCTGCAGGAACACCATTGTTCACCCCTCCGAACCCCCACCAATGCACCCAGGAGCCTCACCACCGGCTCGGGGCAGCCCCTGCCACCACCTCCAACACTGCCACCCTGCAGGCACCGCCATCCTCCCCACGAGCTGCCAGCTGATGGCACGGCTCCACTCACCTTCTCCCTCGGTGCAGCCAGGGCCCAGCAATGCTCAGCGACTGCTCTGCTCCTCCCTTGGTTGACACCGACCCCTCTGACGGCTGCCTTGCTCTTAACAGCAGCACCCGCCCCTCCACCCGGAGCAAGCCCTTTACAGGGAGGGGCCGCTGCCATCAGCCTCACTGCCCACACCTGGGGCCCCTCCAGCCCCAGCCCACAGCTGGAGGCCATCACCCACCCCCACAGAGCATCATCACCCCTCCCAGCCCCTCACCTGGGGCAAAGGAAGCACAAAAGGCAGCCGGCAGCCAGCAAGTGTTTATTCAGTCACACACAGAACAAGTCCCAGAAGGGAGTGAGTCTGCTCCGGGGCTCAGGGCCCCTAATGCTGCCCCTGCCCCTGGCACACCTTGGCGCTTGTTCCCGGAGCCACGCTCCTCAGTCCAGCCGGGAACAGTCAGTCGGTTCCTGGAGCAACAAGCTGCAGGGCAGAGCTGGAAACTGCCAAACATGAGGAGCAAGATGCAGGACACAAGAAGACAGAAGAAAGGTGGCAGCTAGCTGACTAGTACGGGGGTAGAGAGAAAACAAGAGATGAGCAATGGGGCGGTGAGAGGATGGGGACAGGGAACCCAACGTGGATATGGAGAAAAAAAAGCAGCAGGGAGAGAAGAAAACAGGCAGCAGAAAGAAGAAGGAGGAGCAGGACAGAAACCAACAAAGAAGGACGAGGAGCAGCATAGAGATGCAGAAAAAAAAAAAAGCTGGGATGGGTGGCACGACAGACATGGAGGGGAAAAAAAAAAAAGGGGGGGGGAGCAGGGAGCTAGACCAAGCAAGATGGAAGAAAGACAAAAAAGCTCCAGAGAACAGGGCACAGAGGGAGGAAAAAGCAACAGCGATGGGGAGTCAGGACAGCAAACCATGGAGGGAAGGGGCAGGGAAGGAACACAAAACAAATCACATAGCTACATGTGACAGGGCAGAGAAGGAAGAATTAGGAAACAGGGACAGAGACACAGAAAAAATGAGACCTGGAGCCAAAAACTAATCCTGATGCATACAGAAAGAAGGGGGGTGGGGGTGGGGGGGTGTATTCTAAAACAGGGGAAACAGAGAGATGGAGAAAAGACAAAAGCAACAGACTACAAGGCATCGAGAGAGGAATTACTGAATAGTAACAGAGCGCCAGCCAGAAACAGGCCACAAAGCAGCAAAGATCACAGGGGGTACGGGGCACAGAGGAAGGAATTCACAAACCTGGCACAAGGAGCCAGACAGAGAGGCAAAAATTAAATGGTGAAAAGAGACAGACCGCAGGGCAGAGGGAGGAACTGATAAACAGGGACAGGGCACCCGACAGAGCATGATGGAGAACAGGGAAAAAAAATAGCAGCAAGCTACAGGGAAGAGGGAGGAATTAAAGAACAGTGACTGGAAGACAGACAGCGACACATGGAGAGAGAGAAGACAAAAGAGCGATGGGCAACAAGATGGATAGGGAGGAAATGAAAAACAGCAGAAGGGAGTCAGCCAGAGAGAAAGACACCGAGGAAAAAGGCCAGACAGGCTATGAGGGACGGAGGTACGAATGAAAAACGGGGGACAGGGAGCAGGCAAGAGAGAGATGGAGATCGCAGGGAATAGCAGCGGGTGCAGGAAGAAGAAAGAGGAATCAATAGGAACAGGGAGCTGGACAGAGAGGGATGGAGAAAGGCAACAAGAGCGGCAGGGTACAGGGCAGAGAAAGGGAAGACCTACAAGATGGGGACAGGGAGATGCTCCAAGCAAGACGGAAGATACAGGTGAGCAAAAAAAGTTGAGCAGCACCAGAAAGAGAGGAGTCTAGGAGAAAGACAGGGAGGGACCAGGCCACACAAGAGGGATGAGAGGGGCCCAAGAGCTCGGGACTTACTGCAGTTCTCCGCGCTGCCAGGAGAATTTGACAGGTCAGACTCCTCCTTCTGTTTGCCTTCTCCCTTCCTCTTCTACAGCTCCAGGTGCCTGGCTGTCCTCCACTTATGAGAAGATGTAGGTGTCTCACAGCTCTTACGAGATGAGGCCTGCTAGACACAGAACCTCATTCAATCACACACTACGTGCAGGAGTAGGACAGAGGAAAGAGAGAGAAACTGAGAAGTGAGGAGCAGAACGGAAGGATCGAGAGAGAAATGGACTGAGGAGTGATGCAAAAGGTACAGAACAAGCAGTCAGAAGTGCAGACAGAAAAAGAAAAGGGAGCAGCAAGACAAGAGAGAGAAAGTGAGAGAGGAAGGGGGAGCAAGGCAGAAGAATAGAAAGAAAAGGTATAGAGAAGAAAAAAAAAAAATCACAGCATGGGAAAGAGAGGGGCAGGAAGGGACTGGGGCATACAAGGGGGGCGACAGGGCCCCGAGGGCCCGGGACTCACCGCGGCTCTCGCTCCCGGCACTGCCGGGAGAACTGGACAGGTCAGATGCTTCTTTCTCCTTCCTTCCTCCTGCCCCTCCTCTTCTTCTGAAACTCCACTCGCCCGGCTGACCTCCCCCTAAAAGAATACGCGGGTGTCTCTCGGCTCTTACAAGACGTGGCTTCCGACACACGCAGCCTCGCTCGCTGGCTCGCTCCGCGGCCGTTCCGCGCCTGGGGTGACGCGCACAGACCCCGGGCGCACGCTGGCGGTCCGGCCCGCTGCGGACTGTGCAGAGGGCTCCTCGCTCACCCGGAGAGGCAGGCGCTCTCCCCCTGCAGGGCGAGGCGGCTGCTGCCCACATGCCCTTGACGTTCTCCTTCCTTCCCTTTCTCCGGCCCCTCCAGCTCCAGCCGCGGCGGCTCCCGCCCCGCTGCCCACGGCCGGGAAGGCTCGGCTCCGCCCGTCCCTTTCGGCCCCCGAGCCGTGAGGAGCGCCAGGCCGGGCTGGGCGCAGCCGACGGCATCCCCGGGGCAGGAACGGACACGCGCGGCCCCAGCGCGGCCTCGGGAGGGGGCACAGAGGCGGCAGGGACCCTTATTGCCGCGGACCGGCCCGGCCCGGCCCGGCCCGGCCGGAGCCCCAACACTCACCTCCGCCGCGCATGCGCACCCCCGGGCCGGGGGGCACACCGCGTCTCGGGGAGCCGCGGGCAGCCCGCGGGAAACCGCCACAAAACCGCCCCTCGGGCCGCGCCGGTACCGAGGGCTGTGCCGTGCCGCGCGCGCCCGCCAGCGCCGCGGCTGCGGGGAACCGAGAGCGCAGAAACTGCAGCTCCCGGCGTGCCCCGGGGAGCCAACATGGCCGACCGGAAGCCCCCTGCACGTGACTACGGCTCCCGCCGCGCCGCCCGCGCACCCGGAAGCCCGGCCGAGCGCAGCCCCGCGCGGCTCCGGGCAGCGCCGCCGCCGCCCGGCCCCGACGCGGAGCGGCCTCCGCCCCCGGTCCCGCCGCACCTTTCCCCGCAGCCGCCAGGCGACCGGCCGCGCGGCTCCGCTCCTGCCTCGGCTCGCACCGGCTCCTCCTCCAGCACCGGCCCCGGACAGGGAGGGGTCGCTGCCTGCAGCCTCCCTGCCCGCCCCTGCGGCTCCTCCGGCCCGGCCCGGCCCACGCTCCCCACCCCCCCCCCGGTAACTATAGCGACCAGCACCGTTAATAAACGCCGGAGATGCCCGTCACTCCTCCGAGCTCACGCTCTATGGGCCGCCGGTCCTCCGGTCGCGGGGCCGCCGCCGCGCACGCGCACTCCGGGGGCCGCCCGGCGCAGCCGCACGCCGCAGGTCGCCTCTCCCCGCCGGGGGAACCTTCCCCGGCCAGCGGGAGCAGCCGCTGGGCGAGACCGCTCCGGTGCGCGGGCCGACGGGACCAACGCTGCCAAATCTTATAACCCCCCGGAGAGGGAGGAGCTCCGGCACGGCCGCAGCGCAGGGCAGCGCAGTCTCGCCTTGTGACCCAGAACTCAGCGGGGTGACCGAAGTGTCGGTCAGAGCAGCCTCAGGGCTCTTTGGACGGGTGGAAGGGGGAGGAAAGCCTGTGACAACGCGACACGGGAGCGCAGAGTTGTTTTAAGGACGAAACAGCGTAACTTCGGTCCCTGGGAGACCAGTACAGTAACTATTAAAAGCACACGTATTGTTAGATATTTTTCCTAAACTCACATTTATCCAACTTAGTTTTTCAAATCCTGGTGATAGCAGAAATAGTTTTTTTTTTTAAATAAAACCCAGATAAATCCAGGAACATTTCTGCCCGCGTTCAGCCGCTCTTCTGGAGCGTACGCTAGGAGCTGGAGAACCCGAGCAAGCTGTCTGATTATATTTACGGCAGCTCTGGCCCCGACAGCTCCCCCGTCCGTCCCCTTGCCAGGAACTAGCGCCGCGGCGGCTACAGCTCAGCCCAAAGCCAAACCGACACCGACCTCGGCTCTGGAAAGCGCCACCTCATCTCCCCCTGTTCTGCTGATTAGGGATATCAATTCAACTCAGACACCAGAGTGAAAGGAGCAGGCGTATTTTATTAGAAATAGCTAAATAATAACAGAAGAATACAGAAAACACACAGTAAGAAAAGACGGAATAGTGCACTCACACAGACAGGAAAATACAGGGTAATGCATCAAATCCTGACTGCCTGAGAGAGAGGGAACAGCGATTAAAAAAGATCCCTCAGCACCTGCACCCGTTGCCATCACCCAGACCCGCAGGCAGCCCCGGTTACAGCGAGGGTTTGCAGAGCCTTTCCCGGCAAGTGGGAAACCCTACGCGGTGCGTCCACCCGTAGGTGAGGCCTCCAAAGTCGCTGTGAGCGGGTCCACCCTTCTATACCCCAAAATCGGCAAGCCAGAAGAGCTGGCACCTTGGTTTGGAGCGGAAATATCTGGTTTCAATCTCACATTAGATTCCCCCGGAGCCTGGCCAGGGCTCAGGGGAGAAGCTAAGGGAGCTCCTCTGCTTACCCAGGCAGACTAGGTGCAAGGGCTCACGTCAGGCCACAGGGCCAGACTACGGTCTCCACGACCCGGTTATTTTATCCCCACACAAAGAAAGATAAATGTACATTCAAGAGAGCTACGTCTTCCACACCTCTTTCACTAACGATGACATACTGAGTGAGCAGCTTCGGCTCAGGGCCTGTTGTTCAGGCTTCGATACTTCCACTTTTTACATCGGAATAGGTGGTTGGTTATCACTTAGTAAAATACCTGTTAGCACAATGGTTAACAGTTATAAAATACACAGGACTCGTCTACAGGTCAACTCTGGCTTGGCCCTATTGTCCAAGCCTTAGCGCTTCACCCCGAGAGTCCCCTTGCAAGCAGCCAGGACCAACACACGCCGCAAACATTCCAGCGGCTGCCAAAGGTTAAAATCCCACGCGCAGCGCCACGTGGCAGGCAGCGGTTAAAGCCGAGCTGGGCAGAAAAGGAGCTAAATGGGGAACACCCAGTTGGAGAAAGCATCTGACTGAGCACCCCCGGCACTGAACAGATGGGGAAAGGGTGGGCACAAACGCCCTTTTGGGGCAGGGAAGAGGAACGTGCTCCTCCAGAGGCTGAGATCCAGCCGCTTCCTTCCCCGTACAGGTGCGGAAAGAGAAGCACTCAGAGCAGGGGAATCCACCTCCAAAACCCTGCTCCCGACTGCTCTTCCCCCGGCATCCCACGCAGCCTCAAAGGGCGCTGCGGGGGGCTGCAGAGCCCTCCCGCTCCCCACGGCTGGTGCAGCCACATCCAAGTACAGGAAGGAGTTTTGAGAAAACTTCAGGAAGTTGGGTCATCGTCAGGTGGAATGGGAGCAGGTTCTAAAACTGGAGAACTACCAAGAGCCGAGTACTTGCTCACGAGGCAAAGAAAACATCCCCAAAGGGGCAGGGACGCTGGAGGCAACCACAGCCCAGGTGACAGGGAGATCCCCTGCCCAGGAGGGCTTTCTCTCGCCTCTTTGCCGGACCGCTGCCGCTACTCCTCCCGCTCGCTCTTGCCTCGCAGGTCCTTCTGCACGCGGTGGATGTCTCTCCCTTCTTCTCCACGACCAACTGCTGCAAGAGCAGGAGAATGCCATCAGGTCCAAGAGCGACGACGGTCCTGGGTGAGAGCTGGCCACAGCACCACCTGAACACCGGCCGCCCTCACACACCCCTATACCCCCACCCCCCCGAAAAAACCTCACAGATCGGCTTTTCTTACCCAATCGGTGCTCCGGTGCTGCCACACGTGGAGTCGCGGCCGGCGCTGGAGCTGGGCTCGGAGTCGGGCACTCTGGGCAAATGGAGCTGGGCATGCAGAGCGGCGGCCACCGAGGCTGCGCCCCTGCTTACAGGGGGCTCGAGCCGCTGCCGGGACTGCAAAGTGCCCGGGACTGCAGGGCACGGGCCAGGCCCCGACTTACAGGGCAGCCCCTGTCCCAAAGGCCCACGAGGCCCCTCCTCTCCGCTACAGGGCCGCCACCCCACACAAGGCGCCAGCCAAGCACTATCGAGAGTGCTGGGCGCCGTCTGCCCTGAAGGCAGGTGAATCGGCAGCAGCGGCCCTTTCCCAAGAGGTTCTGGGGGCTGGGGAAGCAGAACTTCCCGAGGGGGGTTTCTCATCGCTGGGGAGAAGCTGCCGCGTCACTGCGGAGCAGCTGGTTGCAAGGGGCTGGCGGCTGAGGCCCACCACTGCTGCCTGTCCCCCTAAATCTCCCCCTGCCCTGCCGTACCCCTGTCCCCTCTCCCTCTATGCTTTAAGCCCCCAGGCCGCCGGGCACCACCAGGTGAGAAAATGGGGTCTGAGGCGGCTCAGGCCGGGGCAGGGGGCAGGAGGGAGGAAGGAGGGCCGGGGGCCAGAGCACGCTGAGGGAAGGTCCCTCAGGCGGCCGGCTTCCCCGTCGTCCAGGCAGAGGAGCTGGCGCCCGACCGCGCCTTCCTTCCAGGCACCAGCTCCCGGAGAAGGAAGAAGGAAGAGGCATCCGTGGCCTGCGGAAGAAACTACGAGGCGAGGGCAAGCGAGAGGAGGAGCGGCACGCTGAAACCGGGGAAAGAGAAAGGGGCTGCGGGCAAAGGGCCCTCCCTGTCACCACGGCTGCTGTGGGACAAGAGCGTCCTGGGCAACTCTGGGAGGGTCTCGAGGACTCTGGGGCAGGTACTTGGCTCAGGGCCGTTCCCTGCGTTTCTAGAGGCTACCGCGGTTCTCGGTGAAGGGGACACAACTGCCGAGCGTTTGCCCTCGAAGGCCGGGGGCCGCAGACGCCCGCTCGCTACCCGCTCCTCCTGCCGAGGGCGGGGGACGGGCACAACCCCGCTTACAGGGCCGTCGGGTCAGAGGGCTCCACGGCTCGTGGCACTCGCCCCGAGTACGGGGCCGGCACGCTGGCAGGTCGCCAGCAGGACAGGCAGCCACCCAGGCCCAGACTGCGGGCGGGTCGCGCGTCGGCCGTGCTACGACCGCGCGGCTTGGCTCCGTCCTTGGAAAGGAGGGGCCAGCCGGGACTCGCCCTCCGCTCGCGGGCTCAGCGGGGACCGACCCCCTGTTGCTGCACAGAGCCCCTCTTTCCCTCCCGGGAAGTTTAAGCTAAGTACGCTGCAGCGATTTCAACAGGGGCCTAAACAAGAAGCTCCTTCACTCGCTCACTCGCTCCGACGCGGACACAGGCAGGCACACGGACACGGACAGGGGGAAAGAAAACTTCCCAGAAGAGAGAGCGAGCTCTGTGCAGCCAATGTCTGGGGAGCCGTCCCCTCCCGCGAGCAAGAGAGCAGAGCCTCGGACCTGCCCCCCCGGACGCACGGAGCCCAGAGGGACTCAACGTGCCACGGGGCTTCGCGGGGGACCGAGGGACAAGTGCCGCGACACGCCCCGACTCCAGGGGGTCACGCTGGCCAGGCCGCCAGCAGGCAAGAAAGCCGCCAGGGCCGGGGAAACAGCCCTCCCCTGCCTACAGGGCGGGCTTGGCGGCCAGAGAGCCCCATTTGCCCCTCGGTGCGGGGACGGCGCCGCTCTCTCCTTACAGGGTCGCCCCTCTCTCCGGGCAGCCAAACCGTCGGGGCAAGGGGGCAAAAGGCCAGAGACCCGAGCCCTGCTTACAGGGAGGTCACCCGGCGCAGCGCCGGCCAGGACACCAAAGGTGCCGGCAACGGTGCCGTGGGGAGGCCCCTTTGCCCTGAGCTCCCGCCTCTCCCCCCAGCCCTCTCTTCAGCCTGCCGCTCCTCCTCTCCCTCGCTCTGGCCTCGCAGCTCCTTCACGATGCCTCGTCTTGCTTCTCGAGGAGCTGGTGCTCGGAAGGAAGGCGCAGCCAGGCGCCAGCTCCCCCACCCGGAGGACAGAGCAGAGGCCCCGGCCCTGCTGCCAGGCCCCCCCCCGCGCCCAAGTTACAGGCCGGCCGGCCTGGCTGCGGCTCCCCACCACGGCGCGCTTTAGGAGCTCCGCTTCCCGCCCCGGCCGCAGAGACGGCGCCGCTCACCCCCCTTAGAGGGTTGCCACCTGCCCGGCAGCCTGACCACGGGGTGACGTGGCAAAAGGCCGGCAAAAACCCAAAGACCCGAGCCCTGCTTACAGGGGGGTCACCCGGCACAAAGCCGGCCAGGGCACCAAAGGTCCTGGCGACACGCTGGTGCGACCACAGCCCCGGTGACAGGGAGGTCCCTTTGCCCAGAGCGCCCTTCTCCTGCCTCCTCTTGCTGCCCAGACTTCCTCCGCTCTTGGCCTGCAGCGGTACAGGACGGAGACCTCCACGCTGCTCCGCCGCCTGCTGCAAGGGCAGGAGGATGCCGTCAGGTCCGAGAGCGATGCTGGTCCCCGGCGAGAGCTGGCCACAGCACCACCCGAACCCCGGCCGCCCTCCCACCACCCACCCCGCGAAAAAACCTCGCAGATCGGCTTTCCTCACCCAGTCGGTGCTCCAGTGCTTCGTGCAGGGACCGTGACGGGCACTCGTCTGCAATGGGCTCCTGGCAGCGTCCGTCAGGGCCTGGACCCTCCTCAGCCCCTGAGGTGATGGCGGTCCCTCCTCATGCAGCTCCAGTCCCCCCCCACGCGCCCTGACGCAGGTCTGCTGCCCCTCCTAGGCGACGGCACTGGCCCCCCACCCTGCAGCAGCTTTGATCCCCCGCCAAGGTGGCTCCAATCCCTCGGCCCCGAGTCGATCCGGTTCTTGCTGAGGCAGCGCCGACTTGCGCTCCCCTTTTCCTCAGGCGGCCGCTCCGCCCCTCACAGCGGCGCTTTGCCCAGAGCGCGCTTCTCTTTCTTCCGCTTGCTGCCCAGACTTCCTTCGCTGCTCCTCCTGCTAACCCTTGCCTTGCACGGCCTTCCGCATGCGGTGGATGTCTCTCCCTTCTCCACCACCAAGTGCTGCAAGAGCAGGAGGGTGCCGTCAGGCCTGAGAGGGACGACGGTCCCCGGCGAGAGCCTGACACGGCACCACCCGAACCCTGGCTGCCCTCCCACACCACTATTCCTCTATACCCCCCCCCCCTCCCCGAAAAAACCTCACAGATCGGCTTTTCTTACCCAATCGGTGCTCCGGTGCTGCCACACGTGGAGTCGCGGCCGGCGCTGGAGCTGGGCTCGGAGTCGGGCACTCTGGGCAAATGGAGCTGGGCATGCAAAGCGGCGGCCACCGAGGCTGCGCCCCTGCTTACAGGGGGCTCGAGCCGCTGCCGGGACTGCAAAGTGCCCGGGACTGCAGGGCACGGGCCAGGCCCCGACTTACAGGGCAGCCCCTGTCCCAAAGGCCCACGAGGCCCCTCCTCTCCGCTACAGGGGCACCCTGACCCGCACCCCGCTAACAGGGCCGCCACCACACACAAGGCGCCAGCCAAGCACTATCGAGAGTGCTGGGCGCCGTCTGCCCTGAAGGCAGGTGAATCGGCAGCAGCGGCCCTTTCCCAAGAGGTTCTGGGGGCTGGGGAAGCAGAACTTCCCGAGGGGGGTTTCTCATCGCTGGGGAGAAGCTGCCGCGTCACTGCGGAGCAGCTGGTTGCAAGGGGCTGGCGGCTGAGGCCCACCACTGCTGCCTGTCCCCCTAAATCTCCCCCTGCCCTGCCGTACCCCTGTCCCCTCTCCCTCTATGCTTTAAGCCCCCAGGCCGCCGGGCACCACCAGGTGAGAAAATGGGGTCTGAGGCGGCTCAGGCCGGGGCAGGGGGCAGGAGGGAGGAAGGAGGGCCGGGGGCCAGAGCACGCTGAGGGAAGGTCCCTCAGGCGGCCGGCTTCCCCATCGTCCAGGCAGAGGAGCCGGCGCCCGACCGCGCCTTCCTTCCAGGCACCAGCTCCCGGAGAAGGAAGAAGGGAGAGGCATCCGTGGCCTGCGGAAGAAACTACGAGGCGAGGGCAAGCGAGAGGAGCGGCACGCTGAAACCGGGGAAAGAGAAAGGGGCTGCGGGCAAAGGGCCCTCCCTGTCACCACGGCTGCTGTGGGACAAGAGCGTCCTGGGCAACTCTGGGAGGGTCTCGAGGACTCTGGGGCAGGTACTTGGCTCAGGGCCGTTCCCTGCGTTTCTAGAGGCTACCGCGGTTCTCGGTGAAGGGGACACAACTGCCGAGTGTTTGCCCTCGAAGGCCGGGGGCCGCAGACGCCCGCTCGCTACCCGCTCCTCCTGCCGAGGGCGGGGGACGGGCACAACCCCGCTTACAGGGCCGTCGGGTCAGAGAGCTCCACGGCTCGTGGCACTCGCCCCGAGTACGGGGCCGGCACGCTGGCAGGTCGCCAGCAGGACAGGCAGCCACCCAGGCCCAGACTGCGGGCGGGTCGCGCGTCGGCCGTGCTACGACCGCGCGGCTTGGCTCCGTCCCTGGAAAGGAGGGGCCAGCCGGGACTCGCCCTCCGCTCGCGGGCTCAGCGGGGACCGACCCCCTGTTGCTGCACAGAGCCCCTCTTTCCCTCCCGGGAAGTTTAAGCTAAGTACGCTGCAGCGATTTCAACAGGGGCCTAAACAAGAAGCTCCTTCACTCGCTCCGACGCGGACACAGGCAGGCACACGGACACGGACAGGGGGAAAGAAAACTTCCCAGAAGAGAGAGCGAGCTCTGTGCAGCCAATGTCTGGGGAGCCGTCCCCTCCCGCGAGCAAGAGAGCAGAGCCTCGGACCTGCCCCCCCGGACGCACGGAGCCCAGAGGGACTCAACGTGCCACGGGGCTTCGCGGGGGACCGAGGGACAAGTGCCGCGACACGCCCCGACTCCAGGGGGTCACGCTGGCCAGGCCGCCAGCAGGCAAGAAAGCCGCCAGGGCCGGGGAAACAGCCCTCCCCTGCCTACAGGGCGGGCTTGGCGGCCAGAGAGCCCCATTTGCCCCTCGGTGCGGGGACGGCGCCGCTCTCTCCTTACAGGGTCGCCCCTCTCTCCGGGCAGCCAAACCGTCGGGGCAAGGGGGCAAAAGGCCAGAGACCCGAGCCCTGCTTACAGGGAGGTCACCCGGCGCAGCGCCGGCCAGGACACCAAAGGTGCCGGCAACGGTGCCGTGGGGAGGCCCCTTTGCCCTGAGCTCCCTCCTCTCCCCCCAGCCCTCTCTTCAGCCCGCCGCTCCTCCTCTCCCTCGCTCTGGCCTCGCAGCTCCTTCACGATGCCTCGTCTTGCTTCTCGAGGAGCTGGTGCTCGGAAGGAAGGCGCAGCCAGGCGCCAGCTCCCCCACCCGGAGGACAGAGCAGAGGCCCCGGCCCTGCTGCCAGGCCCCCCCCCGCGCCCAAGTTACAGGCCGGCCGGCCTGGCTGCGGCTCCCCACCACGGCGCGCTTTAGGAGCTCCGCTTCCCGCCCCGGCCGCAGAGACGGCGCCGCTCACCCCCCTTAGAGGGTTGCCACCTGCCCGGCAGCCTGACCACGGGGTGACGTGGCAAAAGGCCGGCAAAAACCCAAAGACCCGAGCCCTGCTTACAGGGGGGTCACCCGGCACAAAGCCGGCCAGGGCACCAAAGGTCCTGGCGACACGCTGGTGCGACCACAGCCCCGGTGACAGGGAGGTCCCTTTGCCCAGAGCGCCCTTCTCCTGCCTCCTCTTGCTGCCCAGACTTCCTCCGCTCTTGGCCTGCAGCGGTACAGGACGGAGACCTCCACGCTGCTCCGCCGCCTGCTGCAAGGGCAGGAGGATGCCGTCAGGTCCGAGAGCGATGCTGGTCCCCGGCGAGAGCTGGCCACAGCACCACCCGAACCCCGGCCGCCCTCCCACCACCCACCCCGCGAAAAAACCTCGCAGATCGGCTTTCCTCACCCAGTCGGTGCTCCAGTGCTTCGTGCAGGGACCGTGACGGGCACTCGTCTGCAATGGGCTCCTGGCAGCGTCCGTCAGGGCCTGGACCCTCCTCAGCCCCTGAGGTGATGGCGGTCCCTCCTCATGCAGCTCCAGTCCCCCCCCACGCGCCCTGACGCAGGTCTGCTGCCCCTCCTAGGCGACGGCACTGGCCCCCCACCCTGCAGCAGCTTTGATCCCCTGCCAAGGTGGCTCCAATCCCTCGGCCCCGAGTCGATCCATTTCTTGCTGAGGCAGCGCCGACTTGCGCTCCCCTTTTCCTCAGGCGGCCGCTCTGCCCCTCACAGCGGCGCTTTGCCCAGAGCGCGCTTCTCTTTCTTCCGCTTGCTGCCCAGACTTCCTTCGCTGCTCCTCCTGCTAACCCTTGCCTTGCACGGCCTTCCGCATGCGGTGGATGTCTCTCCCTTCTCCACCACCAAGTGCTGCAAGAGCAGGAGGGTGCCGTCAGGCCTGAGAGGGACGACGGTCCCCGGCGAGAGCCCGACACGGCACCACCCGAACCCTGGCTGCCCTCCCACACCACTATTCCTCTATACCCCCCCCCCTCCCCGAAAAAACCTCACAGATCGGCTTTTCTTACCCAATCGGTGCTCCGGTGCTGCCACACGTGGAGTCGCGGCCGGCGCTGGAGCTGGGCTCGGAGTCGGGCACTCTGGGCAAATGGAGCTGGGCATGCAAAGCGGCGGCCACCGAGGCTGCGCCCCTGCTTACAGGGGGCTCGAGCCGCTGCCGGGACTGCAAAGTGCCCGGGACTGCAGGGCACGGGCCAGGCCCCGACTTACAGGGCAGCCCCTGTCCCAAAGGCCCACGAGGCCCCTCCTCTCCGCTACAGGGGCACCCTGACCCGCACCCCGCTAACAGGGCCGCCACCACACACAAGGCGCCAGCCAAGCACTATCGAGAGTGCTGGGCGCCGTCTGCCCTGAAGGCAGGTGAATCGGCAGCAGCGGCCCTTTCCCAAGAGGTTCTGGGGGCTGGGGAAGCAGAACTTCCCGAGGGGGGTTCCTCATCGCTTGGGAGAAGCTGCCGCGTCACTGCGGAGCAGCTGGTTGCAAGGGGCTGGCGGCTGAGGCCCACCACTGCTGCCTGTCCCCCTAAATCTCCCCCTGCCCTGCCGTACCCCTGTCCCCTCTCCCTCTATGCTTTAAGCCCCCAGGCCGCCGGGCACCACCAGGTGAGAAAATGGGGTCTGAGGCGGCTCAGGCCGGGGCAGGGGGCAGGAGGGAGGAAGGAGGGCCGGGGGCCAGAGCACGCTGAGGGAAGGTCCCTCAGGCGGCCGGCTTCCCCGTCGTCCAGGCAGAGGAGCCGGCGCCCGACCGCGCCTTCCTTCCAGGCACCAGCTCCCGGAGAAGGAAGAAGGGAGAGGCATCCGTGGCCTGCGGAAGAAACTACGAGGCGAGGGCAAGCGAGAGGAGGAGCGGCACGCTGAAACCGGGGAAAGAGAAAGGGGCTGCGGGCAAAGGGCCCTCCCTGTCACCACGGCTGCTGTGGGACAAGAGCGTCCTGGGCAACTCTGGGAGGGTCTCGAGGACTCTGGGGCAGGTACTTGGCTCAGGGCCGTTCCCTGCGTTTCTAGAGGCTACCGCGGTTCTCGGTGAAGGGGACACAACTGCCGAGTGTTTGCCCTCGAAGGCCGGGGGCCGCAGACGCCCGCTCGCTACCCGCTCCTCCTGCCGAGGGCGGGGGACGGGCACAACCCCGCTTACAGGGCCGTCGGGTCAGAGGGCTCCACGGCTCGTGGCACTCGCCCCGAGTACGGGGCCGGCACGCTGGCAGGTCGCCAGCAGGACAGGCAGCCACCCAGGCCCAGACTGCGGGCGGGTCGCGCGTCGGCCGTGCTACGACCGCGCGGCTTGGCTCCGTCCTTGGAAAGGAGGGGCCAGCCGGGACTCGCCCTCCGCTCACGGGCTCAGCGGGGACCGACCCCCTGTTGCTGCACAGAGCCCCTCTTTCCCTCCCGGGAAGTTTAAGCTAAGTACGCTGCAGCGATTTCAACAGGGGCCTAAACAAGAAGCTCCTTCACTCGCTCACTCGCTCCGACGCGGACACAGGCAGGCACACGGACACGGACAGGGGGAAAGAAAACTTCCCAGAAGAGAGAGCGAGCTCTGTGCAGCCAATGTCTGGGGAGCCGTCCCCTCCCGCGAGCAAGAGAGCAGAGCCTCGGACCTGCCCCCCCGGACGCACGGAGCCCAGAGGGACTCAACGTGCCACGGGGCTTCGCGGGGGACCGAGGGACAAGTGCCGCGACACGCCCCGACTCCAGGGGGTCACGCTGGCCAGGCCGCCAGCAGGCAAGAAAGCCGCCAGGGCCGGGGAAACAGCCCTCCCCTGCCTACAGGGCGGGCTTGGCGGCCAGAGAGCCCCATTTGCCCCTCGGTGCGGGGACGGCGCCGCTCTCTCCTTACAGGGTCGCCCCTCTCTCCGGGCAGCCAAACCGTCGGGGCAAGGGGGCAAAAGGCCAGAGACCCGAGCCCTGCTTACAGGGAGGTCACCCGGCGCAGCGCCGGCCAGGACACCAAAGGTGCCGGCAACGGTGCCGTGGGGAGGCCCCTTTGCCCTGAGCTCCCTCCTCTCCCCCCAGCCCTCTCTTCAGCCCGCCGCTCCTCCTCTCCCTCGCTCTGGCCTCGCAGCTCCTTCACGATGCCTCGTCTTGCTTCTCGAGGAGCTGGTGCTCGGAAGGAAGGCGCAGCCAGGCGCCAGCTCCCCCACCCGGAGGACAGAGCAGAGGCCCCGGCCCTGCTACCAGGCCCCCCCCCGCGCCCAAGTTACAGGCCGGCCGGCCTGGCTGCGGCTCCCCACCACGGCGCGCTTTAGGAGCTCCGCTTCCCGCCCCGGCCGCAGAGACGGCGCCGCTCACCCCCCTTAGAGGGTTGCCACCTGCCCGGCAGCCTGACCACGGGGTGACGTGGCAAAGGGCCGGCAAAAACCCAAAGACCCGAGCCCTGCTTACAGGGGGGTCACCCGGCACAAAGCCGGCCAGGGCACCAAAGGTCCTGGCAACACGCTGGTGCGACCACAGCCCCGGTGACAGGGAGGTCCCTTTGCCCAGAGCGCCCTTCTCCTGCCTCCTCTTGCTGCCCAGACTTCCTCCACTCTTGGCCTGCAGCGGTACAGGACGGAGACCTCCACGCCGCTCCGCCGCCTGCTGCAAGGGCAGGAGGATGCCGTCAGGTCCGAGAGCGATGCTGGTCCCCGGCGAGAGCTGGCCACAGCACCACCTGAACCCCGGCCGCCCTCCCACCACCACCACCATCCCCCCTCCCCACGAAAAAAACTCACAGATTGGCTTTCCTCACCCAGTCCGAGCTCCAGCACTTCCTGCAGGGATGTCTACGATGGGCGCTTTTCTCCTCCGGGCTCCTGGCCGCGTTCAGCGAGGCTTGGACTCTCCTCCGCCCCTGAGGCGATGGCCGTCCCTCCTCAGGCAGCTCCAGTCCCCTCTCACCGGCCCTGAGGAAGCTCCACTCCCCCACCCCCCGCCGTTGACGACACTCCCCCCCCAGGGTGATGACACCACCCCACTCCCCCCCACCAAGCGACGACACTGCTCCCCGCCCCCCCCCCCGCCGAGGCGACAGCAATGCTCCCCCCCCCGCCGAGTCGACGACACTGCTCCCCCCCCACATCCGCCGAGGCGACGACACTGCTCCCCCCCCCTCCCCCGCCGAGGCGACGACACTGCTCCCCGCCCCCCCTCCGCCGAGGCGACGACACTTCTCCCCCCCCCCCCCTCCGCCGAGGCGACGACACTGCTTCCCCCCCCCCCTCCGCCGAGGCGACGACACTGCTTCCCCCCCCACCTCCGCCGAGGCGACGACACTGCTTCCCCCCCCACCTCCGCCGAGGCGACGACACTGCTCCCCCCCCCCCCCTCCGCCGAGGCGACGACACTGCTCCACCCCCCCCCTCCGCCGAGGCGACGACACTGCTTCCCCCCCCAGCTCCGCCGAGGCGACGACACTGCTCCACCCCCCCCCCTCCGCCGAGGCGACGACACTGCTCCCCCCCCCCCCCCCCCGCCGAGGCGACGACAACGACACCGATCCCCTCCCCAAGGCGGCTCCCGTCCCGTCCCGTCCCCCCCCTGTTCCCAAGTAGTCGAACCGGTACTTCCCCAGGCAGCTTCGACTCCTACTCGCCCCTTCCCCGGGCAGGTCCCCCTCAGGCGACCGCTCCGCCCCTCACAGCGGCGCTTTGTTCAGAGCGCCCTTCTCTTTCCTCTTGCTGTCCAGACTTCCTCCGCTGCTCCTCCCGCTCGCTCTTGCCTCGCAGGTCCTTCCACACGCAGTGGACATCTCTCCCTTCTTCGCCACCAGCTGCTGCAAGGGCAGGAGTGTCCCGTCAGGTCTGAGAAGGACGCCGGTCCCCGGCGAGAAGTGTCCACAGCACCACCCGAACCCCGGCCGCCCTCCAACCCCCCCTTCCCCCCCGAAAAAAAACTCACAGATCGGCTTTTATCACCAGAGTCGATGCTCCAGCACTTCCTGCAGGGACGACCGCGCCGGGCACTCCTCTGCTCCAGGCACCTTGCCGCGCCTGGCGGGTCCAGGACTCTCCTGAGCCCCTCAGACAATGGCGCTCGCCCCCCCACAGGCGACTCGGGTCCACCCCCGCCCGCCCCGAGCCGAGCCGAGCCGATGAGGTCCCCGCCGAGGCGGCGCCGATCGCCGAGCAGCCTTTTCCGGGGGCGCCGCTCCCGCTCCTCTCAGGCGGCCGCGCGGCGCCTCACTGCTGCGCGCGCCGTTCCCGCCCTTCGCCTCAGGCGGCCGCGCGGCGCCTCACTGCTGCGCGCGCCGTTCCCGCCCTTCGCCTCAGGCGAAAGCTCCGCCCCTCGCCTCGGCGCGCGGCGTTCCCGCCCGCCGAAAGCGTCGGGGGCGTGCCGAAAGCGTCGGGGGCGTGCCGAAAGCGTCGGGGGCGTGCCGAAAGCGTCGGGGGCGTGCCGAAAGCGCCGGGGGCGTGCCGAAAGCGTCGGGCATCGGGGCTTCCCGCAGTGGTGGCTGCGCTGTTGCTGGGGTCTGGCGGGCGACGAGCGGAACTCGAACCGCGCCACCGGCCAGTGCGGCAAGTGCAGGGCCGCCCCCCTTCGGTAGCGCGCCCTCCCAGCCCGAGGCGCCGCCGTCGCCCAGTTCCGGAGCCGCCGGCGCCGGTCTACAGACGAGTGATCTCGATGGTGTTTCGGTAACTCGGCGGGACCCGCAGCGGGGCTGGTGGCCGCGTGTGGGCCGCGGTGGCGGTGGGGCGCAGAGCCGTGCGGGAGCGGCCGCCGCCTCGCCCTATCTGCGGCATTCGCCTTTCCCGGCGGCGGGGTCACTGGTCGGGCCTTGGGCCGGAGGTCGCCCAGGGAGTGCGGCGGGGCCCTGCCGCCAGAACTTAGTCTGCCTGGTCAGTCTGACCGAGGCCCTGCACGGGGTGTTTCTGTTGGAGCAGCGTTCTGCTTCTGCTCTGCTCATGTCGTTCAGTGAACAAGGTTCGAAACAAACGCTTCTAGAGAACTTCTAATAGAGCCCTGGATTTACATTGCCTTATGCTCCTCCTGTGGTACCCTGGAGCACCGGCTCTCCCTTATTGCCCAATACTTGGTCAACCTCTCAGTGAATAGTTGTAATTTTTCCATGAACTCTGAATTCTGTGGTTTATTTTTGCCTACATACAAGAATCTCCAAGTGACTCTGAGGTTAAGTTGTATGCTGGTCCCCCCCGTCTGATATTTAGGGTGGAGTAGGTACTAAAACACCTGAGAAGATAGATGACTTTTGGTCCACTGAAAAACGGTGCAAATTGGAAAAGGTGGATTTTCTTTAATTGCGATACATAGTTCTCGATAGCTGTTTTTTCTGTGCACTTTGCAGCGTAACCTACTTGCTTTCAGAAGCTTGCTGTTCTCTCTGGAGAGACTGATGTCATGATTCCCTTGTAGGCGGGGAATCTGTGGCGGGTACAAAGTAGAGAGCAGGAAGCTCAGCAAAAGCCTCAAAACTACCTATTTATGAAAATATTTTGCATTATATCAGTAATGTATGAATGTCTTCTGTGAGAAAAGAAAGTCTGGATGTTGATACCTGCCAGTTTGAGTTTTAACCATACCACTCACTTTAGTATAGGTAATTATGGCAGCTGGTTTTCCAGCTTGGTCCATATAGCTTTCTCCTGATGCACAATATTACCTTCAGTCTTGTTCTGCTGTGATTTGTAATAAGACTCCAGAATAGAATCTCATCAGCCTCTTTGGTTTGTTTCTGAAGGTTTCTTTATTACAAGTGGAGTAAAGAAGTGTATGTTTCACTTGTTTGTTTGTGCAGCTTTGTCACTATGATGTGAGTGTGTAGGAGGCATCTGCCTGTCAGCCCTACACAGCCTCTGAGAAATTGCTAGGCTTTGATGGAAAACAGGCCTTGGAAGACAGATAAGAAGCTGTTAAATTGTGCCAAGGTGGCAGGAAAAAACAACGGACAGCTGCAACGCTGAACTGTGGAAAAGTACTAAACTGTGAGAAGTTACCGCCGCATGAACAGCCTGTGAACAAGAAGGTGACTGGTCTGCACAGCGTGTTACAGTGGTCTAGTGCTGATAGGAGGAAGGATTGATAGCTGTCTAATTGCTGATTTGCTAATTATGAAGTAAGAGCTTTGGCGAGAGCATAAGTATGTACTATTGTAATAATAAAGGGTCTTTCCTTTTGCACTTCAGTGGAGAGTCTGTGCCTCAGTTGCCACATGAGTGCATCAGTCAAGTTCATGATGTGATTTACTGGCCTTGGGCACAGCCTTCTTTGCTCTGTTTATTTGATGGACTTATGAACAGAAACTGGAGGACTGAAGTCTTTGAGAAGAAAGAATTTCAGCTTATGCTGCAGTGCCCAAACTGAGACATCAGATGCAAAATTGAGTCAAAGAAAGGGATATAGAGTTGCCTAGTATGGACTTTGCAGTAGAGAAGTAGAAGTGGTGAGTTCATGTGTTGAAGTTGAGAGGGGAAGGAGAAAGGAGCTGGTCAAAAAGAGGGCCATGAAAGACTGAGAGTAGTAAAAGTGCAAAGGTGGAGTAGGAGCCTTTAGACATATTGTGGGAGATTGAGCCAAGAATGACAGTATTCCATGGTGCATTTCTCAGAGGAGCAGAGGGGCCCTGAAGCAGAAACAAATCCAGGGCAGTTCAGGAAGGTGATTTAAGAAGGTCCCAGGATTGTTCTGGTTTCTGTCCGTTGCCTAGAGAATTCCCAACAGAAAAAGAGTTCACCCTGCAGATGGGGGGGTTGCAGGTGCATCAAAGGCAGCAGCCATGGAAATGGATCCCTTGGAAATGAGTGAAAGTACAGGTTGAAAACATGTCTGCCAAGTGAAAGGCAAATGTCAAAAATTACTTTAGCCTTGATCTTGAAGAGCCAGGCAGGTGACAGTGAATTCTAAAATACCTTTCAGTGTTATGAGAATTCTCCTGTTTCTTCTTACAAACTGCCAGGAAGTTTGTGAAGGAAGAAGTTAAGACTTTAGAAGGTGAGTATGTGTCATACACTGCATTGACTTTGGGTCCTCAATTCCAACTCCAAACAGTGTTTTTTTTGTCAAGTTGCACACCTCACAGTGATACTGTGTCAGCAGTTACGCTGAGGTTTTGAGGAATTAAAAATCTAAAGTTAGTGCAGAGAGTAAGTGCTTTACACACACTTGCACAAGAAGTTGTTTCCAGAGTAACACAGATTCTGTAATAGAGGTGAATGGTCTGTTAAGGTCTTATGGATTTATTAGATGATTATGTGTTCTGACTTGTACCATAAGTTACTGGCTGGGCTCTGCTTAAAATATACCTTCTTTTGTGACTGGCTTTGAAGTTGCTGTTTTATCACATGTTTTTTTACTTCGACCATCTTTGCAGTATGGGAAACTCACTGTTCAAATTATCATTAACATGATAATTTTCTGGTTTTTTCACTCTTGTAATTCTAAGGAGTAATGAGCAAAAGCCGACCCATTGTCAGCAAACAGGGCTGAAGTAAGCTTTCTTGGGTGCCAGTGCTTAGCTTTTCTAATGACTCCTGTCAACAGCAGGATGTTATTTGAGGTTGCAGAGGCCAAGTTGGGTCTCTTTTTTGTGTATATGCTCTCTGCTTTTTTTCAGCAATACAGGTTTTGTGTCATTAGATTCAGAATTCAGTAGGCTTAATGTCCACCTTAAAGGGGTTTCTGAATGACTGCTCAGTTGGCTTATGGAGGATTGCTTTAACAGGATTGCGTTGGGTTCCTTGATGATCCATTTCTGAAATGTCCTGCACTCTGACCAAAATGCTACAGAGGTGTCCCAAGGTGTCTTTCTCATGTGTTGCATAAGGGCTTTGCAATATCTAAACTTAAGGGCATTATTCAGTGTGCGTGCCTTTCCCTTGGTACTTACTAGTATGAACGCTGCTTGACAAGTGGTTATTCCACTGTGCTGGTCTCAGAAAAACTTATAGGTGTGTTTGCAAGAAACTGCAAACGAACTACTAAATTGTGATATATCTGACTTAGTTCTGTGTGGGGCCAACTCTAGAACTTGTGCATTAATCATAAAATCACGGAATGTGTGACCTGAGCAAGCTGCCTACTGTTGAGTGAGAAACGTTACACAATGGTTGTCATGTCACTGTTCATCTGAGCCCCGCATCTGGTATGCATCTTCACCTTTGCATATGTATGAGCATTTAAGGGAGAACTTTTCATTGTGGAAGTAAATATGACATAACGCAGGTGGTCCATCCAGGTTTCTGCCATGTTGTGAGTGTGTGCCTTGCCATTGGGTCTGGTCCTGGCATTGTGTTCAGATCATGTTTCTCAGCCACCAGAAAGTGCTGAACTGTAAGAATGGTTTCAGTGCAATATGCTTTTCTTTTTGTCCCTAGTCCCACTATGCTTACCTAAAAAACAGCGATTTCTTGTCTCATATCCAGAGCCCTGGTACACAGGGCTTAGACTGGCTGGATGAGGTGGTCAGTGCATGTGTGGTGCTTCCAGGCCACTGTGCTGTTGCCAGTGATTCCTGTCAGTAGTTCTGGGACAAGAGCGTTGACAAATGCCTTCTGTATTCTTGAAGAACTGTGTAAATATATATCAGTTTGTTATACAGTAACATTACTCTCAGCTCATAGCAGCTTTTCAGATTAAAGGGAAAGAATATGCCACGAAGCCATCCTCTAAGACCTGCAAAACTTGCAACTGAGAGTTTTGCCATTGCTTTGCGATTGTGATACATTGTTTTCTAAGCTCTTTGAGTTGAGAAAGAGGAGCTTTATTTGTGACTTAACAGTAATACAAGCTATATTGTTATTCTGATGTGCATTTAGTTGACTACACAACAGTTTTAGCTGATGTTTCATGCTGATAATTTTGAAGTTTTCTGAGAAAAGAATAATGAGGGAAGAAGCACTCAAAATGCACATTGGAAAGTTTTCATTGAGTACATGAGGCAGTGGGGGCAAATGAATGGCTGATACATTGAATGACTCTTATTCCCTCTTTCTATAGAAAATTGTACTGGTAGAGTTAAAGAAACTGGACTGAAACTGTATTGCTACAGTTTAGCAGTTTTAGACAAGATTGGTGTTCTGTGGCATTTTCATGTTTATTTCGGGCTAATAAAATGTAGAATTGACCAGTATGCACATGACTTGAAAATTACTACCATGACTGTTTTAATGCGTGGTGTTCTTCTGGAGAGACAGTTTATGTTAAATCCCTGCTGTCTGTTCTAGAATTAATTGCTCTGGTTGGTTTGGTGACAAAGCTCCCACAAACTTAATTGCTTCCTCCTCCCCTTCTCCCACACCAAATAGTATATACTGCAAAGTATAAATTGTTCTTTTTGTTTTACCTTTACAGCATTGATTGCTACAGAGATCAAACAGGAAGTTCTTGAGAACTTTCTGAGATGGAGGGGGATGCCAAGTCACCCATGATGGAAGAATAGTGTTCTCTTACTTAAAGAACAGTTTTTCTAGAGGTGTCTTGGATAGTCACCGAGTGGTTTCTACTAGGAAAACACATTTATAAACCAGCTTAGGTGAATGTCTGTCAAGGTTAGTATAGTTTCTGTTAGCGATGTGGACTAGAGTTCAGAGAGGAAGCTTATCCTTAACTGCTCTTGTTAAAGCAGATAGCAGGGTTTGGCCTGATGTATTTTCTTTGCTGCTTAATTTCCTAGGTGCAGTGTCAAGCCAGGAGATAAGGATTATATCCAAACTCATCCAAATTTCACATCAGAATAATTCATGCAGTTATGTGTCTTTGTGTTAGTATGCCTTACTACCAGAATGGTGCGTATCTCAGACATGTATTTCAGCTGCTTGCATCTCTCTTTGTTACTGTAGTAGTGACCTGTTCTCTTTGATCAGTTTTGTTTAAGGTGTTACAACCACCCCTCATGTTTATGTATTAACTTAGGTTATGTCCTTGCAGAAATACTTAGTTGCTTACTCTTACCTTCCCACACTTTACTTTTTTCCTCATCCCCCTCAAATAATTTGTTTTACTTTAACAAGCTTTAATTCAAAGAACAAGCTGAATAAAGCAGTGATTAAAGTCAGTATCTCTTTATGTGGTTGTAACCTTTTGGAGGAGAAACAAATACCCTGCTGTGGTTTGTAACATTTCTAGGATAACTCTGGGAAAATATTTGTGATGTTTTGTGTATTTTTTGGTTTGTTTTTTTTTCTGTAGAGTTGTGATTTTGACAGCTCAACACTCAAACTAAGAACAAGTTTTTTCATTTCTAATGAACATTATTTGATGCCATGGATATCTGAAATATTTAATTACGTTGTCACAGATAAATTTTTTTTATCTTTTCTCAATATTATTGCAACATATTTCTGTGTTCAGATTTCATGTAGAAACAGTGGTGTACAGTGCTAGTGCAAGTCATTCCCAAACAAGGAAGATACTCATGATATGTAAATTACTTACTGAGTTATTACCATTCCTAGCCAAAGCTATTATAGAACAACTAGGAAAAAATCTACTTTGTCACAGATGTGCTGTCTAAAGGTGAAAATAAATTCATGGTAAGGGTTTTTTTGGAGGTGAAGGATATGGGGGAGGTTATATCTCATGACAGAAGTTTAGATGTATTTATGAAATACGTTGTTCGTAGATTTTGGCAGTTGCTGCCTGGTGTGTCTCTTTTAAGGGTTTCAGTATTAGAAAATCTACAGATATTTTTGTAGTTGAAACCCACTGAAATCATGTTGACCATGTCTCTGTTTTGCCTAATGTTTCCCCATGTGCTTGGCACTACCTCATAATTTCTTAAGCCACATCATTCCTGTGTCCTAACCATCTTGAACTTGATTACATCATCATCATCCCAGTTGATGGGAGGTGGTGAATTAATTCCTTGGTTTGCTTTGCTTGCAAGCACTGTTTCCTTCACTTAATAAACTGTCTTCATCTCAACCCACAAGTTTTCTCACTTTTACCCTTACAATTTTTTCCCCGTCCTGCTGGGATGAGGGGGTGAGGCTTTGTGGGGCTTAGTTGCCTGCAGGGGTTAACCCACAAGAAGTGTGGCAGCCACCATATAGCTGCTGATTTCTGCAGTGGATTATTGGCAAGAATACCGCATTTTAACTGCCTGCAAACCAGGATCTCTTATACCCAGTTTCAGAATTATAATCTACTTTATAATGCTGTTTTGACATGAATTCTAAGCAAGAATGTAGCACTGTAACTATGCAGTTTAGAGCGCCAGTAATTTATCGGGCAAAGCAGTTGTGCTGCGTCTTTTTGACATGCGTTTCATTCTTGCATCAGCAGTTTTGGAAAAATAAACTAGGAGAGAATTCCAGAATTTGAGTACTTAAATAGTCAGTAAATCAAGAAGAACGTGGCTGAATTCCATAGGGCTTGTAAGTTCTTACTCGTCATCAATGTGTGCTTTTCTTTTACTCCAGGCTTGCACCCAAAGCTCAGTATTTCTTTGCTGTACTGTATTCCACAAACAGCAATGGTGTTCAGTCAGACCAGGACAATTTATACTCTGAAAATAGGCTTCGCAGTCAGCAAGCATGTGCTATGCCCCAGGAGTCCCTGGTCAGCTCAAGCCTTTGTGCAGAGTATTCATTCTAGTTGCACACCCTGTTATTCTCACCCCGGATACTTTTCTTCATGTGTTGGAAACGTTTCTGGTAAATACTGTAGTTTCTTAAATTTTTCACAATGTTCTTGCTGGTATTGGATGCCATTATAGTAGGGAGAGGCAGTGTGCTTACATATAGACAATGTTGTGGTGCCAAGAAGGTACACCTCTGGGGAGGTCATCTACTTTGGGGTTTCTCTGCTGACTAAAGACTGTGTTCCAGGCATCATGCACAGCATGCATTTTTTTTTCCCATTCTTTTACCAAGCTTATCTATGTCCTTCAGTTATTTTCTTTTGAAGGGGATGGGCAGGTGGGACTATCTGTCTATTTCTTTTGTTTTAAAATGGCATAAGTCTATAACCCCGAGGATGATTATTTCCGTGTTTCCCTTGGCACTAGTACCAAGCACCTTTATGAAAGTCTCTGGGTCTTGTGCATGTCAGTTTGACTTGCACTGCAAGAATAGACAAAGAGCTGTGTTTGGCAGGTCAGGGTAGCAGCGAGTTGCTCAGAATACTTCCCCAGGCACCTGAGGCAGCTGCCACATTGGGGAGGGTTCTACTGGGCGCGGGGACTGTTCGGTCAGTCAGTGGGGACGAGGGGCAGGACACCTGCACCGTGTTGGGAAGGAAAAGGGGGGTGTCCCCATGTGAGGCGGAGGTGGGCGCGAGCGGGGCACTGCAGGCGGGCAGCGTGTTGGCCGCTCCTTGGCCATCGCTGAGGGCCGGTGGGTGGTCTGGGGCCTGCTTTGTCCGTGATGTGCCACCTGGGAAGGCCGGCGTGGGCCGAGAGTGTTTGGGCCGGTGGATGCACCCAGACACACAACCAGTGATTGTGTTGGGGAGGTTCAGAGGTGGGGGAGGGCAGGGGTCGTGTTGTAGTAGTGGCCTGAGCACTCCCTCCGCAAAAGCTCTAAGTTCCACACCTGTCCTGATGTGCCCACCGTCCCATATCCACTAACCTCAAAACCCCCCACCAGCTCCTAACCCTTCCCCCAGCTCCCCATTAGTTACCTGCTGTTCATTGTAACAGCTTGGTTTTACTAATAAAAACACTGATTTCTCCAAGGTTTTCTAATGGGTATTACATGTGATCTGTCTTCCCCTCACCCCTAAAAATACCCTTTTTTCCTATTGGAGAAAAAGGAATTTTCAGCATCTTTTGGTGAACAAGACAATGGGTGGATGCATAGAGAATGTTTGCTTGTTTGTTTTTTGTCTCCTTTTCTTCTAAGCTATCTTTCAGAACACTCTGTCTATATAACTCTCTAAATGTACCCAGTCTGGTATAGTATCACAGTGCAAAATCCTTCAGAGAAAATGAAGATAAAATTATAAGCTAAGGAATAGCCTAAGAAAATAAAAGGGACAGAAAAAGCCAAAGAGAACACTGAAGGGCTGTGGGAAATCTCATCCATGGTGCAGGACACAGCATGGGTTTTCAGCACAGCCTCAGGGAAGAAGAAATGTGTTACTCCAGCTGATGGGATAATGGGCACTATTAATTACCAACGTT
This sequence comes from Athene noctua, assembly GCF_965140245.1. NCBI lineage: Eukaryota > Metazoa > Chordata > Aves > Strigiformes > Strigidae > Athene > Athene noctua. The sequence continues at coordinate 25,411,189 of NC_134047.1, read as the reverse complement.
AAATATTGGAAGTGTGGTAAAAGCAGAAAGAACTATAGATGTCTGTCGCTCTGGCCCAGCAGATCATGGAGCACATGTAAAGCTTTAAAAATAAAACAAATAAACAAAGGCAAACTAAACCAAGAACAACAGAATACACCAAGAGGTTAACCTAAAGCAAACTATTTAGGCTTCAGTAATGGAATTGTGTAGCTTTGTGTAGCAAGAGGTTATTCCATCAATCACAGTTAAAGCTTTGAAGAAGAGCTCTGAAAGTATGATAGTCTAATTGGTCTCAACATTCTTTTTGCTTTGTTTTGCAGGGTAATCCTCCAAAGGGGGACACTTGAAGATAAGCAGCTGGACATAGTAATACAGTAGTTCATTTCAGTCATTTTCTTTGAGGCAAGCATCTAAGTATAAGGAGACGTATCAAAAAGGTAATAATTACATTTAAAACAGCAGGAAACTGGTTAAGTCCTGTCAATCTCCTAGGCAGCTAAGCATTGAAAGGTGGGTGAAGTGTTTCTATATGAAAGTTTTGAGAGGGAGTACTGAGCAAAAGAACACCAGAAGCTGCTTGGAGCTGTGACAGAACCAAGTTTTCTCATTGATTCAAACTTTTTAGTTTTTATTATTCTCTTTCAAATAGAAATGAAAAACCAAAGAATGATGACGTTTGTCTGAAAAACAGAGGCTATTTGGGGGATCTCTTTAGATATATGAGAGGGGAAAAAAGATGGAAATAAGGATGCAGAGGGGGGTAGTTTTCCAGTAGACTGAATACGGAAATGTACTGTTTTCATCCATTACTCTGAGCTTCAACACAGATGACTGTACTTATGTTTGGCTGAATTAAATCAGGTTTGTATCACCCATGAGACTATGGATTTAATGATGTTTATGTTAAGTGGAAATAATTTTGAAGCTTAAACCATTGGAAATGCAACTTCAGTCTGTCTCCTTGATCAGAATAGCAAACTAACAGAACTGTGATGCTGCAGACCTCTTACAGAAAACCTGTGTAGGAAATCTCTTCTAACTACATACATGTAATGTCTATCCTGTGATAGAAGTTTGTGTGTATTGGGAACAAAAAAAAAAAAAAGCCCTTCTAAAGCTCTGTTTCCATTCAGAAAATGAGTCTTTTAAATAGCTTTCCATACAAATTGCCATTTTGATGGCAGCTAGAAAAAGCTGTTATTTCCAATATTCTCTTCTCCTCCTCATCGTAGGAGCTACTGTGGTCTACTGGATTCAGTTACTGTTACACAGATAGGACAGTTCTGTCTTGGTGGCAAACATATAAAACAGTGCCAAGTAAAGAAGGGCAAAGAACAAACAATTAGACAGTGGGACAGAATAAGTAGGAAAACTCAAGTACTGCAAGAAACTGAAGATCTTTAGTGGGTCACAAATAGGTAGATATCACTGGTCTGTCAGTGTCTTACTGGTTTCTGGGAAGAGAGGGAAGTTAGAGTAAGGTTAGGGAGAGTGAAAGCTGAAGAACACAATAGTAGAAATTTTTAAGGAGTAGATTTAAGGTTTACGTGCTCAGATGCTTCCCCCCTCCCCTTGAAATATATTAGGTGATTTTTAATGCTACACTTTAATATTAGAGTTAGGAAGATCAGGGGGTTGGGAGCTCATTGTTACAGGGAATATTGCAGGGTTAATTCTTGGGAAGGTGTGAGTCAGTGCAGTAGCTTTGTGACTAATGGTATAAGTAATGTTACAGCTGGGGTTAGGATTAAGGAACTGGAAAGAGCATCTGGATGAACAGATTAGTGCACAATGTTTCAAAGTTTGAACAATTCAGGTAGCAGTAAACAAAGTCAACAGAAGTCAAAATAATTTATTTTTTTATCTTGGGATGGCTGTCATGGTACAAAGGAAGATCAGGGCAGTTGTTAGGTCTTGTTGGTTGAAGACAGATCGTGCTGCTTTTATATTTAACCAAGCTCAGGTTTTGAGCTCTGTGAGGTCTGGGACAGACATTCTTCTCTGTATACAGGTAATGCCAATGAAGTAGGTTATTTCTCAGAACTGTTTTCATTACCATGCAGTAGGTTACCTCTGCTGGCAGTGTACCTCATATGTGGGCTTTCCTGACAGAGCTGGGTTAGGAAGTGCTCCCATAAGATCCTCAGTCACCACTTTGAGAGAAGTAACTTCTAGCAAGCACTACCAGAAGATAAAATCTCCTAATGGCAAAGCAGGACTCTCTTGAAGACAGCTATCCCCTACCTTAAATCAGGGAGGGAATCATGTCTCTTGCTGCTTTCAGTTTAACTTTAGAAAGCAAAACAAAACAAGGTTCCTCAGTGGTAAAGAACTGTGAAGAATACATCTGGGTTTTGGCTTCTTGGCAATCTAGCACCTGACAGAAGGTGTTGGATATGACACTCTTCCTTAAACTGAAACCTGTCTGAGCAAGACTTGTTCCCATTTAAGAGTGGTTTGTTTTGAATTAGTTTAAATTGACTGGGAAGTGGTTCAAGCTGAAGCTCTGTGCATCTGTCACAAACTGAAATAAATGCCCCAGTCAGAGCTTTCAGTGGTTGAACTGCAGCAGAGGGACACAATTTCCTTGTTATTTTTCTGGGTCTGTTTGAGTTTCATAACTGGACACCTGCAAGTATAAATTAGGCATTTTTATGCTGCAAACTATCCAGTTTCAGTGGTAGCAAAGGATAGGTTTGTTTCAGAAACACTTGGTTTGGGGAATTAGCCACATTCTATAACTCTTAGGCAGATGCAGAAATCTTGGAGCTTAAGCACACAGAGGTTTGTGTTCCAGACATGTGACTGAGAAGTTTGGCTAGGTTTAAAACCTGTCTTTCTCTTTTTCCTTTCTATTTTCTAAAACTCATTAGAACAGATATTTACCCATATTTGCCTCCATAAAGTTTCTGTAAAGGTATAACAGAAGATTGCATCCTGTAAAATTAGAGAGCTGGATTTTGCCTTTTGGGATATGGCTGCTTCTCAGGAGCGTAAGCAAATAACAGATGTGAAAATACTCTGCAGGAAGAAAGCATGACATGAAACAAGTATTTATTAAAAAGGACTGTACAGACAACTTAAACAGGTAGCACACTGTTACTCCTACTGGGCACTGGAGTGAAATATTTAAAACACAGAAACCAGTGAAAACACCAGATATTGCTAAAATACCTAAATGCAAAAACGAAAACCTGTGTCAGAGAAATTAGAAAACTGTAAAATAAAGGAAAGCACTTTTCTTTATTTAAAGTGCTGTTAAAGTCTTAATTTCTTGAATAGCCTGCTATTTAGAGTAACACATCGATGGCTATTCTTTCAAAATTAGATTTTGTGACTTGAAGCCATGGACAGGTTCAGTCAGTGTCCTGTTCAGAAAACTGAAGTTGAATTCAGGAAGTGCAATTATTAAAATTTCACTTACATTTTCTTTAAAGTTAATGGGGTCCTTGGCACTAAAGTTTGAACAACTGATCTACCTCAGCTTGGGTACAAAGATTTCTGTAGCAAAGCCTTTAGACACAGTAGAGTGTTCATGTCCTTTCAGCATGAGCTTAAGGTGGGGGGCAAGGGGAGAAGCTTGTGTTTTGGGTTGGGGTTTTTTTTGCCATTTGGTTGCAGAACAGGATTATCCTTTGAGGCAAGTAAGGAACCAGAAACAGAACCTGAAAACCACCTATAACAATCCAGTGATTTTTGTTGTCACTTTAATACCCATTGGAAAGGGAATGACAAAGCCAGAGTTAAACTGCACTTTAGTAATATAAAAGTGTCTTCTAATAATTAGAATCACAGAATATCTAGAGTTGGAAGGGACCCACAAGGATCATCAAGTCCCACTCCCTGCTCTTTGCATGACTACCTAATGCTAAACTGTATGACTAGAGTGTCGTGAAGACTCTCCTTGAACTCTGGCAGGCTTGGTGCTGTTACTGCTTCCCTGGGGAGCCTGTTCCTGTGACAGACCACCCTCTCAGTGAAGAACCTTTTCCTAGTGTCCTGTTGCTGGTCACCAGAGAGAGGTCGGCACCTCCCCCTCCTCTGCCCCCCCATGAGGAAGTTGTAGACTGCGATGAGGTTCCTCCTCAGCCTTCTCTTCTCCAGGCTGAACAGACCAAGTGACCTTGGCTGCTCCTTGTAAGTCTTGCCCTCAAGACCTTTCACCATCTGGGTCACCCTCCTCTGGACACACCCTTAGTAGTTTGATGTCCTTCTTACATTGGGGCATCCAAAACTACACACAGTACTCAAGGCTGCACCAGTGCAGTGTAGGATGGGACAATCTCCTGCCTTGACTGGCTAGCTGTGTTATGCTCTACACAGCCCAGGACACGGTTGGCACTTTTGGCTGCCAGGGCACACTGTTGACTCGTATTCAGTTAGACTCATTCTCAGCAATGCAAGCTATTCATGTGGCAGAACTTTGTAAAGGATGTGAAAAAAGATTTGTAAACACCAGTACGTGATTGACACAAATACAGTAGGTCATATTCACATTTTTTCTTTTTTTTTTTTAAAAAACATACCTTGTTAAACACAAGGGCACAAGAAACTAGTTTAAAAAAGTAAAAATACAAAACTGCCATGCTAAATTAGTAAATGGTGCCTCCTTAAGCATACTCCAGTTTAGAGTTCTAGAGACCTCCCGAGAAAGCAGGAACCTGGCAATGTAACAGTAAAGCGAGAGCAGCTACAACTAACCCTATTTCAGAACTGTAAGTTGAAGTTTCTACAAATATATATCTTTCTATTCATGCTACTTCATTGCAGACCATTCGCCCATCCTCCATTGTCACTACTTTTTAAATTTATCTATGGCTGTCATCAAAGTATGCACGCGCTCTGGTGGAGTCTATGTACTGTCCTTTAACTCTGTGCATTTTCCCTTCAACTCAATCGGAATTGCTCTGACCAGGGCACACAGCATGTGGCTGCTCTGACACTTAAAAGTAGAATCCAGTATTTGTGTTAGGAAACTTGCATGATCATAGAGCTAGGGCACTACTGCCATTTGGAGCATGGGGTCAGGCTACTGACCTCCATTATTGCTGTCTCACAGGGACTGAATCCCCGTAATTCAGCTAACAGAATTTACTGCTCTTCACATATTTTCAGGACCGCAGGGTCCACATTCTGTCTCTGCTGTTGACAGATGCTTAGCTATGAAACATTAAAATGGGAGAATATCAACTGAACTTGGCATAAATTATAGGACTGTATTCAATAAAATACTCATGTACTTTGTGACAGAGGTGGGAAATCCATGGCAACGCATGTGATTTGGCCAGTAAAATTGGTTTATGTGGCTTTGTACAGTCCCCAGCATTTGGCAAAGTTCTGACCAGAGACACTGGGCTTCCCTGTCCTTCCTATTTAACAGGCAAAGTTCTCAATATAACCACTCTAGCATAACAGTAGAAGAAAACCTGGGCTAAAGAGAGAATGTATAGAGGTGGTCCCTGTCTCCTGAAGTTAGTGAAAAGAATATTTAATAGTCAAGATCAATTTAGATGGCAAAGGTGGTGACAAAACTGGGATTAGAAATGAGTAAGTTTTAAGCCTCGGTTCTGTAGCTGGCCTGCTGCCATCGTCCCCATTGGAGGAACTGTTGTTACCTAGGGTGAAACAAAGGGAAGACACGAATACAGGGAGCAGTCTAAAGGATCCTTTAGTAAAGGCTCTTTTGGCACACATACAGAGCAAGAAAAAAACATGGGATGAAATAAAGCTTACTTGAAAATGACACATTAAAGATACAAAAATGGGAGGACGATGACACCAAAGCCAGGCAGTTCTGGCAAAATATATCATTTTTAGTTGATACTGCTCCTGGTGCATGTTCCTAAACTCTCCTGTGCTCCAGTGAAGGATATGTCTGCCAAGGGAGATTCTGGCTATAGAAACCAGGAGTAGATGATGTGCAGAATGGCCCGTGTTGCAGTCTGTGTGCATAGAGATTTGAGATCTTCCATGCATGTTTCCTAGAGAACCACAGGCTGGTTAGCCACAGAACCTAGAAGGACCATTAATATAGTTCATCTGAGCCTTGTACTTAAGTACTTAAGTCAATCAGTCTTCTGACTGCTGAAAGTAATGGCATATTAAGATGTTAAAGCATCACAAATTACATCATTTTTAGAAATTCATACACAGCCAGCAACTTGATCCCCCTTCCAAATTTTGTCAAGTCTGATGGAATGGTGCAATCAAACTATAGTAAGTCAGAACTCACGTGTGTCCTTAATGCACCGATTTCCTGTGTAACCAATTTCTCTTTTTTCCCTTGTATAAAAAGAGCTCTATTGGATACCCAAACCTATGCAGTCTTACTAGCTTGGAAAAGAAATTGTTCTTCAGTGAAACAAAAATAGACAGCCTGCTATTTCAGTATTTCAAATAGTCTCCTGTTACCAGGAGAAAGCAGAATAATCTTTTAGTAACATCTGTTTGTAAAAAGAGAACATAAAAGCCTTTGTGGTAATTGCATTTGGCCAATAGGAACAGCCTGGCATTTAGGATACCTGCATGAGAATTCCACGTTGTTTAGAAGTCGAAATGATGGAATGATTGGAATGTTAAAGTGTAGCACCAGTAATACTTACTTTCCTAAAACCAAATCCTAAGGACTGGAAGGAAATTAAGACAGAACAGGAACATTGTGCTTACTTTGCGTTAAATAGAAAAGAATGGGTCGGTCATACTTGAGTCTGCACTTCAGTAAAGTCTGGCCACATTTGCAGTTCTACCGGAAGGGTACTGGAATAGATCACGTGTTTGCTTGTCAATCTTCTGGGCTTCATTCATCCTGTTTCCTCTTGGGCTTTTTGGGATTCCGAGATCGGCTCTTTGCTTTGCAGAGTGGACATATGGGCGCGTTCCGATGAATTTGTTGGTGACACGATAAACATGCCTGAAATGTGACATTACAGCCTCTTATTACAAAGGTTTAAGTTGTTACACTGGTTATTGAGTATCATGTTCTAAGTTACAGTACAGAAAAAAATAGCTAAGGCTTCTTGCGTTCAAAGGCAGACCAATGCTACATTCTACACAATCCAGATCTCTGGACTGTACAGTAACTTCAACCGAAACACGAGAGTATCTCATTGAATTGAAACTACAGTTCATCAGACCCATGGTTCAGGCATGTATCAGTAACTAACATTAAATACTACTTCGTGTTAAATGTTCCACATCTTTTTAGGGATGTTTACATGTGTAATAGCTCACTGAGTCAGAGAAGTTACAGAGAAGGCTAACTGCGAAGTCACAGAATTCAAGGCAGGAGCATTCAAGCAGGTTAGATGGCTTCCACATATTTAACACAAGATGCAGAACTCTGCCCTTTTGCTCCATACTAAGCCCTTTAACTTCCATTTAACTGAAGCATATTACATTCAGAAAGGCTTTTTGATGGCCTAACTCCAGATAGGAAGTACATAACTATGGAGTATACCTACATCAGTTTGCCTCCTTAGTCAGTGAATCTTTGGAACTTGGGTGGGATGAATACCCCTATGGAATTACTTGACTCTTTTTACTGACTACAGAAGGAGCTGAGTAACAATGTCACTTAAGTGCCTGTGGTTAGGTTAAATTAATCCAATTGAAGATGTCAAGAAATGCAGAAACAATCACCTTTCCTGGTAATTGTACCACCAGTGATTACTCTCCCTCATAAAATATGTGCATTACTTCAAATTTGAATCCATTTGGAATTAACTCCCAGCTATTAGTTTTTCTTTTGCCCAGCATTTTTTTTTCTTGCACGCCTTTCTCCCACATGAAACACAAGAGTGGGTAGTGCCTCTATCTCTGCTGAGAAGACTCGAAGTTGGAAAGGAGTCGAATAACACAGAGCCTTGTCCTTAACGCTTGATGACTGGAGCTAGTGCTTTATATCTACTGGGGTTGCTCTTGATTTGAACCACCACAAGAAAAATCAGAATCAGGACACATCATTTTTCCTCTTCATAAATACTGATCAACTTAAGAAACAAATCCAGTGACAAAGGAGAAAGCCCAGCGCATTCCATCTCCTGACCTTCATGGGAGGTGGCTGCTGTCTGAAAGTCGCTGTCTGTCTGGTGTCTTGTTTCCTTGCCACTTGCAGCTGTTGGGCAGCTGCTGCAGCTGCAGCCAGAGACTCTGGGATGGGAGGCTCCTGTGGTTCTGTCTGCCATTCTGCTTTCTGCTTTTCAAAGTAGCTAGAGAAAATAAAAACAAATTAAAAGTATAAACATCTTCTGGAGTATTCTGTTAGTTTGTAAGGGATATTTTGTGTGAATATATAATGGGTTGCATTTCACTATCATGTTCCTCCACTAGAGTCAAATTGCCTACACCACTTGGACTAGTTCATATATAGAATTGGTGGTATTTTTCTCTGCATTTCTGCACTTCAGCCAGATTCCAGGTTGTCAGCTCCTAAGATACCCTGATGTACAACTGGATATAAATCTAATAGGATGGAAAGCGGACAACATATATATTTGATCCTTAATAGCTTTAGATGCACCTTTTACATTTTAACAATGCACAATTTAGTTTTCACAATTTATTCTGTTAGAGGAGTAACTTTTGTATGCAACAGATAATACATTCTTTGTAGTGCCAAGGTGCTTGGAATGGAAAACAGCATTTCTGAAGAAGTGCAAAAGAAATGTTGAAAACTGTGTGTCTATGAAAATGATGCCAAATGTGCTGGGCGTTAAGTTTCTTAAAACATCATTTGCATTTAAAACTCATCTGTTAAACAGAGGACACTGTTCTTTGAATAGTAGCTAATTCTGTCCCCCACCTAGGTTATATCTAAAAATGAAACTCTTATTATCCAAATCTATTCCGTATCTACGGTAAACTTACTTGTTGACAGTCACAGGTGTATGGCTAAATGCCACTGCCATGTGCATGCAGCAGAAAGTAAAATTCTGACTAGCAGTAGCACAAACCAACCGAAGAATACTTGTTTTGTATCCCTTTCCTGTAGTGCCTCCTATCTCTGCTTGCTAAACAGGTAAAAAAAAATATTTTCAGGAAGAAAAAATTTGCTAGAAAAAGCAGCATATGGTATAAAAATCTAGAGAACCAACCACCCTTGAATTTTGCATGTCATATGTAGAGCTTGCAGCTTAGAATAATCTAAATTTAACTTCCAACAAATTCAAACTGAATGTTAGCAAATATATGTGCTCCCACATCCCTTTTTTATTAACTTTTGTTTTTCATGCTTAGCTTTTAAGTTCTTTCTTCCACCTACCAACAAAAGTAAAATGACAGAACAACCAGCAGAATCTAGAGAAGGTATAAAGCCAGATGATGCTTGCTTCGGAGACTTACTCAAGGGACAGTTTCTCTTCCTCCTCACACAGATCTGGCAGCCTCTGCAATCCCAGAGTCATCCGCAAAGCATCTACATGCTCCTTCAGGGGTTTGTACTCCTCATGTAGGCGACGAGTAGATTCCAAGAGCTTGTTGAGGTCGTTCTCAGACTGCTTGATAGTATTCTCCATCTGAAACAGGAGAACAGGCATACTTTTAAAGAACTGTCTCAAAAGTGGTGCTCTGACTGAGCAAGAGACATCAGAAGAGATTTTTCTTACTAAAGTTGGAAGAGATTTGAAACGATGCAATAGTAAAATACAGTTAAGATGCTGGGAGCAGGAAAACTGGGCAAGGAAGAAGGAACTGAAAGTGACATACAAGATGCATTTTCATTTTAAAAAGGCCATATATGAACTGAACAACAGAAGAAGGTAGACGAGCTACAGATGAGTCACCAAGTGAAGAGCTATGGAAAACTATCAAGGGACAAAATTAAAGTAAACTAATTTTCTGTGTTTCTAAGATACCCGAACACTGACGGTTAGAAGTTATCAAACAAGCTAGGGAAAGGTTCCTGCTTCTCTTACTGCAGTAAATGGGAAAAGCAGCAGAGAAAAAGACAAACTGAGAGGGGAGAGGGAAGAGGGAAGGATGAAACAGAGACTGAGGTTATGCAGCTGGGTAGGGGAAAAGACATTTCAAGTGATAAATAAATGCAGTCTGCACATCCAGTATGTAGCTTATATTTGTTTACAACATTGGAGCTTTTTTTCTTCTGGTGCAAAGCACGGTACCTTCAGAGCTAGAAGGCACTATGCAGTCATGTAAGTGCTCTAACAGGGCATAAAACCTTCAGGTTTAAAAATATATTCCCCGTTTAGCCCCCTAATTTTCTAATCTTCTAGTAACTGTTTTATTTGTATTAATTCCTTCAGGCTGGTGCTTCTTAATGTTTGGTGGTTCCACTCAGTGATCAAGGTCAGCTCTTCCAACAAATATATTTCCTTAGAATCTCTTTTCTTTCAAAAAACTCCAATCAAAAGTCCCACCTAGCTGCCAAAGTTTCTGTTTCCAGGTGCTAAATGAGAAAAGACTAACAGGAAGGAAAGTTTTCTATGGGACTGCCAGAGTGGTGTTACTGTGGCTACTGGTAAAGTTGTGGCTACAGTGGGCTTGGTTCTCTATCCTCTGGATCCATATGCTTACTATGCAACATTACAAAATACCCTGCCCGACACAGACAGGGAAAAACAATTATCCTGAGGTAAATTTACTTTGCACTCTTTGTAGGATCCTGAGGTGGTGTTGTAAAGTCCAGATTATTGAACCAGAAATGCTTCACTGATGTGCACAATTCCACAACCTGTGGAATGATTCACAATACAACTGTGACTTAGGTTGTCTGCAGCTGGGCTGTTGCATACCACATTAATATCAGCATGGATCAGCCGCAGCTCCTCCACATGGGCCATCTTCTCTTGCAGCAGCAGGTCCATTTCCTGTTTGTATTCTTTCAGGTGCCTCTCCTCAGACTCCAGGGCTTCAAATTCTGCTTTTAGTCGTGCCTTTATTTTTTCCATCTGCAAAGTCTTATTCCTGGATCCCAGTGATAATTAAAAATACAGAGAGATGACAGTAAGTCACTGCAACATATTTTAGCGAGGTGTCACTGTGTATGTGAATAGATGGAAGAAGGTATAGCAGTAATAGACAAGGGTGAGACTAAGCGTGAGAAAGGATGACGTGCAATGAGAGAACTGAATTCTAATCCCAGCTCTTTTGCTGAGCTTTTCAGCGCTATGAGAATTCTTATACTGAATTATGAAATCAACAGAACATTGTCAGACTTTGTAACTGTAGAATCAGAGAATTTGTACCAATAGAGTTCTACTGCATCTGTTAAATTAAACTCTAGTTTCAAGATAGAGAAATCCAGAAAATCTAGGAGGTTTAGCACAGGATTCTGAGAAATGTAAAATGACTTGGAGGAGCATTATAGTGTCATATACACTGACTAAAACTATGCAGACAGTAACCTGAACTGCTAAAACACTAACTTCAACATCAGGTTAAAGAAAATTTCAGAGCAATGACATGACAGAATAGTAAAAACTCAAATTACACTGGCCATCCACATCCCACTTGCAAGTAACTCTGCATTCTCTCGGTTCCTTCCAAAGATCCGGCACCCGTCACATATTTGTAAATGTTTCTGCCCATACCTTGCATTCTGATATTTTTTTTTCATTTGTGCCAATCCATAATTCCATAGCAAAAATGTTTAGATACTGAGTTCTTATTTCTCCTCAAAGCTTATAATCAAGGAGTGTGAGTTTCAGCCATCAGACAGTTTTGAGCAGCAGAACAGCCTACTGCTGTTGTGATTCAACACCTGTCCAAGCTGTTGAACAGAACAAACAAACTGTTCTTGGTCCTGCGATTTAGTTAATGAAGAGGCCTTAGTTATTTTTTCTGTACTGGAAGTTAGAATATGGCACCAATGTGTCAGTAACACTTAAATGTTTCTAACAAGAGGCTGCAATGTCACACTTCAGGCATGTAATCAAGAGTTCCAGAACTCCTTGCTTTAGCTTGTGTGAAACGAGGATGTCACATTCCTTTTTAGTCACCTAACACCTAGTACAAATAGATCCAAATAGATTTCCAAGTGCACTACTAAATAACATGGTAGACTTCCTATAGGCAGGATGTAAGAGGGAGATGAGGAAGAAAATGTTTGCATTCATGTTTGAATATCCTGTTCCTATCCCAATGCAAAGTGGGGTGAGTTTGGTTCAAATTCACTGTAAGCAGCAAAGCTGACTATAGAATAGTCTGTAGATTACAGGAAACTGCCTACCAGATTAGCAGTGAGATCCCAGAACAGGGATTTCACCTCGATCCTAGAACTGGGTGTGTGACTTCCCTTCCCACTAGGCCCAGACTTGCTCTCATTGAAGCAAGCAACATGGGTCTGATGTTTTTAATGGGGGCAGAAAGCACTGAGCCCCCCGGATGGGAACTAGTCTTTCGCTTGCTTCTAGGAAAGGGGATTCCTAAACCTCTGTGGGACATTTCTTCCCTTTACAAACTGTTTCCATACCCAGTCCCCCAGGGGAAACTGCTCCCACAGCACTGAGGAATGGATCGTTTATCTCAGTGTTATTCTATATGATACTTGTAAGAATAGGAGAATATATATATCCTGCACTTAAAGAGAGCTACTCTTTTCTCTCACTCCAATCAAAATTCCCAAAGAAATTTTAAAGCTAGCCTGAGGACTCTTTCAAGTATATGGCAGGTGTCTGTACAGATTTTATTCTTGCTTTCATTTGACTGAAGCTCACCCTCTCTCATCATCCCCGTTGGGGAGGCTCTAATGTTGTGCCTGTGAGTCCTCCTCTCAGTCCCCTTGTTTCTGTTTCCCCATCAGTCTTTGTGAGTTCAGTATCTGCCTATGCACCTAGTTTTGGTAACCTTTCCCTGAGTGCGTGAGACGTTACTGGCACAATGGACTTCCACCATTTGCTGAAGAGCATGGGAGAAAGGAGAGTCAGTCCCTGGGCCAACTAATTATGGCTATATATTCCAAGCATTACAGCCAGTAATGTTACCAGGGTTCCTCCCTGTCTCACTTGAGGAGTTTATAAAGCTGAGAGAGATAAAAACGGTATCATAAATAACTTCTTCAGTGTGTACTGAGAAATGGGCTGCCTGGTAAGGATAAGATGAATGAAGGAGATTAAAAACAGAACAAAAAAAAAAAAAAAAGAAGGTCAGAGGGACTGCTGCTTGTTTCCTCAGAAGAAAATAAGACTAAATTCTGCTTTGCATTATTTCCAGTGATTGCACCCCATGACTGTTAAGAATACAAATACCAGACCAAAAATAGATACAGAAAAAGCCCATTACAGGGTTGCATCAGAGGTCACTCAGAGACATTTACAGGTATTGTGGAAAATATACTTAAAACCAAATTTGATAAAATTCACTTGGTAAGTATGATTGTTGTATCTGTGCTGCAGCTCACCATAGAGTTGACCTTGTTTCATATAGTATGTTTATTGTAGAAAATACGAATTGTATACCTGTGAGCGTATACTTATTTTAAAAGGTACACAGTCATTCCAAGTTTGGAAAAGTCCGTATCTCACCATTAAGAGTAAAAAATAGCTGACGAAATAATAAGTCAACCAGTAAAAGTTTTATGAATGAAGTGCAGAAGACTGGATGTAGATAGAATTCAAGTATGTAGCTACAACAGTGTAAACTTTAATGTCACTGAAGGTGTTCTGTCATTTACTATACAATGGCATATCCTAGTTTAAATGTAAATATTGGACGTAAACCAGTAAAAGAGATCCTCTTTACCTTCCATTTTAAATGTGGCAATAGCTCACTAAAAAGTACCATCCAACCATCTACCCCTGTTTTCATCAAGTCTCATTGTTCCCATTTACTTATTTATTTAGTCGTGGCAGCTTTGATTACTGAAACTGGCAGTTATTTGTCCCCAGTTTCCTCTCTTGTATTTATGGCATGCATTCACCTCAGACAATGGAAATAGATCAGTTTCTTCACTGTTACTAGTCACTGGCTGCCATGGTCTGCCAAATTGCCACAACAAATGAATTGCAGGGGATTGTTTCAGTCCAAATGATTAGATTTTGATATTAGGAAAGAAAAAGTGCACACAAATTAGAATTCTTCCTACTAGCATCAGGCAACATGCAGTAATATTTTAAAACAGAAACCATGTGATTTCTAGACTGCCTGATTAATTCTGCCCTCATATTCTTTTCCCTTCTATTTAAGTTCTTACACTGCACTGGTAACAGTATTTGATAAGTGCATCCCAGTAGGGCATTAAGCAGTGAAACTAGCATCTGTCATCAGTAAGTTCACTCTCATTCTCTTTTATCTCCTCCCAGTCAGAACAGAGATTGAATCTTTAGGCATGTGTTTAATTTTATGACTGGGGTTATTTCTGTGGAACTACTCAATGCATAGAAATAAACACGTGCAGATGTGTTTGGATTATAGGCATATACATACATTTACTGACTGCAGTATTCCATTGACTGCAAATTATATAGATACAGGTCTTCAAAAATCATACTCCAGAATCCCTGCAAAAACCCAGCTGAGCTACCTTTAATCAGTGATAGAGAATGGGCAATTTCTTTGGTTTTGAGGGCTTTTTTTCTCTCTTCCAGTAGTATAATACATGGAATGCAAATTAAAATAAAGGTGGCCAAATCTATCAAATGTGTGTCTGTAAAGATAAGAAATTCTCATGTTTATCTTGAAATAAATTCTTCATAGAATGCAAGCTCCTTTTAAAAGATCAGGGATGAAAACACAGGTTTACTTGATCAGATTTTGTTAGAGGCAACTCAAAACTGACATCAATGTTGCAAGTAGGATTAACTTTTTGATGCTGATTTTTTATTTAAAATACCTTCAAGCAACTTTCTTGATACTTCACTGTACACTAAAGCTAGTAACGTCACCTTTACAGTACCTTACACCACAAATAGCAAAAGTGTCTTAATTACAGTTTATGAATCAGCTTTGAATATATTCTCAGAGAATGCGCCATACATTTCCAGATACAGGATATGAGTCTCTGAAAAGATAGTTTAATGAGATATTTAAATTGTTACGATAACTGGACCACAAACTGAAGTAGGCCATATTTAGAGCTGTATTTTAAAACAGAGCCTGCCTAACAGTTGAGTGGAAAAGCACTGTTCTTCATTTCTTTCTACAAATAGTTTTGGGATGCCGGACACACAACTATTTTTGCTGTCTCTCTCTCACGCCCTGCGGCATTGTGTGAAGGCGGCCGAGGCCCATACGCCGCTGCCCGATCCACCTCTCCCATACGTAAACTGTGCTTCTTGGAGGTGCCGTTACCGGCCAGTGTCCGTGACCACCCGCACGCACAGCCGGTGGCAGCGCCTCTGTGCCCGGCCTCTCTCCCCGACAGCCCCTCGCCAACTGCCGGGTCCCAGAACAGTCCCCACGGCCCGGGGCTCGGCCTCGCGCCCCACTGACAGCTCCACAACCGCGGCCCTCGGCTTCTCCGTAACGGGTCTGGGCTTCGCGCTGCACCAGCTCCTACTGACAGAGGCGGCTCCGGCCCCATCCCCAAAGCCACCGTCCCGAGCCGAAGCCGCCGGGGTGGGCGCGCGCGGAGCCGCTCAGCGCCCCCCGCTCCACCGCGTCCCGCCACGCCCGCAAGGCCCTGCCCCCCCGCAGGCCGCCCGGCCCGCCGCCTCGGGGCGGTGGCCAGAAGCCGCGGTCGGGGAGCCCTCCGCGGGGCTTCCTCGCCGCCTCCGCCCCCCGCGCAAGCGGGAAGGCCGGGCGGGAAGATCCAGCCGGGCGCCGGCGGAGCTGCGTAACGCGCCCAAATTCCGGGCACGGCCCCCGCGCAACGCGAGGCCCGGACCGCGCACCCTGACCGCGGGGGGCGGCCGCTCCCGCGGGTCTCCGCCCCTGCGCCTCTCCGCGCCGTTCCTCGCCCGGCGGCGCCGTACTCCGCTCTCCGTGCATCCCCTTCCGTCCCCAGCCCGTCAAGGCTCCTGCCGGGGAGCGAGGGGGGCAAAACAGCAGGTTTATGACGGAGAGCCTCAGGAATGAGAAATAATAATCCAAGGACTTAAAAAAACCCACCCGCGGCCCGACACCACGCCCCAGCTCCGCGGGGCCGCCGCGTCCTTCCCACCCGCGCGCTCTTCCCTTCGCGTGTTCCCGCTCAGGGCTAATCTCTGGGAAGGCACGACCATTGTCGCCCCTCACTGCGCATTCCAGCGGCGATTCCCAGCAGCAGATGCTCCCTGCCTACTTAGAAAAACGTATTTTCGGCTCTCATCATAAAGCCCTGCGTGGTTTTCTTTCCCTCGGTAGCACAATAGCTACTTAAAGACAGACGCAACTCCTCCGCTCCCCCCAGGAAAAAGCTGCTTCACGTAGCTGATGTGGCACAAAGCAAACATACCTGATCTCCTTGATGCTCTCGAGTTTGCACATAATTTCTTGCTCATCTGCCATGCTTTTCACTCCCGATTTAAACCTCCGGTGAAATGGACAAAATGCCAGGGGAAAAAAAAGAAAAAAACATACAATAGACACAATGTAGTCACCCCCTCCAAGCGTTCGATCTCTGAGCCTGTGCGGCAGCGCCAGTGGGAGCTCTGGGACTTGGAGTCCGGCTGCCCGCCGTTGCCTCGGCAGAGAGACGGCGGGAGGACCACAACACCCACAAGGCAGAGCAGAGCTTTCCTGCCCTTCTTCCTGCAATTACATTTTAAATCAATTTGTCACACCTCATTATGTCAAAGGTTGTTAGGAGTGCAAAAAGCGCAGAGGCTTCCTCCCGAGATCTGTGCGTTGTTTAGCATTTCATTAAAATCATCGAATACGCGCTAGGAGACTGCTGAATGAGCTCGCGATTTTGATTTAAAACTTTGATACAAAGGTATGCCGTAGCCATTATTACTACCGTGCTGTTTCCTACTAGATGCTCTGAGTGATGTGACTGTGTTTGGAGTTCGGAAAAAAGACATATTTTGTTCCTTAGGTTTTTCTTTTTTAGTTCTGCTACTATATATAGCACTTGTAACTGGAAAAGAAAAACTGAATGTAAATAAAACTGTTGGATTGAGGGAAGTGACCATTTGTCTTTCTACGGACATTCTAGCCAAAAATATCAGAGCACTTCACAGAGATTGATGAATAGACTCACTGTCTTTCCTCAGCCAGGTAATTCTTTTCATTCAGCTTCTGTAATGCACTAAGTACTATGTTTTAAGTTATGAAAAAAACCTGTTGTATCTCAATACTTTGGAACGTCTCTTCCAGGCTCTGTCCTAAGGGACCCACAGTGTAAATTCATGATCCTTCACCTGTTTGCTGGGGTTTATCAGCTCTGATGATCATGCTGGGCTGAACGGTCAGCACATTCAAATGAATGTTAAGCTCGAGGTCTAGGCAGTCAGTAGGGAAATCAGATTATGAAACATAAACTTCTGTGTGTTACAAATGCACAAAGAGCAGTACCGTAGTCTTAGCGAATATAGTGGACCACTCATCAAGTCAGTAGTGTGAGGCTGATGAGAACAGGTCAATTATTCTGGAATATATTACATAAATGGAATATGGAAGGCACTGGAAGTACTTAACCTCTGCTCAGCACTGATCAAATTTGCTGGTGGTTGGTCTGGGGCTCTGAAAAGGAGGTGAAAAATAAAAATAGACAGAATGCAGAGAAGAGCAATGAAAATAGTAAGAGTTTTGGGGAATTTGGCTGAATGCAAGACAGTGTGGCCATATTTATATGGCATGTAGTAGATCTGCTTGAGTTAGGGCTTATGGTTGCAGAACTGAATGCCTTGAGCCAATTGTATCTACAGCTGCAGACTGAAGGGCAAGTGGTCCCCCTCATGTATGAATATCTGTGCCTGGAAAGCTAACAAACTGCAGTATGAGGTAATAAGCAGACAGTGTGAGCCGTCGGGGTGTTGTGCTCTGGCTCCAGCACTAAGCAAATAGGATGGTATAGATGTAGCTCATAATAATAATAATAGCCTTTCAGTGTGAAAAAGGTATTAGAGGAGCCATCAGAGCAAATAATCTGCTAGGTCAGCTGAGAAGGAAGTCTAAAAAGTAATCTATTTCCTGAGTAATAGAGAAAGTTTAGGACAGGTTTCAGTAAAATGTCCAACTACAGAGTGCTTCACTGGGAAGGGTCGTCTGGGAGGTGGAAGAGTCTCCATATTGCTTTTAAGAACTACTTAGGTAAAGGTGTCTTCATACTAATCCAGCTTCTGGAGCTTCTTGCTTTGAGGTAGGGGTTTTGAGCTGATCGGGGTTGAGCTATCCTTACAAATGGTAACACAGCCCGCCACTACAGTGACCTAGTCCTGCTTCTTCAGTGACCCCTTAACATGGCCAGGGGCCTGGGGACTGGATGAACTGCAACACATGAGCATGAATTTAAGTGTCTGCATTAGGTTCTCGGGTCAGAGAGTGCACTCTTGAGAAGGCTGAAAAATGAAAGAGTGTGGCCTGGCAGAGGAGGACCTCTCACCAGGAGTCACTGAGAATGAAAAAGGGTAGGCAACCAGGAGGGCTTGTCTGGAGAAGGGATGGGGCCTGAGTCTGGAGTGGCAGCTGGGAGGAAGGCAGGCAAACAGATCTGAAAATAA
This sequence comes from Athene noctua, assembly GCF_965140245.1. Taxonomy (NCBI): domain Eukaryota; kingdom Metazoa; phylum Chordata; class Aves; order Strigiformes; family Strigidae; genus Athene; species Athene noctua. Next base: position 25,392,671 of record NC_134047.1, on the reverse strand, counting down.
AGCTAATTTGGAATTTTTGTCCACTCAAGGCTTCAAAGGGGGAACTTCTAATTCTCTGTAAATATTTCTAGTCCCGTTCATTTATTTTAAAGAAACTGAGGTGTGTTCTCATTCAGTTGCTGATGCATTTATATCAAATCTTGACCATAACTTTCCCATTTATTGCCATGATAAGGAATCGGTCTTCTCTTGTGCACTCAGCTGAGCTAAAACTAACACTGCAATAAAAATATCACTTGCTACCTTTGGAAATTACATGCATGGTCTAAAACAAATACAGAAAACCTACTGAGAAACCAGGCACAAAAATGAAAGCAAAAAAAGAAAACCACTAAATGTTCTGTGTAACAAAAGAGTTTTAGGCCTGTAGAAGGGAATGTGACAGGCTAGCATTCCCTCTGCCTTCTCTGGAGTTCTTCTTAAGAAGGAAGAAAAGTCTTAAATTCCTGAATTCTGATACCAGGCCAGACTCCAAAGAACTTTTGCTAGCATATACCTTCTCTGCCCTGCCCTCTTTTCCCGATCATGATGTTTAAGCGAATGTTTTGTAACTGAGGTGCAAATGTTTATCAGTGAGATTTTGTTTTTCTTACACAAATTATACTGAGTGATCAGTGTAATGTGATGCAGATCAGACCCTCTCCCAGGCAGTGTGAGAAGTTGAAACTCCCCAGAGATGCAGTTTGGCCCTTTTTTTTTCTGCTTTCACTGATCATTGGAAATGAACGATTCAGGAAATCAGGTCAGCCATAAAAACTCTTCAGCACTTGAGGATGACATAAGAACCAATGCACTGCAGCTTTCTGCTCAGTTTTTTCCCCAATAAGAATAGCTTGAATAATCTTTCAAAATGGTTTTAATACCTAGTGAAGTAAACAGGAATTTGGAATGAATGCAGACTCCAGTATCAGACCCCCATTTATTTAAAAAATTGGGTGTTTTAATAACAAAAAATGATTCGTTTTCATTAAGCACAGGGAAGCAGGGTTTGGGGGTTTTCCCCTTTGGTTTACCTGTGTTCTCCAACATGCTTTTTTCTATTCTCACGTTCTCTGTGGCAGTCTGTTTTCTCTAAGTGCTTTTACTGCTGCTTGTATTTACTGATGGTGTTCCTTGTGCTGCTTTGGAACAGGAACCCCATTTTTGTATACACCTGTAAAGTAATATAAATTTGCATGAGATTATGAAGCCAGCATAAATCTCAGAAACTAATGCCGTGTATTGCTGCAATACTTGGTAACTGAACTCACATAGTCCTACGTAAAATGGCTGGTTCTGAGCTAAAATCTGTCTCGGAAACTCTTCGCATGCCACAGCCTGCAGCATTTCACATGGAAGATTTGCACAGTATAATGGGCTTCGAGGTCTTTGGAATCACCCTTACTAATTTTCTACCCATACGGGTTTTTTTTCAGGGAAGTTGTAAACTGAAGCTGTGGAGAGGCTTAGATGAGGGTGATGGAGTTGGAAGAAATAAAAAAGACAGAAAATAGGCTTCAGAGCTGAGCTGCTGTGACTGAGGTTTTCCCGTAGTCTGATGCAGGGAAGTTCCTAATGGCTGAAGTAAACAGCTCCGAACTGAGATTCCTGAATAGCCACAATTAGGGAAAATAGCTGAATTGTTTTTTATATGTCTTGCCTTTCACTCTCTTAACCATAATAAAGATAAATCCCTTGATGGATTGCTTTGGACTAGCCACTGAAGCACCTGAGTTGATACAGGATGTGAAACAAACCGCATTCTCTCAAGGATTAATAGTGGATAGTTTGATTACTTTTTTACACTTCATTGGTAATCTGGTATTTGATTTTTGAGAAATGTTTTTCATGACAGTAGCAGTATCAGCTCTGAGACAATGAGAGTTGTAGGCAGTTGGTATCTGAACAGTGAGATCTTCCCCGTCATGAATTTCATCACATTAGTGTCTGCAGTCTTAAACTATGGAGCAGGCTCCCTTCAAAATTAACACTGTAGAAATCCAAGGACAAATGCTGGTGGTTCCTGTTCAAAAAAATTTACCTATATATAAGGCAAGAACTAAGAAGAGAGAATGAAGGAAAAAAGATTAGGGCACTGGACATCGTAAGAAGCAGTGGCTGAGGCTCACCTAATGCCTGAGCAAGTGGCAGTAGTGATCAAACATTCCCCATCACACAAAAAATTATTAGTGTTGATAATCTATTTATCACTAATTGTTAGTCAAAGAGAGTTAAGAACTCTGATGACTTGCACAAAACATCTACCTTCTTTTTCCATCAATTCCACTAGACAATAAATTAAGAAATAACTTGAAGGTTTCAAGCATTATAAAAATTATTTCAGGGTCTCTTATGAATCTTCCAAGTAATGATTTTGAGGATTTATCTGTATTATACAAATCCAAGTTTTGCAATTGCACCCTTGCTGACATGGCAGAAGACATGTCTCTGGAACAGATAATGAATACACTGTGGTTGTGAATGGGGACGTGCTTTAGTTTTCCGAATTATTTAAGGACATGGTGCCGTGTTCTTCAATTAAAGAAAAAAGAAGATGAAGGAAAATGGTGATAGGCATCAGCATCCTTTTCATCATCTCACAGCTTTTGTAAAGAAATTAGAACATACAAGTTCTGATCCTGATGTAATTTGAGTCAATTGCAAACTTGCTGCCTTAAAAATTGAAGCCTAGGATTGAGCCCTAAGTGAGCTGTGTGCTCAGAGGGGGCAGGCTTCTTTGATGCATGATTTAAACAGATGAACTAATTGATTTGAGGGGGTAGGAGACAAGTTAGCTACAGTGGGCCAGTGAATCTTGTTGCTAGGACACTGAGGGAGTGAGAGAAGGCAGGTGTGAAGATAAAGAGAGGAAAAGAAGGGAAGTCCCCTCTAACAGGAGTGATGAGAATCCCAGCCAACATTTGCAATGTTTATCCTGTTTTTGATTTCTGATTTTACAGGCTAAACTGAATGGTCAAGGACAGAAAATGAAAATGCAGATGTTCTACTTGTTACTTTACTCTGCTTTGAACAACATAACACAAAGTGTTATGAAATATTTGGAAGTTCTTAGACAGGAAGTTAGCCTACCCACAAGCATTAGCAATTATTTTTCTCTCCATGTTTAAAAAAAGGACAGAAAATACTACATCTGCATATTTCAAAGTACTTCAAAGTACATTATATGGATTTAGGAATACTTTTAATGATGTAATATAGATGTAGAGATGTTCTTAATGTTATATAAACAACAACTGAGGAACAATTCCTATCACTTTTCTTCCTTACCTCTGGGATGGAATCTTCCAGTCTACTCCTTCATTGCTAAAATTCAGATCACTTGTCTGTTTGGGCTGTTCTTGGATGATCTTTTGAGGTCCCTTCCAACCTGGGTTATTCTGTGATTCTAATACTTCACCCCCTGTACTGGGTGTGCATGGCCAGGTGTTGGTAGTAGGGAGGCTACAGGGGTGGCTTCTGTGAGAAGATGCCAGGAGCTTCCCCCATGTCAGACAGAGTCAATGCCAGATGGCTCCAAGACAGACCTGCCGCTGGCCAAGGACAAGCCCATCAGTGACAGTGGTAGTGCCTCTTGAATAACGTATTTAATAAGAGGGAAAAACTGCTGTGCAGCAGCAGCCAGAGAGAGAGGAGTGAGAATACGTGAGAGCAACAGCCCTGCAGACACCAAGGCCAGTGAAGGAGGAGGAGGTGCTCCAGGCGCTGGAGCAGAGACTCCCTGCAGCCCGTGGTGAAGAACACGGTGAGAGGGCAGGCTGTGCCCTGCAGTCCATGGAGGTCCACAGTGGAGAAGATACCCACCTGCAGGGTGTGGAGGAACCCATGCCAGAGCAGGTGGATGCGCCCTGAAGGAAGTGTTGGACAGTTGGACTAGATGATCATTGTAGGGGTTATGGAAATGATGCATGTCAGCCACCATAACAGGGTTCGACTCCAGGTTTCTGCATAAGCTGAGAGATTTCTTTATGAAAGTGCTATTTTTGTTACTAGCACTGCAGCTTGAGCTGGGTGCCTCTGAAGAGGGACCCTGAACAAAGAAATCCCTAGGCAATTTACACCCTTACAATCTAAGTTCCCCACCCCTCACATGATAGTTTCAACCAATAGTAATATTAATGTCTGGGGTCTTCTTGTTTTTTTATTGGTTTGATTTGTTTGCTGTTTTGTTACTAAGTGGTTGCTACGTGGTCATCTTCTTATATGATAGCACATCCTCTTAGGTTGGTTTTGGCCAGTTCTGTCGTTCACTATTTGGCATGTTGTAATATGGTTGTTACAGTTTATATACCACAATCTATAGGCTTTGTCTACTCTAGCTATTAATGTTTAAGTTACTACCTCTAAGTTTCAGCTTTTTCTACCTCAGGTCCCTTCCAACTGAAAATGTTCTGTTCTATTATTCGATGCTGTGCTGTGCTGTGCTGTGCTGTGCTGTGTGTGCTATTCTATTAAGCTGTCGCCCTGTGGGAAGCCCGCGCTGGAGCAGGCTCCTGGCAGGACCTGTGGCCCCATGGAGAGGAGCCCACACTGGAGCAGATTTTCTGGCAGGACCTGTGGCTCTGTGGAAGACCCACGCTGGAGCAGTCTGTTCTGGAAAGACTGCACTCTGTGGAAAGGACCCACACGGGAGCAGTTCATGAAGAACTGCAGCCTGTGGGAAGGACCCACGCTGGAGAATTCCGTGGAGGACTGTCTCCTGTAGGAGTGATCCCATGCTGGAGCAGGGGAAGAGTGAGAGGAGGAAAGAGCAGCAGAGACAACGTGTGATGAACTGACCATAACCCCCATTCCCCATCCCTCTGCACCACTCAGGGGGAGGAGGTAGAGAAGTTGGCAGTGAAGTTGAGCCCAGGAAAAAAGGGAGGGGTGAGGAGAAGGTGATTTGTTATTTCTCATTATTTGCTCTGATTTAGAGTGGTAATAAAGTAAATTAATTTCCCCAAGTCGAGTCTTGTTTTCCCTGCAATGGTAACTGGTGAGTGGTCTCGTTGTCCTTCTCTTGACCCATGAGCCTTTCATCATAGTTTTCACCCCCTATCCAGTTGAGGAGGGAGAGTGATAGAGCGGCTTGGTGGGCACCTGGCAGCCAGCCCAGGTCAACCCACCACACCCATCAGAACATTATTGGAGCATATTTAAGACAGTCTCTTGGGCCTAGCAGGTCCCTGCAAGCCTTTCCCCTTCATTTCCCCAGAAAAATGAGACTTTCAAGGTTTTTATATAGCTTCATTTTTGTTTTACTTGTACAATGCATATCTATTTGTATAAAAGCAAGGTCAAAGAAGTACCACTTGTGCTCAATATGCATAAGGGTTAAAAGCCAGCTAGGTATGAGGTGTGTTAAGTCTCATATGAAGTAATTAAAAATATATGAATACAAACTTGATCATTTGTACAAAATTACAAATAATTAGGTGTGCAGAATAACAAGGGGAAGAAACAATACTTAAAAGCATTTAGAAGAAATGAAGGCTTGAGGTGAACTGTATTTCATGTCTGTAGGTAGATTGCCATTGCTTTCAGCAGGTTTTAAAACAGACTCTAGATGAAATAGTAGTCTTCTGGAGCATGCAGTTAGCTTGAGCTCAGCACCCACAGGAAATCAGCGCCTGCTTTGGGAACGTTGTGCTTCTCTCAGTTGTGGAGTCAGCATGTCTATTTTCTAGTGCTCTCTTCCCTCTGCTGCCTTTGAAGTACTGTGAATCTTTGCTGTTTGTATCCTCTCAACTCTCTGTAGTTTTGGTAACTCAGTGGCATTTTTTCTCCCCACCATTGAAGAATATAGTCCTTTATATGCTGCTTCTGCTGTTGCTGTCAAATTTCTGTATAATTGTTCAGTGTAACTTTCAGCAAAGTGACAGAGGAAGAAGAGGGAAGTATGTACTATCAGCTGAGGTAACAAGGTGAGGAAAAGGCACAATGTACCCTGGAGAGATGGGGTCAGTATTCTGATAGATGTGTACACTGAGATCCCTAGTTTCCAGAGGTTAAAATCTTTTTCCAGACTGCAAAGTCAAGAATCAGTACATCATAAGGTAGAGCAGCAGGCCAGGGGTCTGCACATTGGGATTGCTCTTTCAGCTCTGGTGCTAATAATTGCAGTTCAAGCACATTCAAATCGGTAGCATTCAGCTTCTGCTTCATGGCTTTGGTCAAGTGTCCATGTTTCACTTTCCCCTGTATACAGAATGGGTCTGACAGTTCTTTATATGATCTGAAATCACTGCACGGATGTTTAATGTCTATTCTGCTGCTATTTATAAAATTTGATATGTGGGATCTAAATAACAATCAGTTTTTCCCAGCATGCAGATTAGATTTTTCAAAAAGAGCTGAGGGACTTAATCATGAAACTGCCATTGAAAAAAGATCTTTCAGCTGACCCTGAAAAATTCAACCTTGTTTCTATTTGATCCTTTCTAAACTGAAAACTAATAGGCAGATACATTTCAAAACAAGTTGCAGTATTATGCAGGATTAAATCAATGCTAAAATACTCCCCTACTCCATTGAGCACAGGATTGAATTTTGTTGGATGAAAAAAACCTAGCCGCTTCCATTTAACAGTCTTAATATCAGTCCACACAGCCTTATCATTGTGACAACAAATCCGGTACAGAACAATTCCAACTGCACAAATTATTTTTCTTGCCCCCCCTAGGTAATCACCCCGTCTAGGGCAATCAATTCTACAAAACTGGATGTAATGATGAAAATTTTTCTTTCTTTGCTCAGTATATGCTAGATTTAACACGTTGATGTATAATTTTTTCCTCTTTAATTTCTTCACTATTTTCTTTGTTGTTGTTGTTGTTGTTTTAAAATCTGGATGTAGAAGAAATGACCCTAACAAAAGTATGCTGATGTTTCATTTGGACATTTCTTCACTATTATTTACAGAAAACGTGCCATGTTATAAAGAACGCCCTGATATAACAATCTATCATCAGAGTTTATTTAAAATAAGTCAGTATGACATAGTAATTTGTAGAATAAAAGTGACATGTATAGTAAGTAATACTGTATATTTTGTCAACTTCTGCAATTTTTTCATCAGAGTATCTGAAGCATCTTTACAGACAAATATCAGCAAGTCAAAGCAGCCAATCTGTATGATTTCTTTCTTTCAGATGGTAAAACTTTAGGTTTTAGTAACGTTTAGTATTTCATAAGGTTGCCCAGCTGGCAAGGCATGTGAAAATTCGTAAGCATTGACATTAAAATATCTCGAGCACTGAGCACAGTTCAGGCCCCACCATTCAAGGACCTGAAGGTGCTTGAAGGCGTCCAGGGGAGGGCAGAGCAGCTGGGGGTGGGGGGGCTGGAAGGCAGGTCCTGTGAGGAGCAGCTGAGGACTCCGGGTTTGCCTCGTTTGGAGAAAAGGAGGCTGAGGGGCCACCTCATCCCTCTCTGCAGCTTCCTGAGAGGGGGACGGGGAGAGGGAGGTGCTGAGCTCTGCTCCCTGGGATCCAGGGCCAGGACGCCTGGGAATGGCCCAGAGCTGCCTCAGAGGAGGTTCAGACTTGGCATGAGGAGACATTTCCTTACCCAGAGGGTGGTCAAAGCCTGGAACAGGCTTCCTGGAGAGGTGGTCGGTGCCCCCAGCCTGTCAGGGTTTAAGAGGCATTTGGACAATGCCCTTAATACGCTTCAACCTTTGGTCAGCTCTGAAGGGGTCAGGCAGAGGGACCGGATGGCCGTTGTAGGTCCTGTCCAACTGAACTAATCTGTTATAAAAAAATGTGTGCAACATGTTTTATGAAACAAATGGCATTCACAGAAATATTAAAGACTAATGGAGAAGAGCCCCCAGTAAAATACAAAACAGGCCTGAACCTTGGCTGAGGTAGTGCTTGAGGTGCTTGTGGTACAAGTCACCCTGAATATGATGGGTAGTGATGTGGTCAAGCCAAAGCATCAGAAAATTAATGGGTCAAAATGGTGTATCCCAAATTGTGAAAATTTGCTTTAAATACCCGAGTTTTTAAAATGGAAGTTTTGGTATCCTGTTGGGGTTTTGAGCCTTCAAAATGTACTCGAGTCACACGTGCAGGATTTTTTCTTACAACCAGGCCACCCCAGTTGTACCTGCCCACTTAATCTTTTAAGGGAAAGCTGGTGCTGGTTTCGGGGAGCTTTGGGAAGCCGGAGGCAGGCATCAGCAACACGAGCCTGGTAGGAGGCAACTACATGCCAGCCCTCAGCTGTGAAGAGCATCTAGTCTTTAAATGTCAGATTTATGCAAAGCCGGCAGTATTTGCCGGTTTGGGGTTAATCCCTCCACGCACACCATGTGTAAGAGCATCCCGGCGGGCTGGGGGCGCAAGTACCTGTGTACGTTAACCCCCGCCCATTCCCAGGCTGGGCCCAAACGAGCCCCCGTTCAGGCCCGTCCCCAGGCCCGGCACAGCCGCCGGAACGCGCCGTTCCCGCCGCCGCCCCCCGCGCGCGCGCACCGGGGGGGGGGGGGGGGAGGGGAACGTGCCGGGACGGGAGGGCGCGCGCCGCCGCGCGCAGGCTGCGCGTGCGCTGCCCCCGGGAGCGCGCGGGGCGCCGCCAGGAGCCGGCCGCCTGCAGCAGCGGGGGCCGCGCGCGGTTGCTAGGCGACGGCGCCCGGGCAGCGGCGCTGGCCCGGCTGAGGCGCAGGCAGGGATGAGGCGCAGGCAGCGGCCCCCGGGCTCCTGCGGGCGCTGAGCCCCGCTCCACGCCGCCCCCTTCCTCCGCGGCCCGGCCCGGCCTCGCTCCCCCCCACGCTCGTCCTCCTCCTCCTCCTCCTCTCCCCTCGCTCCGGCCTGCCCTTCCCCCTCCATGCGGCGGGAGCGCCCGGAGTGGGGCCCGTGCCGCGGCCGCGCCGAGCCCCGCCGCCCCGAGCCCCGCCGCCTCCGGGTCCCGCAAGCAGCCGCGGGCGGTGTCTGCAGCGACAACAGCAGGTGAGGCCCCGTCTGGGGAAAGGGGGTGCTGGGCGGGGGGGGGGGGGGGTCGCGCCCCGGCGGCTCTGGAGCCCGTTCCGGCCCCGCGGCCCGGCGGGGGGCGCTGCGCGCGGGGCGAGGCCGGCCGGGCGCCCCCTGCCGCCCCGGCGCGCCCTCTCGGGGCGCGGCCTCCTCCTGCCGCCGGCCCCGCCGCCTCTCCCGGCCGCTGCCCCGGGGCCGCCCGCGCCGCCCTGCGCCACCGGGGCGGGACCGGGGTCGGCTGCTCGCTCTCCGCCTCCCCTCCGCAGCGCGGGCGCGGCCCTCGGCGTGCTGCGGCCCGGCCCGGCCCGGCTCAGGTGCTGCCGGGCGCGGGGCCCTGCCGCCGGCGCCGTGCCCGCGGGAGCGCGCTGAGGCCCGGGGGCTGGTGCGGGCGGCGTAGGAAGGGCCGGGCCGCGGGGTGCGGGGCCGGGGAAGCCGGCGGGCGTCGTGTGGTGGCGGTGGGTGCCGGGCGGGGGTGCGAAGGCTGCGCGAGCGCGCTGAGGTGGTGCTCGGTGTCGGGGCGTGGGAAGGGGAGACAGAAACTTGCATTAACGAAAGCAGGTGGCGAGATAGGGAAATGACTTTTGTAGAGGGTACCTGATGGTCACTGCTCGCATCCTTCCATTTTGCTTCCTAGTGCAAATGTGAATAAGTAACTAGGCACTCACTGCAGTACACGTGAGCTTTGAGATACTTTCTCTGATCAGTTAATTAAAAAATGTTATTTTGCGTAATGTTCTAATTTTCTAATTGTTCTTTAATCCTTTGGAGATTATATTTCACAAGAGCTGTATGTCTTCTTCGCAAGTTAGGCAAACAGTAAAATTGAATCAAAAGCTATATTGTGTCTTAAATTAATAAATGTGAATCTAAATTAGTGCAGGTTTACTGAGATACGTGTGATTATTTTTTTTGTTGTTAATCTTGCGATGTGTGTCAGTGATTAGTATATATTGTCATAAATGAAAAGTAGGAATAGAAAGAAAATTGAAATACTGGTCGTTTATGAACTTCCATTATGCTTATCAGTAGTTTTGAGTGCCTGGCAGTGTGCAACGTTCCAGATCCATCTCATTTCTTATGCTTGGTGTGTTTGTTGATTAAAATGGATGTGTCTGTCAAGGTGTCATTTTTGTATAGGCGGTATCCTTTATTGATGAGATACATCTTTTGCTTGCCACATGTTATAGATAGACTATGGTACATAGAACTGAAAGGTGTATTTCAAAAATGTAGCAATGCCGCTTATGAAATTATCTTTGCTTCTTGCTGGAAAAATGGGTTAGTAGGAATGTCAAGGTCATCCTCAAATTTAGAACAATTTAACTGCCATTGGAATATGTCGTTTCTTCTTCGTGGTTCTGTGTTTTCCATATATTGATCCTGTGGCTGTTGACATTTTCTGGTCCTGTGATGTGTTTGTCTTTTAAAATGATCTCATGATAAGCGAGTTTTAACAGAAGCAATCTGTAAAGCTTCCAAAGTCACTTGCATTTGAATGACCTCTTTAAGATGTATTTAAAAATAAAAGAAAATCACTATTCAGACAGAATGGAAACAAAAGGTGTTAAGAGGGTGAGTGGATACCAGTGACATTTTATATGCAGATGCACTAGTATGAAAGTAAATCAGCTGTGAATGAGGCAAGTTCTCTCTTTCTGTTCTTTGATCTTTCTGGATGCCTTTTCCAATGCAAATTACTCCATTGTAGACATCTACTGGTTTTGACTTTCTTAGCCACTTTACAGTTTGCAGCTGAAATGTCATTTTGTTAAACACTTATAATTCTACTATAGATCTGTGAATAATAGAAATAAAACAAATTGCTTCTGTCACTGGCACTCTGTTACTGTTTACATCAAGAGCAGAAGCATTGGAGCTTTTAGGAGTAATAAAGGCAGCAGGTAAATTATGGAAGCAGGGCTTGGAAAGGTTAAGAAATGTAATCTGTAAACTCAGGAGAAGTTTCCATGTGTTGCCACAATATAAGTTAGTTTGATATATTGCTTTGTCTATCTCGTAATGTAAAAAATAAATAAATAAATAAATAAATTAAAAAAAAAATATATATATAAATGGCTGTAATGCTCCCTAGACCTCACACACATCCCTGAGAATGCGATCCTCTTTTGATCATGGAATATTCTAGACATAAAGGTCTTTGAAGAGCCATAGTGTACATAGCTGGACAAATATATATTTTTAGATGTAAAAACTTTTCTGTAAGTTTATTGTAAAAGGCTATGGGGGGGGGCATTATAAAATAGAGTATGTTTGAGTAATAGAGTATGTTTGAGTGGTATTTTGAATATTCTTTACATTTGTTAATGTGCTTTTTTTTAATTTCCTGAGAATTGTCACTTTTTGTTGATAAGCTGTATTTGATACAGTATATTAATCATGGGACAAATAATTCATCTGGAAGTAAGAATACCATGACCACCTTTACAGAGCTAGGCTTTCTGATGCCATGATATGTAGTATTGTGTTTGATATATTTCAGATTTAGGAAACCTATTTGGAAGCACAGACCTAAGCGGTATAGCATTTCCTAAGATGAAGTTTTATTCTTCTGAAGTGAACACTTTGTTCATGAGATTTGCCATAATAAGAAAAACTCTTCTTTAACTGGCAGTTTTGAATCAAATATATACATTCTTTCTATATTTAAACAAGTACTTCAGCTAAGTGTCTCTGAGTTTTAAAAGTAGCTATTGTATTTCATTTTCTTACATGAGTTATTTTTGACATTGCTTGGTAGCAAAGCACATTGATTCACCATGTCAAAATAAAACCTAGGCTTTCCATGGTTTGTTGTGGGCCTCTTATAGAATTCCACTAGGATATCATAGTGCAGTATAACTGAAGCCTTTTACAAATGCTAGTGTAAGCCAAGGAGCTTGTTGGTTACATAGCTGAAATATGAGTTCCACATTCAGTCCATCTGGAGAGTCCCCTCATCAAAATGAATATCTGTTCTGATAATCTAAGTCAACTTCAATTTCAGTTGGAGTGGAATGCCTCTGGAGAGGAATGCTATAGCAAGGACAGGGTAGCAACCGTAGGCTAAAGCCAGACGTTGCAACTAATTATTTTTAGTGAGGACATTCACAAGAAATTTAACATATATGCTTCATTAATGAGCCTGCAGATGCCTCAGCCAAATCATGTGGTCAAAACTAAGTCTGAGAATTTTAAACTAAAAACCATGTGCAATTTCCCCCTCTGACACTCCCTCTGTTTGGTTTGTTGGGGTTTTTTTTTGACATCAAACATTAATTTCAGACTCTTTGCCAAGTTTTTCCCTTTTCTGATTTCTAGGTTGTCCTGGTTTAAAAAGCGAACAAAACCCCATCCCTTGAAACAAAATAACCCGTCACACCAAAAACCCTTCCTCTCTCAGGCCTAGCTCATATATAGATTTACCTTTAGAAAGGAAGAGATGAAGCTGCTGGAGCATGGGGATGTGCTGTTTTCATTTTCCAAAGCAAAGCAGTAGGCTTTTTCTCTTGTTTTCTTGAAGGTGACTTTCCAGATTCTTCACCTTGAAAATGAGAAATGTTGTCATGATGAGAAAGAAGGATTCTTAGAATAAGAGAATAGTTAGTTTGGATTGGTCTTCAGAAGGTCACCTAGTTCAACACTGTGCTCAAAGCAGACTTGATTAATAATGGACTGACTTTGTTTTTTGCAAAAGCGAAGTAACAAGTGTGAAAATGTAAAGTCACGAGATGGTTTTAAACTCCTCTTGCTGCTCTGATACTGTTTGATGCTTACTGAGCAAGGTGCCTCTCTGCTTCTGGCATTTTTTAGTAGCTTCTAAGGTGGTCAGTTTATCAGAAAGTGTATGTCCTAACAGCTGAGTACATCCTGAAAGTTGGTTAACTCCATACACAAATCATATATCCTAAGAAACGCTAAAATGACACTTCCTCTATTTATAATTACTGTAACGACCATGTCCATCCTGTCCCTTTGAATTCGTACTTAGGAGTGTGACAAAATGAATGAAGTTTGAGGTAAGATGTTTAAATTCTATATTTTGCATTTCCCTTCAGTTCACACTTGATTTGTAGTTGACTCCTGCACAAGTGATTTGAAGTCCTCTATTTATGTGACATGCTAGACATGGCTTGCTTTTATGTATAGTCTAATACTGATATCAGGCATCGTTTGAAGATTTACTGCAGTTAATTTGAAGTACCTCAAACATTGATGCTGTGTTGTAGTTTCGTAGTACAATTTTTTGGTTTAACCAAACTCCACAATATGCTTCCTGCCAGGTTTTCTATTCTATAAAATTGTTTCTGTTTTATGTTTTGAATTAAATCCTATAGTCATTGCCAAGCAGTATTATTTCTTTGCAAGTTTAGGCTTGGTAAAACCTATAGATTTGGGCCTGGGGATTTATCACATATTTGCACAGCAAAGAATGCATTGTTTTATTTAATGTTCCCAATCTACTGTGATCTTAGTGTTTAAGAGGTTTTATTTTGGATTTTCAGAAGTGGCCATGGTTTTGCAAACTTCTAGCTAATTGAAATTCTTTTAGTCATTTCCCTGTTGTCTCTTAATGGGATCATGTTTTGCTTTTCCTGGCATTGTCTGAAATGGTCTCTAGGTTGATTTCTGAATCATTTATGAAAGGTTAGCTGTAGAAAAGTGCCACAAGATGTTCGGTCATACTCATTAAACTTGTCAGACAGTCCTGCAGGGCAGATACCTAATGTCTGTCATATACAATAGTACAGTTTGAGCAGTTAGAAAAATGAAGTTCTGAGCACCTTCTTTGTCTTTTCTGATGCAGCAAAGTGCTGTGCTTGTCTGTTTAGTGTCTTGCTTGTTATGGGGAGGTTGAGCATAATAGCATAGTAACTCAGTACCGTTTCTGCTAAACTGAACAAGGAACTTTTTTCATCAAGGTCAGCCAAAAAAAGATTGGTAACTGTGTAACCTGATGGAACTCAGTGGCAGATATGGGAAGTCTTTTGGGGTTTTTTTGAAGTCTTGATCACTAGAATTGGTGTAGTATTTAATCTAATTTTGCTCAAATAAAAAGACCACAAAAAGGCAGAGTTGTGCTCATTAACTTTCACAGCCTGGAAAGTAAGTAATGGTTCTTGGATGTAATTTAGCTGAATGTCTTGGTATTGCTGAATGACACTGCCGCTCTCTGATGCCTTGTTCAGTTGTCCACCCAAACACCAGTCCCTTTCCAGCTGGCATGTGTGCAGGGAGAGTCATGGACGAGTAGGTTCCTAGCTTAGGAGTTTTGTTTAAGAGTCTATTGCAAGATTGCTTGAATCTAGGTTTTCATACTCCCAGATATTCTCATCAGATTTGAAAATAAGTTGATCTGCTAGCTCAGTGGCTTGCCTTACATCATTGGCAGTGACCCTGAATTTCTGTAGTTCTTGCACAGCATTCATAATTTGTTTTAAACTGAGCCAACGGTGGTAAAGGGATTTCAGGGATGGTGGACTAGAAGTTGGTGAGGAAGAACAACTGTGTGACTTTGAGATTTCGCAGCATTTGGGAAGGAAGAACTCTATTTCACTTTTCTAAATTGGTCTGTGAAATGTATCAAGTGATACACTGACAGATTAAGAAGTTGTGTATATGTATGGGTGTATCTATCTATGTTTGTGTGTATGTGTATGGTGGGTTTTTTTCCATCACTGTCCGGTGTAAACAGGACACAGGTAGTCACAAAAAGATACAGAAGATCAGAAAGGTAAAGTTTAGTGGTATTTCTAAAGTAATTGCTAGTGCTATAGATTCTGGTGTGTGGATTTCTAAAATTCAGTCCTCTGCACAGCTGAACCGCTTCTACCATTACAAGAGTTCCCTCAGCATTTGTTAAGAAAGAATATCCCCTTCAAGGCTGGGTGATGATGATGATTACATTCATCTTAACTGGTGAGTCAGTGCTGAAAATCTTCCTTTGCTTTTTGCCTCTGTAACAGAAGTGTGCTAAGTCACATTCCTCATTGTTCTCCTTCAAAGGTGGTTAAGGGAGGGAGAGAGACAGATGCAGAAACAAAAATGGCAAATTTGCTTTTCTTTTAAGATACTACATCTGAATTGACTCAGAAAGGAGGAGGCTTCTAAATATAAGTTATTACTATCCATAGCCAGCAGGCTGTTTCTCAGCTGTGGCTTTGTTATTAATTCTAAGGACAAAGGTGTTCACTGCTGGTGTTACCTGCTTGTACTTTACTTTAGACTTAATATATATCAGTGTTTTATTTCAGAGAAGTCATAACGAGTAGAAAAAGTAAAATATTTTTCTTGATGTTGTTCTGAGTTTGGCTTGATAAAAGGCTATACAATATTAGGCCTTAGATTTGTGTAAATTTAAGGTTTCTCCATCAAAATGACAGTGTTGAAACTTCCTATTAATGTGTTGAGACTGACATTGCATAGTAAGGTAAGAAAAAAAAATCCATTAAGCTGAATCAAAATGCTGTCATTTATATGGCTCATTATCAAGGGACTAAAATCTGTGATTTGCCATTTTAATGCTTCTGTTAAAAATGCTATTTGACTTAGTGCCTACTCTGGGAATACTGATTATATGTGTCTCTAGATGTATAAATGAGCTGTAGATCTGTGCTCAGGTCTTTAGTTTTGACCAGCTCTTCTAGAACGGAGAAGCGAGTTGGTTTAATTTATTAGATTAAAAAGTACAAGAAGTGTTTGAACATGTGTTCATTTTAAGTATCTTAAAATAAGAGTATTCCTTTTAAATGAGGAAGATTCCTTGTTCCTCAGTGAGCTATAAGTACTATAAGTGGCTAATGCCAGATATTTGCATCAAAAGCACAGCTGCTTTTGTCTTGGTTAAAGACTGATACAGTTGTTTTCCTTCGCGGAGTGACTTGTATATATTTTGGACTTTTTGTGGAAGTTGTATCAGAATATATATGCTATACATCTATCTGTCAATTAGTTGATGCTTATATGAGTGTTGCTTGCTAAGTACAACAGCTCTTAGGACAGTCTTAATAAGACTATGTAAAATACAGTTTTAAAAGGTATAAAAGGGCAGAACTTTTTATTCCAGTTCCTGCTAGATAAATTCAGAGTGCTTGGTCATGTGATCTTCTTGACATTATCGAGAGGTGCACTTGAAACTGTGACTACAAATTATGAATATTGTATTTTCGCAAAAGCATCACGTGTTGGAGTTTAATTTCAAAATGGCCATCTTAAATAGGAAAATTATCTGCAAAGCCTATTTTATCCTGTTTTCCTACAGTCTTGCAACACTTGACACAGTAAATGAAAATGAAACATGCTAAGCTACCTCATTTGTTACATGCTGAAAATAATTCATTCTAAGGTTCAAAAAATAAATTGATGAAAGTGATTAATTCCTGTTGAATTGCAACAGATGTATTATTATGGTATGTGTGTGTAAACTGTAATGTATTCCGGTTATCTCTGTTTAAAATAATGATAAATATGGAAATCTAGTAGTTCAAAGTGTAAAAACACACAGACAAAATGTTACAAATCACTAATCCTTTTTCTTAAGGACAAGAGATAATTGCACATAATGTCACACAGGGCAACTCTTTCAGTTATTCTTTAATCCATTCCAAAATACTCAAATGTTAATTTTAGAATATTTTCTGCTTTTATTCAGTTGTGAATCTGTCCCAGCAGATGTGTACCACCTAACTGTATAATTAGAATGAGAAAAAGCTACCATTTTTATTTGTGACTCACATACTTTGTCAGCTTTAAGTGCTTCTTTCTTAATAGATAAAATAGTTCACTATCACAGAAAATATTCAAAGCAGTAATGTGTAATATCTGTGCCACTCCTGAAATAAGAATACAGCAAGAAGGTTGTGTCTTTAATGCCATGAAAACACCAATGTTTAGTTGTGTCATTTTTTTCACGAGCACTGTAGAAGTGCAATTTTCAAAATTAAAGACTAATCCAAAGTCCAGTTCCATCTGTGCATCTTGAGCTGCTCTTTGTCTATGTCCTCTGACAATAACAGCTGCCTAATAAATACTGTTTTGTCACATTCCTGAAAACCTGTGCAGTGCATTTCAGGGTTGGTGTTTTTTGTGCTGCAGGCCCAAATTGTCTTTAAAACGACAATTAGTCATATGTTGGGGAAGTTTTTAAAGATCGCCAAAAGTTCTCTGAGAACCTGTCGGTAGTGTAACCACTAGTCTGTGCTGTGGCACACCGCAGTGTTGCAGATCCTGTTGGATGTAGTGTCTCAGAATACTGAATAATTTTTAAAAATACTTCTCATTCTCTTTGTCTCTACTCATATTGTTTCCCTGGTTTTAGACCGTAATTGGTATGTGTGTAGCCAGGAAGTTGTCAGCGTTTATGTTAGTAGGCTTATACACCGTCTACACACTGATCATGAGGTGTAGTTGTAGTAGGTATATAGTATACCTGTTGTTTAGTTGTGAAGGGGCTGGAAGGGATTTCATTCATTCACGTGTTGTACAATAAGTAACCTGGGATCGTGGTAGGTTTACACAGTCTGTGTGGAAGTCCATGTTGTTATGATTTTGTTGCTCTTTGTGCCTGAGCTAGCTACATGAAAATTAGGTTATATGTCTTTGTGTACTTAAGTCAGTTTCTGATGATGTAGAAATAGCCACAGTACTCAAAAACTTGGCTGTTGTTTAGAACAGCCTTCTTCCAGAAAGGCGCCTCTTCTGTATGCCTGTCTTACAGGGAGGGATCTATACAGAGGAGCATGATAAAAATAGTTAGCGAAACGAAGAGAGATACTAGGACATCAAAATTCATGCTGAAGCCATGGAGGGAATAACTGATTTTTTAAAATAAAAAATATGCCAGGTTTTTTAATTCTTGTGAACGTGTTTATTTGACAGTTTAACAGATACAAAAGGAGAAATTTGCGATATTTATTCCTCACTGTGCATATGGAACTCCACTAGATGTTACTATTTCATGTGTTGCTATTCAGTTAGATTTATTTTTTTCCTTGGAGTGTTACCAAAAAAAAAATAATCATTAACTACATGTACCTCAAAAATACACAAGGGCAAGCAAACAATCTTCCCCCTCCTTAAAATAAATGCTATGGTATTGTTGTCATATGTATTTATTATCTGGGTGAGAGAAACGTTTGAGAAAGTACTTGGGGTTTTTGGGTTTTGTTAATGTATCTTGCATTTTATATCTGCAATGATAGAAAACAAGTAAAGCTGCTTAGAAGTTGATGAAAAATTGATGAAAGGAGTTAATGAAATACTTTTAGTTTCAGGATTCTTCCTCGTAATAGATGTGTGCATCATATAATTGCCCCTTTGAGGGGTATGGCTCAGAGCACACTGAGGTGGTGGAAAGATAGTGTCATAAGGGACCAAAAGAAGTTGTTAGAGCCATTCTTTCTCCCGTCTTCTTTGATTCTGTTGGTCCTGCTGAGGTGAACAGTCTTTGAATAGAGTATGTCTAGCACCAGCTCTTTAATAGTCATTGTAATTCAAATAGTAATTGTTAAATAATTCCCAAGTATATTTCATAAATATTACAGTACTTAGCAGACCTTTTCCTCTGTTTCAATACCAGCAAAATTAAATAGATGCTTTCAGTTTGGTCCTTTATGAACAAAATATAGATAATTTTGCCTCACTCTCTTCTCTGAATCACATTATCAATTCTACTAGTCAGTCGTGACTGTGCTGAAAGAGGTGTTTAGTAAGAAAACTTGGTTGCTTAGCAATGCATGTCATGAGAATTAAAATTTTAAAGCTGCAGTATATATATTTCTGAGTTATAATACCTTCAAATCAGGAATTGGTAATAGCTTTATTTTCTCTCCTTAAGTGTGTGTTCATGTTTGGCTGTCTTTGGAGAGAATGTAAGTTATACTGAATAAACACTAAAATTTCAGCAATACAATGTTACTGTTTCTGGTCTGTGAGATGAGCTTTTATTCTATCTTTGAGAAAATTTTGAGGCATGGTGACTCACTTCTCAATTTTGTAGTTATCAGCAAAATCAAGTGTTACTAATTATTTGTGTTTTTTAATGTTTGTTCTGGTTTTCCTTGTAAGTATATATTTTTTTCTTAAATTACTCCTGTGTGATAAACTCCTTAATGCATCTATACTGACTCTAAAAAGTGTACTGTATAAGCAATAACAACAAAAAAGTGGAAAATTATCTGCAATGATAGTTCTGTAAACTTATTATTGGTGCTTTTTTCCAGTAACTTTTTTTCTGTGCATATAAAGGCAAAGTGAGCATAAAAGCAAAGAGATAATAGAGAATTCTCAGTGGATCACCTATTGCTTCCAGAAATAGAGCTCAGCTAAGATATCCCTGACTTTGCCTGAAAGCTGTAATTTTGTTCTACGTGAGGCACGAATTGCTTGTGCTAGATTAAGTGTAATCCAGAGTTCACTCTTGTACTATTCAGTCTGACACTACCTGATAGAGACAGACTGTGTTTGCAGGCTGACTTTGTATGCAGTTGAGTTTATCACTTTTTGTCTCTTCACTTTATCCTCCTCTTCCCATCCTTCTTCCTTCTGTAAAGGGTTCCAGAGTCTCATCATTGTCTCCTTTCAGTCTTTATTCTATACCATGTTACTGGGAAGTTAAATCAAATGGCTTGAACTGTTTATTTGCTTCAAAAATTTCTCATCTACAGATCTTCTCTCCTTTTGCTCAGCCTTCTGGCTTGAATAGAATTTTACAATTCCCCCTAAACGTTCAGCTTCTGATTTCAACTGAAAATGGCTGAAATGCTGCTTTCATTTCTTCTGGACATGTGGGCCTGAAATTTAGGAGTCCTCTTAGAGTTGGCTATTTTCTTAGAGCCATGCAGCCAGACTACTTTCTGAGATTTCTCAGATGGGGAGATTGAGTCTTCTGTTTCTGTTAATCCACCAAAACATTTATCCAGGCTCTCGCTTCATACTGAGATCCTTTACTAAGCTGCTTATTTTGATGTGTATGTGTATGTTTGCACATGTGCATATTAAATGTATAATTTCTTTCCACTTTCCCCTTTAAAACCTCTCCATAAACTCCCTTAGTGTGCCCACAAAGTACTACCTTCTAAAGGTGTCTGAACGAACAGTAAACTGAAACATTACCAAAATGTTTCTGATATTCCAGTTATCACTTAAGTCATTCATAGCCTGTCATCATAATTCTAGATTGTATTTTCTTTTGGGCAGGGACTATAGAGTTAGAATCCCTAGGTACAGTTGTACTATCACTGCTAGATAACGTAAATCGAAAAGAAAAGAAATTCATTATTGTGAGTACTCTGCAAGATGACGTGTTTGAATTTCTGAGAAGTGCAGTGTGGAAAATGAAAAAAATTATACTGTTGCAGCTTTGAGTTTTTTTAGTCTAAATGCTAGTGAGTTAACTGCATACATATGTTGCTACTGTCTGGAAGTTCTCCTGCACATGTGGCGCTGATAATGGTTGTTTTTACATGTATCAAAGAAATTATGAACTTTGTCACTTAAAGTGGAAAGCAGGAGGAAGATTGATTGCCAGGAGTTGTTTTCATATGAATGTAGAAAATGTGAACTACCAAATCATCTTTCATTTAAAAAAACCCCCATATATATATATATATTTTTTTTTTTTGCATGTACTTTCTTTTAGAATATATGCATACAAATTATGCATATTATGTACAGGCTATCACTTCAAAGTTTGGATATTATCTTCATCTCTTTTATTGTAGAAAAATTTAGTGGTGACTTTGCTGATTCAAAAAATGAATCATGTGGGACCTGATGCAATTGTTAGAAAATAAGTTGAATATATATGTCTCTACCTGTTTCCTTTACAAAATGTGGAACTTTGCAGGTTTAAGTGCACCACATGTGTGCTTTGTACAGTTGCTAGTAACAAAGGCTTGTAGCTCAGAAACAAAGGTACATTAATTCAGATGTTAAGTTCTTTGCAATGTATTTTTGTGTTTTGTACTTTATTAAATAATTTTTTAGAAGAATTTAAAGGCAAAATTACAATATTTGGACAAAACGTGGTATTTAAGTTGAGAGAAATGTGTAATATTGAAGTAAGACTTACCATTTACATTGCAGTTCTTAAATATTAATAGTATCTAGCTTTTGCTGTTTGAACCTTTTCTAACCTTTTGTTTATGATGCTAGAATATTTGATTGTCCTTCAGCTGTATGGAAAACATTCTAACAAATACTTGCAACAAATTACTTAGCTCAAGTAGTGAAAATGTAGATATTTATATACACATAATAAAAAAAGCATCTGGCCTGAAATGTTTGAAATAAACTGTTACAGTGTGTGATAAAAGGCTCGTCTCCACCACTGCAAAGGAGGATGGGGTCACAATGACAGGCAAGGGATCCCCACCCAGCAAGGCAGTCAGAGGAATGGTGGCCCAGCACAGACTTCTCTGGGGGCTGTCATAGGAGAGCCATCAGCTCTGCACTCTGGAGGCGACACCCATCACAATGAGTTGACTAAGGGTTGAGGCTGTCTGGACCATCTCGGAGACTGAACGGGTGTGGGGCACAGTTGAGGGGTGCAAGGAAGGAGCATTTTGTGATTGCATCCAGCTTGCGAAGTCTGGGGAGGAACCAAACACATTGTAGGGGTCAGGGGAGAGAATGGACATTTCAAGATGATTTGTGAAGGAACCGCCATGGGAAAATAGAGAGATAAGGGGATAAAAGGGAAAGGTTGCCTGCAAAGGGCTTGGTGATCAGTATGCTTGTCTGGCTGTGTTATGAACCTGGCCAGCACACTGTCCTGTCTTCACAATAAACTGTTTTTGTAGGTTAGGGGCTCTCTAGGGACCTGTGTGTCTGTGGTGCAAGCAAGTGGAGGATATGCACGTTGGTGCATGACTGCTAGCAAATATCAAGCTGAACTAGCTGGCAAGATGTTTAAGTGGCTAGGAAGCCTCCTGTATGTGTGTATCTCTGGAGTGAGACAACAGGAAGAGTTGGCTACCAGAGGGAGCAGCAGGTCCAGGCCGACTGCTGGAGAGACTGTAAGGTCTGGGGGTCGACCGAGAGTGCTGGTTCTGTCTGTGGAGGATGTAACGGGAGGCTGAGAGAGACAGAGGTTCCACCAACATCGCTGATGGTTTCAGCTTTGGCTAGTGGCAGGTCTCTCTTGGAGCTGACTGAGACTGGCTTTGTCCGACATGGGGGCAGCTCCTGGTCTCTTCTCACAGAAGCCACCCCTGCAGCTCCCCCACTACTGAAATCTTGCCACGTAAACTCAATGCATATGTATGTATGTCTGTCCCGATAACGGACCTTCCTCTTTATCAGCAGAGGGAGAAGATGAGGCCATTGGTAGTGCTGGTTCTTGTGTGAGTGCTGAGTGTTTGTGTACGTCTGTGTGGCTGGCCGTGTGTGTGTGTGTGTGACACCTGGGATGACATGTGCAGCCTTGCTAATGGCTGCAGCTGGGGCTGTGCAGCTGCTCAGGGTTTCCTGAACACAAACCATAGTTATTTGGTGCAGTATGTGGCATGTATTTGACAAGTGATACTTAAGAATCTGTAAGTGGTGTACGAAGCAGGAAACAATGCTAGCAACTATAAATGGGGTTTAAATTCTTTATTAGGTTAGGCTTCAATGGCAACAGATACAAACAGTGAAGCAACAACCTCACTTTAGTTGAAGAGGTAGTGAGGGGAAGACAAGACAAGCTACCCATGAAAGCTTAATAAAATACCCAAAACTTGCTCAAAAATGAGTTAGAAATTGTAAGAACAGTAAAGACCAGGATTTGGATTTGACTTAATGTCAAGATAAAATGTTAATCTTCTATCTGCTTAACACCATTTCACCTTTCCTGTGAGAAGGTGTAAAGAGCAGTAGCCACAACTCTTCCTTGGGCCCTTCTTTTATTTGAGGTAGCAAGATAGAATCTGGTCAGTATCTCATTCTTTATTTCCTGGTAGCAGCAAGCTTCTCTTAAAGGAGCTTCGTAAGTTCTTATGTTTTTTAATCAGCAACTTCTTTAGTTTCACTGTTGCAAAAGAAAGAGTTGTACAGTTGAGATAGGTGGTGAATTGAAGTCACTGAGCTTAAATGCTTTGAACATACAGAAAATGCATTTTTCCCTGATAAGCCCGCATAATAGATTACTTCTTTATTCGAAGGAGAACCATGTGGTCTACTAAGAAGGAATAATATACTGAATGCTTGCCACACTGTAGGTGGAGAGGTAAGGATAGGAAGTAGAGGTACTTAACTGAAGTCAGAAATAAACTGAGACCAAATATGTTTTCAGACATAAAGTGGTACAGAGCAGAGACCTCAGCTTTCCAGGCACAGGGCATCTGAGCCTTTAGAGAGTGGTGGTACTGATTGATGGTATTGACAAAGGCAGTGACTGACAGGCTTTTTAGATCAAAATATTGACTGACTGAAAAGAGATACTACCTGTTCTGGGCTCCAGAACAAGATTGTAGATTTATTTTAAAAAAACATGACTTGAGGACAAGTAGTAGTCAGTGTCTGTAGCTATGCCTTTTCTCACTGTTTAGAGCTGGCTTGCTCAGGGACAAGGGTGTGGATTGTAGTCTGTGAACACACATAGTAAATCTGTAGTCATAACCATTGAGCTATAGGTTGTTCCAGAGCTTGCAGTAGGGTATAGATTGGACTCTTCAGGGCTGTGAAGACATGAGGGAGGAGACCATAGGTGCTGTTTTTGTAGCTGAAGGGTGGTATTACAAGTCTAATCTCTAATCTGAAGGGTGTCAAGAAAGGTGCTGTGTTAAAGTAGTGGTAGTAGCTGCTGCTGCTTTTTCTCTTGCTCAGTTCTTCATTCTACTATGTTTGCTGGCCTAGGAACACAATGGTTCTTCCTTCCTAGGTTCCTTCTCTCCATGGTCAGTGGGAAAACTTGGTCCTGTGCTGTAATTTTGTTGTTGGTTTTTGTTTGTTTTGGTGCTCCTGACCCAACAATGAGATGACCCTCATTGTTTGAGAATCTTAACCTTATGCATGTGGGAACAAGTCCTACAATGTCGTAACTCTGTGGATGCAGCGGAAGAGTTAAGTTGCACACATGGCGTGACTAGCTAAAGGTGGAGAGGTTTCAGGGCAAGCTGACTTGTTTCCTAGGAGCTCTTTGTATGGAAGTGTACAGGGTTGTAGAGAGAGGCTATGTAGACTGCCTGCCTCATCAACATGGCAGTTGATGCTAAAACAGGTTATCTAAACTATTTGGCAAAAATGGCCTTTTCAGAAATTGACTTTGTGTGCTGGATGTTTGAAGAAAATGGGAAAAACCTCCTTACTTTTCCAGAAGTTACAATGTCTTTTTTTGTGGAAGGTTTGTGATATATCTTGGTAGAAGTGACTACAGTTGGTACAGACAGCACCTTTTGACTTTCAGTGCTTCCCTCACAAGATCCTAGATGGATATGAAGAGAGGATTTTTATAAAATGCTGTGATTTATTTTTTAAATAGTTTGAAGATAACTAGAAATTAATTTCTTTTTTAGCAGATTTTTCATTTCCCATCTCAAGTATTTGAAAGATAATGGTCATCATTATGTCAGAGACCAAATGTTTTCCACTGCTATGCAAGGGAGGGGTGAGACAGCTAAAATTTCCCTAGTTAGTGGCTTTCAACCGAAGGCTGAAAGAAATTAAAAAAAAGGCAAGAAACTCCAAGATGAATCATAGAAGTGGGTGTTTCCATAGAGTGAGCTTTCATAATAGGTCCACCAATCTATCACTAGCAATCAAAGAATAGTAAACGACAGCATAACAACTGGCAGAGAGCAGTCCTAGATACACAGTACTGCTTCCTAACATGGATTGTTTCTGTATCTGAGCTGCTTCCTTTGTAAGCATGACAGAAGTGAGTATGCCAGCAGCAGTGATAGTAGTTGTTCTTAAGATTAAGGTTCCTTGTTTATATTTTAAATAATTTTTGATTTCACAATTATTCAGATCTGACTATAATAAAACTATATTTTTGTTAAAATAAGGTCTTACTTTCAGGGAAGGACAAATTAAATGTACGATAAATTGCTTATATGGTGTTAAATAACAGAAAATAGACATATGCATGTGGAATTGTGACAGTGCAACAAAATGGTGAAGTCAGTTCATATGCAGATAAGATATATTGTTTTCCAGCTAAGAAAGAGGGAAAGAAATTAAGAGCAAAACTTGTATAGTTGTCATTTACAAAAAAAAAAAAAAAGTGTTGAAAATCTAAATGTGGAAGTAGTAGTGATACTTTTAACCAAATTATTTTGTTACTGTAAAAAAAAAAAAAAAAAGTCTCTTTGAGTCAGGTTGATTTAATTTCCAGTTGGGAAAGAACATATTATGCTTGTAGTGTAAATTAATACTTGTTTGTAAGATAATGTAAATTTGGTCCTCTTATAGTTGGTTTAAATGGTTTACTTCTGGAAGATAATTTGCTGAAATAAAACCAAAGGAGAAGTTAACGGTAAATTTGAAAACCTAAACAACCTCCTTTCTCTTCATCATACTTTCAAAGCTCTTTCCAGTTCTGAGAGAACCTATGGGTGATCATTCTTATGAGATTTTTCACTGGCAAAGGTTTTAGGAGTATTTACTAGAGGTGGAAAAACAGGCATAAGTTTAACAAAAGCCAAAACCATTCTTGTGACATTATGCTTAAAGAAATGATGACAACTTGAGAAAAAGAATGGAGATCTTTAAACTTGGATCAACAGAATTACGCCATTCTTTGTCTGGTGCCAAAACAGTACAGCGTCGTAAATTTGAAAAAGTGAGTCTTACTGCAGATATTGTAAAGTGTTCCTTAGTGCAGTAGTATTTTGTAAGATGAGGGTGCAGTGTGTTGATAACTTTTTAATATTTTTAACTTTTTAATCTTCTTTTATAATAATTTTTATATCCTTTGTTTTAGTTTTGCAAGGTACAAGATTATACATGAGACCTAATTATCATCCATTCCAGATTAAGATGATTAATAAGTCTATGTTGGCAAGTACTTCGGTTGTAAATATACTGCTGTTAGTGCTATGTGAGAGAAAATCACCTCAGATGAAAATAAGAGAGTACTATAATAATAATAATGATATCTAAGTATTTAGAGGGATACTCTTTGAATGGATAGCATTAAAGAACAACCTAGTCTCAGTCTAATCTAAACCTAACTAATAAACACTGGAATTTCCATTCTAATGAAAATAAACATTTTTTATTCCATATTGCGTAAAGGACTTAGAATCTGGTGGTTCTTCATTAAAAAATAGCGTTGGTTGACTCAAAGCTTGGCCTTTTAGGTTTTTTTTAGATAAGCGATTAGCAGTTTTTTTTAATTAACTGGATTTCCGAAGCAAACTAGGCTTTTGACCAGCCCTCTCTGCATGCATGTTTGTGTTTGCATGTATGTGCATCACAAAAAGAGCATAAACAAGTGAGAGTCATTACATCTGGCACTGTTTGGAGTAATTTTGAGACCATTAATGTTACTACTGGCCAAGCTAGCCACCTTTGCTATGTGCTTTTCTTGCTTACTTAAGAACCACCCAGTTGTAGTGGAAAATCTTGCTGTTCATATTCATCAAAGAAATTTTCACTCAGACTGTGCTTCATATGATATGGGAACTAGGACTGTATTTTAGAATATTCTATTTTTTTCTTCTAAACCATTTTTTCCCATTGTACAGTTAATGATGGGAATAATTCCTTCTTAGCCACTCTTGAGAGGCCACAAGTGAATTGAACAGAATATGAAAGATCTTTATCCCCAAAGCAAACAAAGAGTGCAAATAAATAAAATTTCAGTCCAAGATTTTTACCCAGTATTGCTCATTTGTAAATGTACATATTCTTAAAATACCTACCTTTAGTAGGTAGGTAGGTACTTTCCACTGTCACTGGAAAGGCAGATTGAAGTTCGTTGTATTCTGGATATATACCTGCCATCTCCACCAGTATGTAAATATATAACTAAAGAGCACAAATTAGAGTGCAGTCTTGTAGAATGTTACTGTTTGGCCTCTTCAAAGTAATTAGATAGTACTGTGTAAATGTTTCATGGATTAATAATCTTTGTTTCACTTTGAGACAATTTTAGGGTTTTCTTGTTGTTATTGGGCCAATAGATGACCTGTCTTAGAGATCCTTTGATATTTTAATGGTTTTGATTATCAAATTTTACCACTCTTCCAGACCTGTTCTCTGAAATACTCTGATAGGCAACAGAAAACCACCATTTAATGTAGGGAAACAGTCAAGCAAGAAAGCTTTACCAGTGATGTATCAGGGGCTATGATTTTCAGCATCTTATGACCTAAAAATGAAGGGATACAAAACCTCAGACTGAATAAGCTTTGACTTATGTGCACACTGGTGGTTCTTTCATTTTTCTTCAGTGGTTTATAATGCAGAGTAAAATGTCCATACTGTTTTTTAGGAAACAAAAAAAAGCAGATCAGTTTTTCTTTTTAAAGACAGTTTTAATATGTAAGATTTTGGTTTTATGTTTATTATATTTGTTTTACATCACTAAATTAATATATCCATGCATATCAGCATTTCCATTATTATTCTCTTGATTTCAGTATCTACCAAACTTCATTCTGTGTTTAAAGTTTCTTTTTAGGAAGAAAATTAAGTAAATAATATAATAAACAATGTCAGAGATGCTCTTTTTGTGGCTACACTAGACACAACTTTTCCCCCAAGACAGATTCCAATACTTATTTTAGTACCTAGATTTGGCATTACTGTACATCAAGGGAGTTACACTGCTCTACATTAAGGGAGTATTTTTCCTATTATTTGCTGTTTTTGTAGACCACAGTAAATGGAATAAGAGACACTGTGGTCTCTTGGAGAGATAGTAATCTGATTTTTAAAAAGATTTTGAATCCAAGTGTATTTGATAATGTCCTGTATATAAATAATTCATATACTTGGTTGAGAGCTTATGGTGTTTTGAGGAAAATGTTGTCTTCTTTTAATGCTTGCTCATAAACTGAAGGAGTGGAAGAGACATGAGAGGAGGTGAAAAAGGTGCATGAAAGAGAGATAAATTTATTCTTAGTTACAATAGTGACCAACACCCCACCCCCCCAAATGTTATGCTTGCTTTTTTTTTTTTTTTTTAAAGTGAGACTTGCAGCTTTCTGAAAGTAGGCCTCTAGCTAATTACTTTGGTAATCCAATTTTCTCCAGTTACCTGCATTTATATCTAGGTCTCAGCTTACCACTTTATCTAAAACTTGCATTGCTGTAGATGCAATTCCTTTTTAAGAACTATTTTTCAAAGGCTCAGTTCAGCCCTTCACAGGTCACTTGAATCTTCTGGTTTGTCAGACCTCTCACTAGAATTCCTTGTACAGTTTTTCTTCTGGTATAGGACAAGAATTGTGAGTGTCTATCCTGACTTTCTGACAAAATGCAGTAATATCTACCCTTGATTATGGAATTTTCAGCACAGTAGGTACAGTAAACAGAGCACAAAATGATGGTCATATAGAACCTGCGTGCATCTTGTTATTGACCTTTACGTGTCCAGCAGCCAGCTTGCAGCAAACTTAACTTGTTGGTTCTGATAGTAACTTGCCCTTACTGAAAGAGGCTGAAATATTTGTGTTAAATTTTGTGCATACTGGAACTCCATACAGTTGTTCCTGATGTAGACAGGCTGTTCCTGCAGTAGAAGGCTGTAAAGATGTGTTTCTAGTGAAAGTGGTGGGGTCACCCTTTTCTGTTTTATTATCTTTAAATATTACTAAGATACTCCATTAATTCCAGCTGTAAGTTTATTGTGTGGGAAGTGTAATTTTGTGTGTGTGTATGTGTGTGTAGAGTAGCTGGGGGAGGGAAAGAGTTTAATTTGTGATTAAGGAGGCAACATAATTATATGCTTTATAATGTTCAATTTTTACACAGAAATGTGAATGACTAGGGACCTCTACTGACTTGTAAACACAATCATTGTAGTTGAGTATTTTGCAGAATTTGTCAAAAGCTAATTTTTTTTTTTTTTCCCCCAAAGGAACTTCATGTTGGTGTTGTTTATGCCAGAACATAGTAAGCAAGGCAAATTAACTCCAGCCTCGTGTAAACTCTTAATTGGCCAACACGATGCAACTGAGCATGAATTCCAGGTGGCTTTGGAAATGAAAGAGAACTGAGCTCTCTGGCTGGAAGCTGAACGTGATGACAGCCTGGTCTATGGTAGGGAAGCTGAAAATGGCGAAGAGGCACTCCAGAGAAGACAGAAATGTGGAACAAGATGCTGGGGAATGCAGTGCTGAATCTGAGGAATGGACGAGCTCAGAAAGTGAACCTGAGCAACCATACTTGAGAAGCAGCTGTAGCAACACTCAGTGGAGAGAAAAGGAGGTTTCCACTAAACCACATCGGCCACTCTGTCGGTCCCCTTGTTTGGATCGCCCAAGTTTTTCACAGAGCAGTATCACACAAGACGTGAAGCTAGACGAATGCAAAACAAATTTGGACAAGGAATACCAAGCTAAAATGGATTTTGCTTTAAAGCTTGGGTATGCAGGAGATCAGATCCAGGCTGTACTGAATAAATTGGGAGCAGATGCGCTCATCAATGATGTTCTGGCAGAGCTTGTGAGACTTGGCAACAAAAGTGAATCGGAGGGACAAAGCAGTGCCAGCAGTACCACTAGTACTCTGGTGCCAAGAGGCCCTTGCCCAAAGGAAATAGCAAGCCCTGAATTGTCACTTGAAGACGAAGTTGTTGACAACAGTGATAACTTGAGGCCAATTGTCATTGATGGAAGCAATGTGGCTATGAGGTGGGTCTCTCTGTCAAGACATTTGAAAAGGATAAATCACTAAAATACGAGAAAAATCAGTACTGATGGCAAAGTAATTTTAAGTCATGTAGTATATTTACACTGATAATACATCCATTTTTATGCACTCTTCAGTCCACGCTTTTAATTATGCCCTTACTCCCTTATATGTAATCTGTGTTCTAATTCACCTCCCCACTTTTCAAACCAAGTTCTCCCCTCGAATCTTTTGTTTGAGCAATCTAGCTGTAGTGTGCTTTTGTGTGGATGGGTTTAATTTTTTTGTCCTTGAACAATGTTGAAAATT
Organism: Athene noctua; assembly: GCF_965140245.1. NCBI lineage: Eukaryota > Metazoa > Chordata > Aves > Strigiformes > Strigidae > Athene > Athene noctua. Next base: position 25,362,633 of record NC_134047.1, on the reverse strand, counting down.
ATTTTTCTTTAATGCCCCGAGGCAACCAGAAAGGGGAGGAAAACCTGGTTCTTTCCAAAATGCCATGCAGTGTATGCTGATGATAAGTAGTGGACTTGAGGGTATTTGAGCTCCTGCTGATCAAGGCTGCTCAGAATTTAAAGCAATTTAGCTGTGTCAGGACAGGGATAGGCATGAGCTGAACTTGCTGACTCACAGCTGTGGTGCTTGTAGTTTCAGACATGTGCACTTGTCTGCTTGGGTCAACACTAGCTCAGGAGTTATCTGTCCTGTGCCACTTCTGAGCATGTCTGTAGAGTACACAGTTCAGCTAGCCAATGGTTTGTTTATCATTGAGAAAATATGATTTTCTATGAGGGAGTTCTTTAAACAGTCTGTTGAGTGTTGAGTGGATACGAAGATTTCTTCAGGTAGTGTTTGCACACTAGATTTCCTTTGGTATCATCTTTCTGCTCTGAAAGAAATTTGTGACTGGAATGATTTTTATTTTTTTTTCAATGTATTAAGAAAATTCAGATTTTTGTAGGTGTATTGAGGACTCTTGAGTTTTGAAATACATAAACCCACCCAAATCCTGTAAGAATATTTTATATACAGGATTTTCCAGTGCCGAGTTGTGATTACATCAATCCAAAAGCTGTGTCTCTAAAGCAACATCACCAATACCGGATTTAACTTTTTTCTTTCGTTTTTTTCTGTGCCTGTTCAATTTGCAGTCTCTGTACTGCTGGAGTTACTTCTGAGTGTAATGTTGTAGCAACTGGAGAAAAGTGTGTGTGTGTACTCTTACTGTTGCATAGCTTAGAACTGATGCTCTATTTATATAATTGTAGAATATCTCAAGGTGGAAGGGACCCCTAAGGATCATTGAGTCTAACTCATAAAATGCATATGCATTTGAAAATTTTAAAGGATATAAAAATCTGAAATGTACAAAAATCTAAAGAAAAATGCTTTAGCAACATCGTGACTTCTGTATTCGTTATGTTGAACGGATTTGGATTACACTGGTGATCCATAGGCCTTAGTTTTACAGATGGTCTTAGATCTGTCTGCCTTTGGTCTCTGTCAGTGTTGCTTTATGTAGCATTTTGAGCCAGGGAAGAGCATGCACCTTGCAGTAATGTGTGAAGTTGGTCAATAATAACAACAACACTGAAGTAAAATTTTGAAAAATGATCCATAGAATAATGCTAAAGACAAGTGTAGTAAGATGCAAATTTCTTTAATTATGCAGCATCTGCTCTACAGGCTGGGAACATCTGAAAAGTGCAAGGGTTATACACTTCTCATACTTAAAAATGCTGCGGTTATTGATGATACAAATGAAGGCCTTGCCTATATGGTAAAAGGTGTATGTTGTAAGTGAAAGGTGATATATATATGGAAAATGGAACCATTTCAATTTTCAGTGTTTAAATTTTCTTGAAGTAAAGAGTTTTGCGGGATGCTCCACGGAGCTAACAGCTTGGAACAGGATGGTGCAGCAGCTGGATGCCACTTTGTGGACAGTCGGATGCCAGCTGCTCTGAGTCATGGGAGGAGTACCTCGCAGCTCTGTGAAGCCTCCTTGATTACAGCTGGCTGCACGGACTGCCCCAGCGCTCCAGGGCTGCTATATCAGACCCCTCTCCTGTGTTTTTGCCCAACACTGCTGCCCTTGTGGGTTTTTTTCTAGTAGGGAGTGTCCCTGGGGTGTGTGGCCAGGAGGCCCTGCAGTGTCCTGTAACCCTCCCTGACCTGGCCACTCACCCCCTCTTCTGTGGTGAGGATTCCACTCCTCAGTACAGAATACTGAGGTGATTCAGTTAGCACCTTCTGCAATGGATGGAATGATTCGGAGAATTTAATAGATTTTCTTCAAAAATAGAGAAGTGTCTTTAGAAATAGTGACTGGTAGGTGCCAAACTAACGGGGCAGCATTACTTATATCACAGCTGATGAAAAATTGCAGCTGTGTTGAGAAAGGGGGGGGAAAAATTGTATCAACAAATTTTGAAGAGTCTGTATCAAGGAGCATGGCATTAGCCTACTAGTCTACCCTTTTCAAATGGAATTTTGGAAGCAGTTCACTTGCTAGCCACACCGAAATGTAACAAAAGTTGGTTTTCATTGTTTTTTGGTGTTTATTTAGTAAGAAAGGCAGACCATTTTTTCCCCTCAAGTAGTTACAATATTAACTGAAAAGAACCAGAACCCTTAGTTTTTTATTATTCGGTTATATGGTGTAGCAGTAATATATGCACTCAGTTTTTCAGACAGAGAAAATGTTGGCTTGAGTCTAAATATGAAATCCAGCCATACTGCAAAGATCTGTGTCTCTCTCTTACCTGTGTAGTTGAACTGCTAAAGTTATTATAATTGAATGTCATCTTTTTCTCCTATGTACGTCCTTATCTATTATTCAGGAGTTCCTAAACTACTTCCTGAGAGGATTTAAAACCCGATTCTTTAGTTTACTCTATGTTTAGCAAATCAAGATAGGTGCACCCATGAGGTAGACTGAGTAAGATACATAATTAAGGTTCTCCTTCTCTAAGGAATTTTTTTTTTCCTTTGCAGAAATTTCTTAGGCCATTTTAAAAGTTAATCTGAATTGTGTGCTGGTTTATAGACTCCTCTGTGTTTCAGCAAACAAATTTTTGATGGGGGTGGGGCTTATACAACTTTGAGAGTTTTTTCCTTCCCTTAAAAGAGTCCTAATAAATAATAATATAATAAAAATGCAAAACATAAGTATTAGAGAAACACATTCTTTAATCTAGATGTTTAAAAGCACCTGTCACCCATGACAGACAGCACTGTTAGTTCATTTCTTTTTTCATTATCAATAACATTTTATGGTAATATTTAAGGTAAGCTCAGTTTGTTGGGGAAAATGGTATTTTTCATTAGCTCAGCTTATCAAATGAAGAAGTGGAAAAACTTCATGTTTACTTGGTTTTGATTTTGGGATAGTGAAATTTCACCATCTCTACAGTTTTAAGTAGCACTGTCGCTGTAATCTGATGGCTGAATAGTTCTAGGCAATTGTCTCTTTCCAGTTATGCAAACTGGTCTAATAAAAAGATTTATATATCTTTACAGACTTTGTCTTCTTAGACCATGGCAGCTTTGGAAGGAAAAAAAACCAAACACCACCACAAACAAAACCTAAAACCAAATATAAATTTTGTTCTTGCTGTTTCTAAAACTTTTGCATGTTCTTCAGCCATGGGAATAAAGAAGGATTTTCCTGTCGGGGAATTCAACTAGCTGTTGATTGGTTCCTGGAAAAAGGACATAAAGATATCACTGTGTTTGTACCTGCATGGAGAAAAGAACAGTCTCGACCTGATGCACCAATTACAGGTGACGGATAAAGATTTTCTTTGACCCCTTGGTTAAAAAGAAAAAGAAGTATTGCACCAAGACACAACCATGTCATCTTTCTGATGGGTGTTACATACTGGGCTGTGGATGTGATGTTGCATGCTCACTTGTGAACACAAGAATTCCACTAGTGAGGAAACAAGCATATAAGTATGCACCTGTAAACAGTGCTGGTTTTTTGTAACATTACACTGTCAGCAGTTCTGAGAATTAGTTGTCTTAACTTTCCCATTAGCAAACATTGTCAAGCATGTTGGAATGGATTCTTAGTTGCTGTGCAAGTATAAAATAAGTAGTGTCAAGGCCAGGGACTCATTTAGTAGGATTATCCTGAACACTGAAGAGGCAGCATGTGTTCTGACCCATAGTACTTTTGTTTTAGTCCAGGCTAACAAGGTGGCTACTGTTAATGCAGTAACAGCTGAGTTCTTGACATGTTCAAAAAGGTTGAGTAAAGGTATTTGGTTGTTGGCAGAGGAGAAGAGTGGCTATGAAGCTTAAATATTATTTACCCAGTGCTTTGAAACCTCAGAAGTAAAATGGCGTTCTGCATTTCAGTATTTTTTCATGATAATGAGGATTGTATATGAACATAATGACAAAATACTTTGTCAGAAAAGAGGGCAAGAAGTTTGATATTTCAAAGGCTGCATTTCTTTCTTTTAAAACTGCTCAACTAAAATTATTTTACAGATCAAGAAATCTTACGTAAATTGGAGAAAGAAAAGATTCTTGTTTTCACCCCATCTCGAAGAGTTCAGGGAAGAAGAGTAGTTTGCTATGATGATCGATTCATAGTAAAACTTGCTTTTGACTCAGATGGCATCATTGTATCAAACGACAACTATCGGGATCTTCAAAATGAAAAACCAGAATGGAAGAAGTTCATAGAGGAGCGGCTGCTGATGTATTCTTTTGTGAATGACAAGTATGGGTTTTTTTCCTTCAAAAGCAAGGGAATTTGTTAACTCAGAATCCTCAGTAAAAAACTGAAATTAACAATTTAATTTCTCTCCCCTTAGATTTATGCCTCCTGATGATCCTTTAGGACGCCATGGTCCAAGCCTTGAAAATTTCTTAAGGAAAAGGCCAGTTATTCCTGAACATAAGAAACAACCGTGTCCTTATGGTAAGTGCTTAAGTCAGCTTGATTTGTTGTATCCAAAGGTAGGTGAAGCAAGCAATTAATTAACATTTTGTCATTATTGGGGGGGGGGGAGGGAAGAGCAGCCATTTTTTGTGTTGCCATCCAATCACTATAGTCCATTTTTATACCCTTCATACACATACTAATAAAAACAATATAGCAGAAAATTAAGGATTACCAGATTACCTTGTGGATAACACAGCTTTTGCTGTTTTCTTGTGGTTTGTCTTCCAGGAAGGAGGTTCGTAACTATACAAACTGTTGTATGCATTCATAACTATACAAGCATGTTGTCAGTACTGAAATCATGAGCCAGTAGGAAGAGAGATGCTGTGTCTTGCCCTTGGCGCAGTGATATATGTGGATACAGGTGGCAGAGTCTGTGGCTGCCTGTATATACAATATATATATATATATAATTATTCCTTAGGGGGCTAATATAGAAATATTATTACTGAGAAGTGGTGAAAGATAGATATAAAGAAAAAAAGATAGCAGCTGGTGGTGTCGATTAGTTTTTGGTTTATTTAACCTGAAAATACTTTTCTTCCAGGTAAAAAGTGCACCTATGGGCACAAATGTAAATATTACCACCCAGAACGGGCAAACCAGCCTCAAAGGTCAGTAGCGGATGAGCTTCGAATAAGTGCCAAATTATCTGCTGTGAAAACTATGAGTGAGGGAGCCTTGGCCAAATGTGGTACAGGGCCATCCAGCTCCAAAGGAGAAATCAGTTCTGAAGTGAAACGCGTTGCCCCAAAACGTCAGTCAGATCCAAGCATTAGAGCAGTAGCTGTGGAGCCTGAGGAAAAGTTATCAGTAGCCCGGAAGTCCGAGGCCAGCTCTGTCCCGTCTCTGGTTTCTGCATTAAGTGTACCAACGCTCCCTCCACCAAAAAGCCATGCAGCTGGTGCATTAAATACGCGTTCTGCAAGCAGTCCGGTGCCAGGTTCCTCACAGTTCATGCATCAGAAATCCTCACTGGAACATATGTCCAGTGTGCAATATCCTCCTATACTAGTCACCAATAGCCATGGCACCTCAGTTAGCTATACCGACCAGTATCCCAAATATGAATCCTTGGGGGACCATGGCTATTATTCCTTACTCAGTGATTTCTCCAACTTGAGCATAAGTAGTATCCGTAACACAGATTATTATGGGGCTGATATGGACCAGGGGATGTATTCTAGAAACTCAAGCCCCTGTCCTGACAGTTGCTTAAGCCATACAAGTAATGATTCTTATTCCTCTTACAATGACTTGTATCTGGGTGTAGCAGATGCCAGTCCAGAAGACAATGTGAAGATGCACAGACTGCCATCGCAAAATCGTCTTCAGCCTTTTTCCCATGGTTACCATGAAGCCTTAAATAGAGTTCAGAGTTACGGACCCGAAGAGCCTAAGCAAGCCCTTCGCAAACAGTCAGTTTCCCACTTAGGCCTACATGCCCAGCATCCAGTTGTTGGAGCACGGTCCAGTTGTCCAGGAGAATACCCTGTGCCTCAAAACGTTCATCCGTCAACTGCACAACCAAGCCGTGCCTTGGTCATGACAAGAATGGACAGCATTTCTGACTCACGGCTTTATGAAAGTAACCCTACAAGGCAGAGAAGACCACCTCTCTGCCGAGAGCAGCATGCTAGTTGGGATCCACTACCGTGTGCATCAGACTCCTACACCTACCACTCGTATCCACTGAGTAACAGCCTCATGCAGCCATGTTACGAGCCTGTAATGGTGAGAAGCATGCCTGAGAAGATGGAGCAGCTCTGGAGGAATCCCTGGATTGGGATATGTGGTGAGCCACGGGAACCTCATATCATCCCAGAACATCAGTATCAAACATACAAGAACCTCTGCAATATTTTCCCTCCGAGCATTGTCCTTTCTGTGATGGAAAAGAATCCCCACATGACAGATGCACAACAGCTGGCAGCTATGATTGTTGCCAAATTAAGAACAGGGCGTTAAAACATTACAGCCTCTTTTGGATAAATGGAGCTATATAGTGTATAGGACCTGGAGGAAAACTTAGATGAAGGAGGAAGGGGCCAATCTATTGTAAATATTTTCTACTAAGATAGTAGAAAATTCTGTACACAGTAGCAATCATATATATATATATATATATATATATGCGCTGAGGCACTATATAAGAGTTGATTGTATTGTAAATTTTAAGATTTTAAATATAGGGATTTTTAATAGTATTTTATAGGAAATGCATACCTTGCTGCATGGATAGCTCATTAAGAACTACAATATGTCACGTTCAGTGTCTCAAAGCTGTTACTACAAAGTTATTGTTAGCAATTATATTGCATGTATTAGCGTACACTTCCAATTTGCTTATAAATGCCTAATCGGCCTTTAAAAGTATGCTCTATACACACCCAGGTGACTTTCAGGGTTTCAGCTTTGTCATTCGACACTGCCTACTGGCATATTAAACACTGAAGGAAAAGTGAACTTGACAGAAATTAAAATACTCAGTTTGTAAAAGGAAGAACTGATTTCAGCTTTTCAATATCAGTATTGTTGTTGGTACTTAAATTTCAGAACTGTTCCCCAAGAGTTTGAGTATCTATTACATTGTCCAATACACTGGCTCAATCCAACAGAAGCCAAATACTTTTATTAAATTAGGACCAAAACATTGAGGAGTGTGAAGGCGTGAGCGCCGTTCAATAAACTAAAAGTAGTGTAACCGTAGCTTCTCTCTTCAGAATTGCCTCTCACCTGTGCAGTGAATAGCTGCTGGCCCGGATGACTAGACAAGCTGCAAGTAAATTGTCAGTTTTATGTAAACTGGATTACTCGACCTGAAGCAGCAGAAGCTGGATGTTAACATGGCAGTTCATCAGCAAGTAACTACAGCCCTTCCTCTGGGGGCGAGGATGGTGTTGGCACGAGCCTAACGCGCAGGATGGCTGCACAGGATCAAGTCGAGGAGGGGGTGGAGGGGAAAGGCTGCTTCTTGAACAGAGATGCTACGGTTTGGGTTTGTGGCAAAGCTGGCCCGGTTTTTGCTCTTCAGATCCACGCAAAGGTGTGCATTTGCCTCATGAAGGCTTTTAGAGTTCCTGTTTCAACAGGTGAGATAATTTTGTGTGGCATTGTTTGCGCAACTGATACCTTGCTCAGGGTGGGAACTTTGTAGCTAAATGTCTCCGAAAGAGGCGTTTATTGTTTTTTAAGCTGCACTGACTGGACGCCCTTTTTTGAATCCATTGTATATTGCAACATTCCGAACCATTACTAACTCGATAAGTCTCGAGCTAGGACTTGTTGACTTCTACTGTAGTTTTTTTCATGAAAGTTGAGAAGGCCTGGTTTATGGCCTTTTGTTTCTTCATGAGAAGGTGTGACACTGCCTAAATGTTTCTTACTGTGAAACACACGGAACGTGAGGCTGCAGTCAGGGTTGTTTCTGGTGTTTTGATAATGGCTTGCATGCTGCTTTCTAGTTATCTGTCTGTCTGAGGAACAAAGTTAATATAATTTCCTCCACTTGTGTTACTGTAATGGTTGGTTTGATTCAGAATATCTTGTGGGCTCTTTATCATGTGCAAAATACGGTCCCGTCACATTAAAAAAACCCCCAAACCAAACCAACAACAAACCACAATTACAGGTGCAACTACAGTTAATTTACTGATATTTGATAGTTCTATCATTTCAGACAGGATAAACATTCTTGTGTAGGATAGGTAACACAGATAATGACCATGTCATTATGCATTTAAAATTAATGAGCTTGAAGATGATTCTGTATTTACTTGGTGTTTAAAAATAACGTTTTAATTAGCTGGCTATCATCTCTGTTAATGGGGGGGAAAAAAAAATCTTCAGCCATTTTGTAATAGTCAGGGAAAATAGATTTAACTCTTGACCAGTTTTCAAAAACATTTCTTACTAACCAGCATTTTATATTTTTAATTTGCAATTAATTCTTATTCTCTTCTCTTGCATGGAATAAGCAGCTGAGAGCAATGCCTCAAATAACCAGAAATGACCTTTTGTTTGTTGATACAAATTGTATCTCTTTTTCTTGATTGTATAAAAACTGTATAAAAAAAATAAATCTCTAGATTAACTTCAGTATTACATTTTCACCACAATGTTTGTGACACCATGTGTCACAGGGAAGTAGCCCATGAGTAATTATGGATCTTTTTTATTTAAAATGGGCACTCGTAGTTTATAGACAAACAAGGACAACTTTTCAAAACCAGTTTATTATGTGCACAGATACTGTGTGTACACCTCAAAGCATCACATGGTTATCTTCAGTCTATTTATGAAGCAGATACATTCTTGCACTAAACTTTATGTAAAAATGTTGCTGTTAACTCATCTGCATGTGTTTAAAATCTAACAGTATAATAGCTATAGACCCTGCTTTATTCTTAATGGATTAATTTATAAATTATTTAGGTATAAAATGAAGTTTATTGTACACTCATGTTTTCCATCTTGCATGGAATTAAATATTTGTATGTAGAAAAATGTCTGTTCCCTTTTTCTCCAATTATAAAGATAAGCTATTTTAAGAGAGGCTTAGTAGGTGTTTTTGATGTTTTCTAACATGGAAAACTGAGCAGAAATTTCTGTATGAAGTGTTGGGTGGTTTATGGAGATAACTCATTTTTGTAGGATTTGTCTAGTCATTTTAATTTTCACTAACTTTTGTCTTACTGATAGAACACTTCCTTTTTAAGCAATGGGAATGCTGCGCCAATGCAAACCCGGCATACTATTTCCCTAAGGCACTTTGAAGGCACATTGTCCTTTTTTAAAGAAGCTATTAGCATCTATCATGCACAGATGTTACAGAACAGGCAGTGTAGCCTTGTGGAAATAACTTGCAAATTTTGTGCTTGTTTAGTCCTCATTAGAGGTAACGAAACTTTTGTATGTGATGTAGTCTTTCCTAATCAACTACTTTAAGTGATAATTCACTCATCCACATCTGTTCTCAGATACGTTTTACAAGCCAATTCAAAACACTGACATGTTCATCTTCAGCGCATAAGCTTATATTTCTTCTTACATGGAAGAGTTATCTTATGAACACCTGATCATAACTGTCTATACTGTAAATATGACTTTGTATAAATGCTCTTTTTGAGAGCATGGTATTTAAATGTTTTTAAAACTGTAAGAGAACAGTTCTAGAAACTATATTTTAATAAAATCCATGAAATTACAATTCTAGAAGAGAAAAAAAGTGGGAAGGTAAAATCCTGGCCCCCTGCAATCAGCAGGAGTTAAGCAGTAAATGTTAGTGCTTTACTGGGGCCAGAGCATTCTCTGGGAGTTCCGATTTAATGATCTTTCATATTTAGCTATATTGCTTTCACATAATTTGTCACTTAAAAGTGTATAACAAATTCATGAATCAAAAAATAAATGCTTTATGGGATGTCAGTCTAAGTTATTTAACATTTTTTGTAAGAATTACATGTTAGTAAGATACTAAATTGTACATATAGATGATTTCACTATTGTTAGTCCTGTTGTTGTACTGAGCTGCAGTAGGTGGCTTTATTCATTTGTAGAATTAAACATTACTGTTTAATTGTTGTAAACTTTTATAAATCTCTTTGGGTTTTTTTGGTTGACCCAAATATAATGTAAGTCTTAATGACAAAATGAGTGAAAATGGATGTTAAACCAGTATGTGGTATTCGTAAATCTCTGTAGTAATAAGCGTGCACTGCTCTAGCTGCTGCTGCATGTAATTCATTCACTAGCATGAGTCTGTTTAGCTTTTGTAAAAATGCTTTAACTGTAAACTTAAAATAGAAGGTGTGGGTATGGTTGCTTAGAACAAGCAGAAGGATCCTCATTAAAAAAACCCAAACCAAACAAAACCATCTATGTAGGTGAGTTCCCCCCTACATACTTTTAATGCCAGTTTGCCTCAAATTGTGAATTTTGGCATTTTCAAGTCAGAATGTGCAAAGAAACTGTCCAGATAATTCAGTTAAAAAACACTTGGTGACATGCATGTATACCAAAGCACAAACAGGAACATTTCAAGGGATGCATTTTGACTACTGCAGTTTTTAAAACTCCATGCTCAAGAGAAGGAATAAGCATAATTTCTGTGAGACTTTGCTCCACAGACTTGAAATATCACTTTGACTTGCCTGAAGTTTACCTGAAGTATTAGCACTGCAGGGCTCAGGTCACTGGATCTGTCACTGTTACTTCTGTGGCGAGTCCTCAGCTTTAGTACTCCTCGTATGCACCCAGGGCCTGTCTGTGTGACACAGCCCTCACTAACTCTATTGCAACCTTTCAACTGGAAAAATACAAGTGCACCATCACTTCAATTATTCTCATGCCAGTGGTGGCTTAGCTTTTGGAGAGCCATTATACAACAGCTATGATTTTGGTCTGTGGTATTTGAAGTTTGTAAATGTATTAAAAGAATGAAGAGAAGAATCTAAAAGAAATATAGGCTACTACCTACCTGTTCCCCCCCTGCTCTCTGTAAAAGGTTTGCACAATTATTTAATAATATGAAACATGTTATACTTTATATATATCTAAAAATTTGCTTATTTAATAAAACTGAGAGCCATTGGATTATTTGTTTCTAGCTTTTTATTTTGTAACTCTCTTTAGGCAAGAGCCCCCAACAGCTGTTTTGTCCAAAGCAACTTGTAGTCTGTCCAAATTATTTCTCAGTAGTTTTAGCTGATTTACTGAAAAATACCCAGATTCTGAAATCATACATAATTTTCCATCTGTGCTTAAATCTGTGAAGGAACAGGAAAAAGAGTTTTACTTTTCTTTAACAAGCAGATGAAGAAGTCCTGTTTAAGTCCTGCTGTCTTGTCATAACAACACCCTCTGTCAAGCTCTATTACACAGATTTTCTTTTGCTATTTAAACACTCATTTCCCTTACTAGGGGGGAGGTGATAGTGTCATTTATTACCACTGCTTTAAACTGTTGGGGGTGGGGTGGGACACACACACACACTAAAGCAAACAAAAGGAAAATGATACACAAAGATCATGTCTGTCCAGATTTGCCTGAACATCTCACCATTACCATGTTTGCTCTCTCGAGGGCCAGGAACCAGGTGATTCAGAGGACAGCACAAACCCAATCAAAAGCAATAAAATATCTGTATTACTAAGGTGCCTTTTCCTAATCCCAGGCCCTTTGTGCTTACATCCTCAAGTACACCACTCCTGAAAACGAGTAGTAATTAGATTCCACAGGATGTTCTTACTGTTCCAGTTTTCTCCCCAAAACTGTAACCCCAGCTGAGTCCTTATCAGAGTAGCTGCCTTTGGGAATGAGAAAACAGAATATTGAAGACTTGAATAGCCAGGAGCAATTTATCCTAACTGGTTCCACTACTCTGTCCAGTTACTTGAAAGACATTCAAGAAGTGGAGAAAGCCAAAAGGGGTCACAGGCCACAGAAGCTACGCACCCAGGCCTGAACTCCCTCAGCAACTCCTGTTTGCGTGACTTACTCCATAGAGTCCCAGCTTCTACCTCCAATCCTTCCGTTAGTTTCCCCAGGCATTAAAAAAGTCTGTCTGAAGACAATAATTTACAGGGAGAAAGCAGTCTCAACAAGTCCTGCCCAATGCAAAGGAAAAATCAAGTGATTTAGGGTTACATCAATATTGCCTCTCCTATCCCTACTCAGAATATGCTTCTAGCAAAGAAAGTAATTAGTCAAGTAAACTTTTACCAAAGGGGGAAAAAAAAAAATCTCACGTAGCACAGTATTTGGCCAGCATCACCCCTTTCCTTTTTGAACTGTTATGTCTGCACTGACAGACCTCAGAAGTACCAAATAGAATAGCTCTTTACTTACTTGCTTTGCAAGTCATTTGAACTGGCTGGCTTTAAACATTAAGGTTATCTATGCATTTATTATGTATTACTCGTAGTAACATTGTCAATTGCCAGGTACTTGGAAAAGTAGCCACAAAACTGTTACTCCTGTGAATTATTCAGATCAAAGACCAAGTCTCATAATCCTGAACAGAGCGATACATAATTGTCTACGTTTTACACTTAAATTGTTTTAGTAAAAGCTCTTTCTTCACTTTTTAAAAAATCAAAGCATCTATGTTTCTTTTCTCCAGCCATTCCCAACTTCTCCCCCCCCCCTCCTTCCTTGTTTCAAGCCTGCTTCCCTGCCCCCAGTAACACTTTGGTTAAACTTCATATCATTACTACGGCTTCTCCTCAAGTCTTGGTTTTGTTTTTTTTTTTTAAGCATCTGGCAGTTTTGTGCTTTTCTACATCATCCACAGCACTAGATTTAACTATTTTATTTGACTCTGCAGTTAGATCAAAGACCAGGATTTTCACCCCGTAATTCAGTGGATGGGTTAATGGCAGATAGGCAGGGCAGTAACTACAGCTGACAAAGAAGCTACAGTAGCATGTAATTTTACCAAGTAAACCTTTACCAAAGTGAAAAAGGTGACGTAGAGCACAGTATTTTCCAGCATCACACTTTGGTTTTTGTTCTTGTTTGCACTGATAGACCTCAGAAGTACCAAATAATAATTTAAGTAATTTTACATTCTGTGAAATTCAGTAATAACAAATCCTCTTCACTCAAACTTTCCTTAATAAGCTTGAAGAACTGCTGGGTAAAAGGAGAAATTTCTAAAGATACTAGAAAGAGGAAGGGTTTACATGAAAAATCCCTCCTAACAGAGAAGTTTGTTTTCTTTTGCATTAGCACTGCTTGTTTTAGAGAAGGAAATGTACACGGTATCTTCAGTTTTACACAACTTTTGGCTCTCTGGTAGAGGGTAACTGCAGTAGAACAGGATGACAAAAAGTCAGAACTAAGAAATAATACTGACACCATTGACACTGACCTAACCCTTTACCTGAGAGCCAGCCCAAAGCATCCAAGTCGTTGTTCTAAACTTGCAGTTCAATCCTATCCAATGCTCTGCTGAAGTCGTATGTCCCTTTGTGTATCTTTCTACAGAACATCAGCACGTAACACCAGCAGCAGTTCTACAGAACTAAGAAGATTCCATTTCACAATGCTGCACTGACATGTTCCTGTTTCTGTTTAGTTTGTATATAGTGCAAATTGTTACTGACCTGGAGAAAGGCTCTGTCTTACCCTCTAGTAGATATACTCCCACAAATTCTTACTGGAGAGTCCTGCAATAAATATATGCTTAAACTCTTTCGACAGGTAATTGCAGAAGCCTCTAAGTTCCAAAAATCTTCAATACAGGTAAAGAAAACAATTTAGGAAAAAGGAGCTGGAAGTGCTTTTTCTCAACAACCTTCCAACAAGGTACCCAGGACCATTTCTACAGTAATTGCACTAGCTCTCAGCAGAGACCACAGTATTAGCTACCAACCTCAGCAAAATCCTGAATATCATCAAGCAGAAAACTTTAATTTAAGAGACAGTAGTGGCCTCAAGATTATGACTTGGAAGAAAACTGAGAAAATAAATTTTTGAGGATATTTAAGCACTACAGTGCATTCAGCCACGCTGTAACTAGGCTTAACCCCTGAAGCTTCCTGTGAATCCTAGCTAGATGAAAATTGTAGCAGTCTCTTCCTGGCAAAATCATGCAGAGTCACACAGGACTGTCACCGCAACAGGAAAAGCTCAAGAGTCTGGCCAGTGGGGACCAGAGGACACCTTCCAGAATACCTGAGTGAAAAAGCAAAAACAGGATCCAGAAATAAGGTTTCCCTTCGGCTGGTTGTATTTATTAACCACAAAAAAAATAATCAAGGAACACCGCGGGATTCCGAAGTACTCTCACTGTATTTGGCAAACATCAACTAGAGCTAAATGTTCCTGATAGTGGTTAAGCAAGACAATGGTTTACTACACATGGAACTTAAAAAACACCACCTTTATAAAATATTGATTTTACATGGTAAAAATCAGTAAACCTTCACAAACAAACAAGCAAAAATCCTAGAGTGGCTACTTCCCTATCACCATTACTAGTTCTTCCGTGCCACTTATCTTGTGCGATACAGAAAGCTGCAGAGCTGTCCTAGAAAAGTTGAAGGCCACTTTTTATCTTATGGAAGTCATTCTGGGTCCATAACAATCCTCCTGTCACAGGAATATTCAATTCTGCAGAGCTGCAAGAGGAAGAGAAATAAAGCACATAAGCACTGAGCTGATTTAGAAGCTCCCATCACCAAAATAATTTTGATAGCACTTTAAACTTGGTAACAAGTTTTATTTCCAACACAAAATCTTGTTTCTCATTTTTAGCTCTCAACATTTAGCTGCTGCATTGTCCTTAGATTTTAATGAGTTTGTTCAAGATAGGCAACAGTCCTGAGGTGCCAAAGCACAGGCCAAAGGAAAGGTCACCAGCTACTAACAACTGTGAGGGAGACATGACTTCAGAAATAACCACATGACAATTTTAATTTGAACCCTCATCTGTCCTGTGCAGCTAGGAAGACAGGTTCATTGGGTTAAATGCTAACACAGCACATAGTCAACATGAAAATGGTCTGTCACAAGTTACAAATGGTTCATTGCCTCTTCACTCTGCACACCAAAACCAGCCCTTCCTATGGCTTTGCAAAGAAGTGCAGAAGCTAGTGCATTTACAGAGAGTTTAAAGGAAGTTTTTTGGTGAAGCACAGCATACTCAGTAATTTCTAATTTTAGAAGGAGACTCATTCTAACAGGCGTAAAATCCCTTTTCATTGCAGAAGTTACCCTGTTAGGGCTGAGTCCCAGGAGATCCCCCAAATAATGACCCATTTACATGACTCGCTAACACAGAGGAACATGTTTTATGCAGTGCACTTAAGGCACTGTCAAACACAAGGCTCAAAGAACAGCTGGAGAACATCTGTAAATCTTTCCCTACCCAAAGGTTTACTATGTGAAGGAACATAAATCACTACCATGTCGTGAAGCAGGTCAGATATGGATTTGTTTTACAATTTCTACTCATTTTATGAGAATGGTGAAGTTATCAATAAAACAAATCTTAAAAGGGAAAGTCTGGTTGTCTTGTACATGTTTTTTACTTTCTCTATTCCTTATGCCCGAGGAGAGCTCATGCAATCCTAGCTACCACTAGCATCCTCTAGGATCATAATACATTCCCTGCCTACTCACTGTCTTTACCCTTCAGCACATATTAACCATCCCTCTCACCTACCTGCTTATGCAACTCATCCTTAGGACGACAGAGTCCAGTCACTATCCATGACCATCAAATGATGAATCCCATTTCTGAAATGTCAGTGCAACTGCTCAATGCAATCCCTAAAGCAATTGCATGTCTGCAACTCCACCCTCACAAAACTCTCCAAGTGGTCGTCATTTGCCAAATTCGCCCCTGCTGTCAAATAAAACTGACACTGGGAGTAAACAAAAAGCACATATGCTTATCACAAAAAACAAAATGTCTGCCTGAGGATGACAGCAGCTATTCAGAGCTTCAGAGGCTGCCACAGCAACACTAAACACACTCTGACAACACACATATGCCAGGAAACCCACCAAAGAACAGTCTTTTGGGACCAGGGAGGAGGGTACTGCAAGCTCTTCCAAAGAATCCGAGCATCGCAGGAACTTATGTCTCACGTTAAAACAAACCCAAAAACCTCTGATAACAGTAAATAATCTCTGCAAACAAGACTGAGATGTTTGGAAAGATTCATACAGCAACTTCAAGCTCTACACCAAAAAACTCAATGCCTTTCCCAGGTGTTCAGTACTGGAATAACTGGCTAATAACTGGCAGATGATGTACTCAGAGCTCCTAAGAGACAGATAATTTCTCCTTTAAGGTCAAAACACTTCCTAGACACTCCTTGTTCAGATGAAACACTTCCAGGGGCCTTGCAGACAAAGCCAACACAGAAACATCACAGCTATCACACCCGGTGTAATGACCGACAGTCTTCCTCTGGCTTTTGGAAACTGTCCTGAATTCAGCTTGCTAACGGGATAATTTTTCCTTGTGATGTATATTCCTCATCATTCATGACTTCACAGACAGGGGCTCAGGGGACAGACACTGACATCATTCTCTGCCTTAACTGTACTGCAGGAAGGTTGCCAAGAGCAGGCTCATCACCACAGATCGACTGCCAGAGTACTGCCACCAGAGTAACACAACTTTATTACTTGGGACACATGGGAGAAAGTGCCTTTTCTGTAATCAGAGCTACTCTGTCACCCAGCCACTTGCCTGTCACTAAAATTCACTGCTTTGTGTTGGATTCAGCTCTCTTTGAACTATTTTGCTTCTCTGAGATTCAGGCCTCTGGACAAGTCAGAACCTTTCTGATGCCACGTGGCCCCTGGCAAACAGAGAAGCTTATGTGCAAGAGAAATGAAGAATGAACAAGCTGCCGTTGTAACACTGATGAAACTTGGATTGTTGCCAGGCACAGCTACAGGAATGAATCAGGTTCTGCTCCTTTTTATTTGTGGTAACAACAGGTTTTTCTCATGTTTCTTTCTGAGCTTTTTTTCCTTGGCCTCCTGCCAGGCTGTGATCCTAGTGGCAGAAACTGTCTGCCCCTTTCACCCACACAAAGAGATACAGAAAACTGTTACTTTTGGCCTGGTGTGTGCTTTTTCATTTTCTACATGGGTATTTCCCAGTAAGACAAGTCGCATGACACACTGTTCAAAAACCAGCAAACTTGAAGCAGTACATGAGGAGAAAAAGAAAACTGTATATAAAATATAAATGAAACCCTTGCAATTGCTCCTCTCTGCCCCTTAGGCCACAGGGAAAGCAATTACTGGGGACAGAGGGGAAAGCAACACCTGCTGGCTTTTTCAGAGCCTGCACAATGAAGCACTGAAATCTCTTTATCTGGCTTGCAACTTTTTAGTCTGCAGTCAAAATACAATCAGTCCTCACCATGACTAAATCATATTTCAAAATGCAGTCCAGGCATCTTCCTCTAAAGGAACCCAGTGCTACTGGTAAGGGAATAAAACATTAGTTGGTCAATTAGTTTGATCTAGACCATTGCAGAATTTGATACGCCAACAGGAGAAACAGACTTTCCTTTTGACAAAGTATTTGCTGCTTGTGACCCCTTGCCGAAATGGTTTACTGGCAGGCCTAGAGAGAACTCTCAGCCAGAGATGAGGGGACAGCATAATACTTGCTAACCTATGAGAACTCTACCATTTAATGAAAATAAAAAATACTTAAAGACTTTTTTTTTCCCCACAGTCAATCACAGATCAAAAGATGTTCAATTCTGAAGCCAATAAAGAAATAATCAGTCTTTCAAAAATGAGGAAAAAAAAAAAGAGACTTATCTGTTTCTTTTGCAGGGTATGAAAGACTTCAAATACTGTTAAGGTGAACAGAAGTTGCACAATGAAATCAAATCCACAACCTAAACACTCCCACGTTTGCACTCTGAGTAACCAGAACTAGGTGCTTCAGCAGACAGCACAAAAACAAGCAGAAAAATAGAATATGTATTACAAAGTTGCTTTTTCCTAATCCCAGCCCCTTTGTGATTAACTCCTGAAAAAAAGTACTAACTACATTTCACAGGTTAGTCTTACTATTCCTACAAATACCTCAAATTCGTTTTCATTTTGGATAAAGTTACATGTGGAAGCTTCTTTTCAGTTAGTTTTTAAATTATTTCTAAAACTACTTCAGCAGTTTATTACTAATTTTCACTGAGGAAGTAGGAAGAGAAGTGAGCAGAGATATTTTCACAGAATCATTAAGGCTGGAAGAAATCTCTTAAGACTGTCTAGTCCGATCCTCCTGCTGGGGTCATCTGGAACAGGCTGCCCAGGCCCACATCCAGCCAGGTGCTGACCGACTCCAAGGACAGAGACTCCACAGCCTCTCTGGGCCATTTATTCCAGTATTAACTACCTTTAAATTCAGAGTGACCAAGCTCAAACAATCTGCTGGCAGCTATGTCTTGTATGCCCTTCTTCTTAAGGATAAGAAATGTCACCTTTGTGTGCTCACTCCTGCTCTTTGAGGATGCTGCTTTCTGTAATGCAACTCTGCCCCAGGCCTTTCTACTACAGCAGTGAGACTGAATTTCTAGAAAACAAATCCAGCTACACCAGGTCACTGCATACTTCCCATGTCATGATATTATTTTTACTCTTTTTTTAAAAAAATAAACAAATTGAGATGGTTCTTTTCTTTCATTGAAAGTTGTTCTCAGTGCCTACCACTAGCAGTGATCTTGAACAGTTTAAGCCTTTAAGCCAAGTGAGAGCCATTCCATGCCTGTGAGTAGTTTAAATTGTGTTCAGTGCTGCTGCATCGATGGATTTATTCACACTGATTTGCATCATCCAACTGCTCAGTTTTAAGAGAAGGGGGTAAAAAAAAAAGAAATATATCTCATGCAGCAACATTTAAGACACTGCTTCTAATTGAAATGCATTAATTCGACATCTTCAGCTAAATGCCCTTCCTTCTGTTTCAACACCACAGTTCTCAATAGTACTGGGAAACCACGAGGCAAACAGTATCAAGCAGTATCAGAGATTATCTACCTTAAGAAGCAAAGTATGTCACACCACTGGAATGTGTGCAGATAACCAAATTCAACTGCAAATACAGTCTTAAAACACACCAGACTAGGGAAGAACAGACAAACTGGTCATCCTGAATCCCTCTGCAACAGACAATGCATTTCCAGAATTTTATCTTCCACTTTACCTTTAAGCTGCCTCCATATTTCCTCTGCTCCCTTGCTGTCTTCTTGGATTCCAACTATCTCCTCCTGTCATTTTCTAATAAATCCAGGAACGTCCCTCTTTCCTCAAAAAGGGGTGAAGCCTTCTCCAAAGGAAAAAAACCCACATGCTTCCATGCCGGTAAGGCCCTAACAGCTCTGTTGTGGTAGCACAACCAACTTTTGCTGTGCACCACAACACTACTTGTTTGAAAAGACTGTATTAAATCTGTAACAGTACAGAACAGGGTAGGCAAAAACACTGCTGTGGGCTCAAAGGAATGCAGATGTCAGAGAATGTTTTGAGCCTAATCTCAGTTTGTTTGCTAGTTTAGGACAGACAGAGCTTAAAGTCAAAACCAAAACTTTCTTGCTTGATAGAAGACAACCCAGGGCAGATAGAGCTGAGTCAGCAGAAGTAATAAGGAGGAATGAACCTTTTACTCACCAATTCAATCCTATTTTCCTAGTATAGAAATCACTGAGACTGCCATGCTAAACCTTGACAGCATTAGTGAGAGATTCTTTACTCTGGCCTCTATTTCCAACATTCAAAAGCAGGCTAGAGCCATATTTTCCCTTGAAAAGAGCACAGGTCTCCCAGATTCTGTTGTAACTACTCCAGCTCACTCTCCATCCCCATCTCTGGCAACAGGGGAACACAGGTTTGTCAGTGAGAAATGGTTTGTCATCTTTCCCCGTGCCTCTTCATGCCTAAATAAATACAATATGAGGAAACATGCCTCCAGACATCAGACCATGCTCCTTTCCCACATGTTTGCTTCTTCTCCAATAGCAAAAGCAGTTAACAACAATAAATAAAAATTAATCCATCTTCTGGATTTGCCAGTGGGTTCTGATCCTCTTTCTTGTCTTTCAGACTAGAAACACTCTTTGAACCAGCACTGCCCTGAATAGCTTTACAGTCATGACACCACTGGTGCCTTAAGGCACTTCAGTACCTTCCTGCCACAAACAGGCTCAGCATATCAGCATAGAAGCCAAGGAGGTACAAACGAGAAGAACGATTTGAAGCAAAGTCTCAGGTTCCTTCCAGTCAACAAGGTCTTACATGATTCTTGTGTAAGTGACAAGAGCAATTTTAAGTCTTGTCACTGCTGTTATTAAAAATTAGGTCTCTTCAAAGATGACAGTAGCAAATTCTGATTAAAGCAAGTTTCAAAACTATTTACAAATTTGTAGAAGCAATTAATGACATACCTCTATAGCAATTTCACCATTGAACATATGTTGAAATTGTTTCATATTAAAACATGAAGAAAAGGCATGCAGCAATCTATGCAAAGACTATTTTCAAGACCATATGAAAACAACAGCCTACAGTTGAGTAGAAACCAGTGTGACGTTTGGTATTTTTAAGTCTCCAGGATACTACTTTTCCAGCATACTTCTGCTATGCTTGGTCTTAGCTGCTACCATGTTCCACCCAAGATGTGGCTGAACTTTGGGGTTAGCAAGATGATTCCTTAAGCACCTGCTTTGTAATAGTTTTGGTTCTCTCTGCAGTGAGAGTTCAAGAAGTACAAGCAATTCTGTGCTACACAGACCAGCAACACACTCTGCAGGTCTGCAATGCAGCAGTTAGTGGGGACTCATTCTGCTTCTGTAACATAATCATGAGGCACTGCACTGCAGCAGAAATCAGCTCTTAGGCGATTTCTTCAGGAAGGCAGCTACATCACATACATCACTTTCCCTCTTCTTTTATTTCCATGCTATATGAAGAGAACCGAGTACTGTAGGTAAAAAGTGAATGATTCCCTCAACCTTAACTGCAAGATATTTACTGGTGGCTCAGGCTTCCCCTCCCTTCTTTAAAGCAAGGTTTCTAAACTGGCTTTAAACTGGTTTCACTGATGACTAGTTCCATGGCAACATCAGTACAAGCCTCTCTGCAAAGTGCCACCACAGAAATTCCACCCTTGCCCCCAGGACAGGCATTGCAGAAACAGTCTAATTCTCTCCAGGACAATGTATTACTTTGCACTATAAAATGAAATGGCAGCTTCCTTCTAACCTTAAAACTATGAACAATCTATCTACACCAAGCACTGTCCTGAATTCCTTCATGTCACTGCCTATTTTTTCATATCCTTGCAAGCACTGAATAACTAAGCACTACGTACAAGAAAAGCACCAAAGAAACTGGAAAAAACAGGTATTTCCAGCTGTCCATCTGCAGATACCAAGAGGAGTGGCTTGGCACACATGAGAATTTATGATGCAAATTAGGTCTCCCTCTTCCAGAAACAGAGGAGCTGTGTGCTTTGGCAAACATTTCCGTTCTGTTACTGGCAGCTTATTCTCCAAGTCAGGGTAGGGGCCACAGTCAAGTGTGCAGACAAGTACTACCCTGAAGATAACCCGCATTGTTCTGAGGTTCTTGCCTCTGCTACGTATCTTCAGCATAATTTCCCATTACACAAGTATGGTATAGAGCAGAAATTCCTCAAAATTTATATACTTCAGCAAAGCCTTGAGCCCAAGAACCTCTTGGAAATCTTCAGCTGGCTGGCAGACAGCTTTTTCTGTCCTACAACAATATATCTGCTCTTTTGTATACAGACAGGTTGACCTAGCATTTCTCCATAGCCATGTCTGTTCTGTATGCTTCTTTTCACATACCCAGAAGCAAGGATCCCTTATTTCTAATTTGTAAGTAATGGAATCATAAGCAAGTTCTAGAAAGTAAAACCTAGAGATCATTACCTAAAGTATGGATAAGTAACAACTCGCCTGCAGAAAATCACTGAACACTACATTCCAAATAACAGCTTACAAATAAAGAAAATGGTTCATTTGTAACTATGAGATTCCATTTCAGTATCTAATTAGCAGTATAAATATTTTTCTCATTTTACTTTAAGACTAGAGTGACTCTAAAGCTATGCATTTTTTTTTAACCTGCATGTTGCAGGTTGTTTATGACCAAGTAGAAATCTGACTTTCCAATGCTTTTTACAGCACAGAGGGGAGAAAAATACCCCTGACAATTTCATTATGAGAGAAGCCTTTTAAGAAAACAGCCATACGATTTTCCTAGACTATTAACATTCAGGGAGAAGAGAGGATGAATGCATCCTAGGAGAACTGCCAAAGCGTGCATCATGCTGTTAGGGTCCAGATTTGGCTGCACATTGGCTCTACCACGTAAAAGTGTTTGCACTGGCTGAGACCAAAGCTCTGAGCTGCCCGTCTCCAACTATGTGCAAAAGCAGATGCCTAAGTAAGCACACAAGCACAGAAGAGCAGAACCATGTTCCCAATTACCCTCCCACCTGCCAGCAGTTTGTGAGTCAGAAACCTGCTGAGCCAAAGGTCAGCCTTGTGTTTCGATGCTTGTTAATGTGTGGGTGTTTGTTTTGTGTTTGTTTTTTTTTCTTAAGATCCTTTAAATGTCTTTGCAGACTATTCCAGCAAGAATCTCAAAGCACTTTCACAAACATCATAACTTGCAGAAGTACAGCTCCAGCTTCCATGTTAATGACTCTGTGATGCAAAAATCCTAACAAGTTTTACCTCCCCAAACTCTTTCCTACTACTACCCTTATGTGCCCTCCAAATCCACATAATTAGATGACACTTATTCTGAAGTCACAAGAGGTGATATTAAGTCAGGGACAGACTAGGAGCTTTACCAAGTCACCATTTAATCCTAACACTCAACCACTGCTTGCCAGTGCTGTGAAGCTGCCGAGACTTGAACTACTTCCCATGACTCAGTGCAACAACTGAGCATCACAAAAGCAGCTACAAGTGTCAGGGTTCAATAAGAAGCAGAAAGGAACATAACACTGAGCGTACAGCAGGACCAGGTGGTTGCTTGCTTCATGGTTCTGCTTTCTAGTTGTCAGGAACTACCATGGAAACCTAAACCCTGAGGACTTTTTCTTGTTGGAACACAACAAAAATACACTGGAAGCACTGTCTAGAAAACATCTCCAGCTGCTACCACCCACTGCTGAGCCTTTCTTACGAAGGGCTAGCAAGCAAAACTTGTAATGGTAGTAGGAAGAAAGGTTTAGTGGGGATTAAATGAAAGCAGCCAAAACCAAAGCAAAAGCAATGAGAAGACGCTTAATTACCTTGCTGATGACAAAGCAGTAGAAACTGCAAGGTGTTTTGCCAGTGGCAGGAGCAGCTAGCAGTATACTGATGGCAGACTTTTGAGAAATTCGGGATATGGGAGAACGTTGTCATGGTGATAAATCTCAACTCTTCCCCTTCCCTGTGAGAGTACAGGAGCATATTGCCACTGTTGGCACTGGTGCTCAATGCAACAAATAACTACTACCTGCTCACTCTCACCACCACAGATGCTGGAAGCTGCAACAGAATGACTGCTGGTACAGGAGGGAAAAGGAGGCAAAGCAGATGGAGCTGGGAGACCAGTAAAAGAACGAGCAGATCATCTCTCCAGCCACCTGCGACTAGAGGATTAGAGGCAAAAGAAATAGACACAGGTTACCGAAGATCCCAAACCACTGCTGTTACCACATAACGTGTGGAATAAAAGCAACAAGGATAAAATACAGGTAAGCACACCAGCTGCAAAAATTGAGCAGCACCATAGCGATAGTTTCTGCTTGCTATTTTCTCTCCAAAAATACTTTATTGTGGATTTTTTTCCTCTTCTGATGGTCTTTTGCTCTACCCCTCCTGATACCAAGCTTAGCCTGTTGATAAGAGGAATCTGGCAAGGATGGAGTCTGTATAATCTCACCTAGGCTCCCTTTCCCAAGGAAGGTTCGACCAGCTGATCTTTCGAGGTCCTTTCCAGCCTGAGCTATTCTATGACATCATGTTACCTGGAATGTAACAATGATGCACATAGATGACTCATATTCCATGATATTTTGACCAAACTTTTCTATTCTTAATTCTAGTCTAAATTTTATTTAACACAGATGTTTGCACACTCAGAGTAAAGCTGTCAATAATCACACTTCAATAGTAGTATTCACTTTTAACTCCTGCTGACACTAGCAAAAATTTTGTTAATCTCCAAACCAAAATGACAAAAAAAAGAGTAATTTTAGTAAATGTTTATTAACAAATAAATTGAGTAATATGTGCTGTGGATTTTCAGACAACAGACTTCAGTAGGGCCAAGTTCTAGCTCCCCTAAATCTAAATCAGCGGTATGATATAAAGCTTATATCTAAGGGAATTCCTTTGCTTGTAGAGCAGGACCTGGAATCATTAGGTGATTTTTAATTCCCATTACTCTAGAAACCACTCCAAGAAATATACTGGGATTACAGAACACCTGAAGCCTACAAGTCACAAAGGGCACATGCTACAGCTGGTTTCAAGGAGCAGCTTACAAACAAGCCGGAGCAGTGAATCACACTACTCCATGTACACCTCATTACAGCCTCTGTAATGATGATTCCAACTACCACGCTGTGAGAGACGAGAAACCAGGCCTGTGAGAAACTAAGACAAACAACGTGGGAAAGCAAAAGTTGAGGCTGATTGAAGAAATGCCTCAAACACTCGCAAGACAAAACTCTGAGTCCCAGGGTGCATTCTGTGGAGGCCGAAGCTGATAATGCTGCCCGATGTAGCTGGGGGAGAGAGCCCTGTGGAGACAGGACGGCTCTGCCCTGGGGCACCTGGGCAAATTTCAAGGGCCATGTGTCCGGTGAATGAACTTTGCTTCATTATCCACAAAATGCATATTAAAGTTGACACCCCTCAATATGCTAACGAGGGCTGTCATGATCATGCTAATGACATCATCCCATGGAACACCTTACCCCTCCCTGTACACGGGATACGTAGCTCTGTGGGTCGACCTAGGGGATGGACCCAAGGAAAATGGGTATAAATCAAAGGGGGGAAGAAAGGACTCGCTCTCTGTCTCTCTGCCCCTCTCCCTGCCCCCCCCCGACCGTCTGGAGAAAGCAGTGAAGCGAAGAAGACAAATGCCAGCGAAGAAGACGGCCGCCTCCTGGAACCCTCGCCGGCGGGATCAGCGCAGGAACCCAGACCGGTGATCTGTATTCCCCCATTCTCTCTATCTCCCTCTTTTAGTTTTTCTATTAAGAAATGCAAAGCATATTACATTGCTCGCCACAACTTGCTCTGTACTTAGCCAATTTTCGTCTGTTCAATTAGTACATTGTAGGTAGTTAATAAATGGTTGAACTTGGAGACTTGTTGTCCACTCCAATTGGGGATTTGCGAATCTGAGTCACTTGTCCCCCTCGTCGGAGCGGGACGTGACACACGCACAGAAAAATCAACTAAGCCCATAAAGATCAGATTAAAAAACTCCACCCATCTCTTGTTAGACCCTGCTGGCTAGATGCCAAATGGTGCTGATTACTTCAGCCAATTAGAATTCTGCTCTAGGTCCTTATTATCAGTGGTCTCACATACCTAAACATCAAGTCAAACAGCTTTATGTTTAAAGTCTCTGAGATCAAGTGTTCTATCAAATGTGAGTCTACAAATGAGGGTGTCAGGGCTCTGTAGACTAGAAGCAGATATGCAGATTCCAGGAAACATTGATTCATGGCTGGCTGACATCAAAGGGCCCTTCTGCAGAATCAAAAGGGGTTTCTTTGCACCTAGTAAAGACTCACTTAACTTTTGGGAATGAGAAACTATCAGTAGACAAATAGTTACCTGCTCTCCTCACAGTCCGAGAGAAAATTCATGCTGTGCTCAAAGCATAGGTCTTGTCAGTGATCAATATCATTCAAGAGTACTCAAAAAGGGTAATCTATTTAACTTCTCAATATAGAGACAGACAGGTTTTGTTCTGCCACTCGTAGAAGTGTTGGAACCAAGGACTTCATTTCAGTATTTGGACCATTAGAAAGAGAAGCAGTAGGAAAGGATAGTTTCTTTTTTATTACCTAGCAATCTCTGAGATGCTAATTTTACATTTTGATTGGATAAATCAAGCAGAAACAAAACCCTCTCAGGAGGCCTGAACTGACAAAAGAGCAGACTAGTCCCGGGAAAGATGACCAGAAGGATGGAGGAGAGTGGAAATCTTGCTCTTTGGAAGGTCTGGAACTGGAAGCTAATCTGAGGACAGCTCTGAATATGCGAAAATATGAATACGTGCAAGAGTTCTTCCCAATGCAACACCCAAGGCTGCATGACTGTTACTGTTGTTCACATTTTCTGGAAGCTACTAGATTGGGCCCATCAACTACAGGGAAAGAAGCACTGACTGTAAAGTTATCCTATGAAGTGTTTAAGAAAGTAACTGCCATGTATGTATATTCTGAAGTGTTCTTTGGACTAAATACATAAACCTATCTTCTGTTGATGAAACTGATTTGACAGCTTTACAGCATTCAAGCTCCTCTGACTTCAAAGGGTAAAATAATGACCCTATTAAAATGTCTTCAGTGGGGTGGTTTAACTGGGTAAGTTTCATTTAGTAATAGAGGTGACCTATCTAAAGTTTTAGAGAATGCTACCATTATTTCCATGACAACCTGTCTTTCTTTACTGAGGTCAAATCTGCAGCTTAAATTACTAGCTGCAGCTCTGAAAAGGTCACTGAGCAATGCCAACATACTGTGGCTGAGGATCAGAGCCCTAGTTAATAGAGACAGTCTTCAAGCCTGCTGAGGCTGTGCTAATAACTTCCAAACTGCTAAACAGCAGTCTCTCATAATCCTTGCAATGGTTTCTTTTAGAAAGAGTAGGAGGAATGAAGATGGTAAGATTATAAACTGGCTTTCTCAAAGGATACCATGGAAATCATATATTTGATTGCCAATTATGCCACTGTATTTAACTTTCAGATAGTGCAAAAGACCCAAGGAGTGAAAAACAAAGGTACACTCCCAGAGAGGAATGGGAACAGCAGCAATTACAAATAGCAGCTCTCAGACTCGATGACAGGAAAAGACAGGTGACAAATGCAGAGAGGTAACTGTTGAGTATATTCTTTCAGCTTTGAAGGATGACAGCTAGATCTTCATGGAGTAACTTTGGATGATAGTGGTGAGTTGTCACAGCAATACAGGCAGCAGTAACTTCTGTCAGATTGCGTCCATCAATAATCACAGAATCATCTGTGTTGGAAAAGCCCCTGCAGCTCCTCCAGGCCAACCATGACCCTCACCCTGACCGTTCCCAACTCCCCCAGATCCCTCAGCGCTGGCTCAGCCCGACTCTTCAACCCCTCCAGGGATCCCGGGGACTCCCCCCTGCCCTGGGCAGCCCATTCCAACGCCCAACAGCCCCTTCTGCACAGAAATCCTTCCTCAGAGCCAGCCTGACCCTGCCCTGGGCAGCTTGAGGCCATTCCCTCGGGGCCTGGCGCTGGGGCCTTGGTTCAAGAGACTGTCAGACTAGTAAAGCATACTGTCAGACTAACACAGTACAAACAAGCAGGAAGAGCTTCCTGTTGTGGTGGAGGAAGGTGAGGAGAAGAGAGGTTGTCTCATGCTGAGTTAACCATAGGATGAATGACCAAGACTGCAGTGGCATAGACCTTACTCAGGAAGTACATACACTATAGTCTCCATTTCACACATACAGAAGAGACACGTTTGCATTCGCTGATGTGAAACTCTCAGCATATTCACCACCCCAGTTACGTACAGCCAATTCCTTCCTCAGGTGTTAGGAAATAATCTGCAGTCAACCACCTCCTGCGGCTACTTTCTTTCCTCATCTCCAAGCTTTCCCACTAATGCAAATCAAAGAGCTTCAGCAATCCACTGTGCATTTTCAAATGACGACTCTTTCCTACACAAGATTAGCTAGTCTGGGAACTGATGCCAGGGGAGGCCAAACGACTTCCAAAGGCTTCTAGTCCCGAACACTTTAATTGGACAGTTCTTCCCATTAAGGTTATTCATCCCAGTGTATCGCCAGGCAGATCCTGCACCAGCTTTCAGTAGCTTTGTTTTAAAAGTTTACACTTTCAGACTAGTAACTTTAAGGGAGTAACAGACTGTCTCTTACTAACAGCATCAGGCAACACTGAAAGTTAGCACAGTCTGAGAGCAGACCGTTACATTATTACACCAGCACTGCAAAGGTCCTTCCAGACACGCACATTACTGGAAAAATTGGTGAAAAGTGCAGTTAGTAGATATTAGAGATAGGTACTTGGGTCAAACTACTTAGAAGTAAAAAGGAAACCTCATTTTTAATTTTTTACATCATACAGTACAAGGCAGAGAGAGACAAACGCACTTTGTGGTTCAGGGCAAAGTCCTGTCCACAGAACTTACTTTGTGTTGGGAGACTTCCACTCATCTCTCACTGGCTGATCAAGCAGGGACATCATGGAATAATTATCCAACATGAGACCATCAGGGTCATCTGTCTGACCTGGGAGTTTCCCAAGAGGAAAGTCTTTCCATCGTACTTCATCTGGGTAAAAACAGTACACAAACAAGAAGTCTGCAACAGTGGGGTACAAGAGTTCCTCGTCTTCTAATGGCTGCTCTTCTTCCTTTAAATATCACTTTGCCTTCAACTCCTCTCCACCAGCCTCCTCCTCCTGTCTTCAAGTCCTTCCATACATCACTCATCCAAAAATCTCAGCTACAGAACCCTCCACCCCAGCAAGAAAACACAGCTACCATAATAAAGATAACAAAATACTGGATATATAATTTATTCCCTCTAAAAACCCTTGCCTTTCTGTTTTCTTTTGCTTGCCACCATGTCATAACAGTAATTTTTCTGGAACACAGAACTTACGAGCATGTGACTGGTGCTTTCCAGCACAGCCAAACTGTGCTCTTAAATACCCCCAAGTCTGACAAACAGAAGTCCAAGAAACATTCATATTTTCTTTGCCACTCACAGCTGGCATATATCTGCTGTCCCATCAGCCGAATACACTGAACTTTTAAACATTTTGGAAAAGCCTGACAAAAAAATTTCATGGGGCAGTAACAATATGCTCCTGGAAAAAACACTCAGAGTATTTTAAGAATTTAAGAGAGATAATTCCTGCAGATGACAGAAGACTGGAAAAAAACAGTTTTCAGTGATTTGGCATTTAGATGATTCTGAAGCACACTTTAATTCTGGCCAGGCCCAGAGGGTTGAGATGCCTCTGCATTTCAATTAACATTTGCCAGTGATGAAGACTATCTTTCAGAAAGTCATTTTTTTACCTGCAGTGATCTGCCAGGCAGACCCTTGCAGTGCTGCCCTCTTCTCAGCAATAGCCACCATGTTCCCAGAATGAGTAAGTCCTTCCAAAGGATTTGTTTCAGTTACCATCTCTTCTTCCTCTTCCTCCACCTCCTCTACACCATCATCTCTCTCCAGCACATCATCTTGTTTCTCTACAGTTTGCCCTTGATTTTTAACCTGATTTTCTTGCCTGGCCCTCCACTGTAAGCTCTCTATAGTGTAAACTGGCTGTTCACTGCAGTCTGAAGAGAGTCCTGGACTGGACAAAGGGCCACCTCCTTCTGTGTAAACAGAAGCAAGATAGAGAAGATTCTTCCGTGAAGAACGTGGCAAGCGAGGTCTCATGATTGTGAGAATCCTAGAAAAGAAAAAGGCAATGTAAGTCTTAAAAAACAAAAAAGATTCCAGACCAAGGCTTATTAAGCTGAGCAGCCTTTTAAGTGTGAGCTTCCTCTAGAACAGCTCACTCCTATATCTTCTCTAACAGGCAAATCTGATTATTCCCTGGTGGGTGGATGGTGGAATACTCCCTCGAGATTAAAATTAAGGACCTGGCATACTTCTAACTGAATTCTTGTTTTGTTGTTTTCATGGGAAGGTTACCACCTGTGCTAAATTGGTAACACCTGTATAAGCAATTACACCTCTGCTACCAAGTCACTTTTCTTCTGATCAGGTTACCACTTGAATATCTCCTCAGATAATATCTGCTTTCATTTTGAAGGTGCAATGCTTTTAAGTTCTTCTTCTCTTTGTAGAATCAATGGGGAGATCAGCAGCAACAAGCAGGGCTTTACATGTACCTGCCACAATTTCTACTGGATGTAAAGGGAGGGAAGGGAACGTGGCTATAGCTCAGCATGTCACAAGGGAGCTGGCCTCTGGGGGTACAGAGCACCGTTTGCTGTCCCTCTTCTAGGTCACGAGATCAAACTTACAGCTGAAGAAGGTGTGGGGTTGCCCAGCAGGGAGCTTCCAAGCAGTTATCGGTTAGTCTTATCCACTGCAAAGGAACTTTATGGAGGAACAGCTCCTTCACAGACACCTGTTTGTTACAGTGCTGCCTTTTCTTCCCTTCAAAGGAGATAATGAAAACAACAAGGTGCTTAAAACTCATTAAAAATACGTCCTTCATCCTTTTGTATTTTTACTGGAACACTCAAATAAGTTGGCATTCCAATCCACGTCCAAGACCAGTTGTACTGACCAAATACATCAAGGTTGTTACCAGGGTCTTGCCAACGCACTGTGACCACAGACGTTCCCAAGCTGGTTCTGTACATGCCATCCCAGACAGGAAAGCCATAAGATGTGTTTGTATAGTACTGTCCCAAATAAATGCAGTGTACTGCTTCTGGGACCTGAGATCATTCCAGACAACACTGCAGTGAGCAGACTGGGAGCTACTACCATTCAGGGATCTTGGTACACAGTAGATATGCTCAGCACTGACTGAAAGCATCAAACATTAACTCACGACTGCCACAGATACTGGCAAAACCTTGATGCAGACTGAGCCAGACTGGCAGAGGACAGAAGAGGTGGCAGAATTAACCAGCTGGAAACCTCCTCGGGGACCACCATATCGCAGTATAAAAGTCCTGTTGACAAAATTCCTGTGACATGCTTCGAATAATTAAAACTCATCTGTGCCCCTGTCTCTGGAGTGAAACATGCAGTTTGACAATGTAAACAGTTCTACAGAGTTAGGAACGGAAAACAAAATATTACTTACTACTTTTGTGTAAATTCAGAAGGCAAGAAAATCCTGTGATAGGATTAAAAAAGGACAGCAAGAGTGCCTAAGTATTTTGTAAAGGCAGGCTTCTGGGAAAAAACTGGGAACAGGGAACTTGTAACAGGTTGCATGTAACATCTTTATTTGTTATCTGCCACCGTTCTTTCCTGCAAGTACTAATATCTGGAAAAAATAGCACTTAAGGGCCTGATCTTTCATGGGAGGGATTGACTTCTATTTTGAGGAGGCTGCAGCAGAATTGCCATAACAATTTCAATTTTTTGATAAGAAATGCATGACATACATAAGCTGCAGGTTGAAAAGTGTAAAAAATGTAACAATATAAGCTCTATGTTCACATGACAAAATGTAATAAGTACGTTACTACACTTTCCATCTGAAGGTCACACCACTTTTTTTGCAATAGCACAGAAAAGACTGTTAGGTTTGTTTGGTGTTTTGTTTTTTGTTTTGTTTTGTTTTTTTTTTTACACACAGAAGTTCCACACATACTCACCAG
Source organism: Athene noctua (assembly GCF_965140245.1). Classification (NCBI taxonomy): domain Eukaryota; kingdom Metazoa; phylum Chordata; class Aves; order Strigiformes; family Strigidae; genus Athene; species Athene noctua. Next base: position 25,330,987 of record NC_134047.1, on the reverse strand, counting down.
CGTTTACTTTAGCAATGCCAGTCAGCATCTCAGAAATCCAGTTGATCAAAAACTGAGGCCGGAGTTCTGTAGAGTCAGAACATTCCTTCAACTCCATAAACATTTTCTCAATTAGGATCTGTGTAAAACTTCGGGAAAGGAGGCCTGTCAGTAAAGGCTGCCAAAAGCAGTAAAATGTCTGAGGAATTTTGAACTGCCATACCTCTTTATTTGCTGCAGGAAGAAAAAAAAATAGAGAAGCAAAAAATCACTGTTTTGTAATTTTCTGTGAACCACAGGTGTGACACTTGTTGCAAATTGAAGTAGTTTGTTCTGAGATCACTGGTTCCAGGGTATTTCATGGGATCCTCACTGAACCTGGAACTATTATTTTCTTATGCTAGGGAAGTAAAATAAGCAGCAAATTGGTAATTAACACAAAAGCTCAATGAAAACAAAAAATACAAGGCCTGATCTAATCACATGGTAAACCACTGGAAAATCTACCTGTTTCGCTGTTCCTTTTCCAGTTTCAGCTTATTTCACACATAATGGAGAGAGCTACCCTGTCCAAAAACATACTGCAAAAAGAAGACGCATGGAGCAAAGCAACACAGGATCAAAAAGCTCCTAAACTTTCCCTACTGTAATATAGTCACAGAAATCTGAGGATCTTTCTTGGAATGATCATTGGCTGGTGTTTCCAAGAGGCCCCAGGGAAAGAGACAAATATTAATTCTCACTGACTCTAGGTATCCAATACGCTTGCAGAAAATCCATGCAACTCCACACGTACCAGCAGCAGCACAGAACTAAGATGTAACTGGTGAGTGAAGCTCAAAATAAACCATGTAGATTTGCTTCAAATCCTCAGTGTAGAAAAGAAACTAGTGGGAGTTCATGAAATCAGTTAACTATTGCAGATGAGAGCAGAGATGCAAGCTTCAAAACACGTTCTGGTCAGGCAGCATTCAGTGCTGAATGCTTCAATCAGTGCTCAATCCTTCCACGGTAAGAGATTTATGCAAAAGCAATGGCTAAGCATGGCCATAAAGGGGTCTGGAGAACAGGTCAAAAAATGTTTAAGGACTCAGGTATATGAAAAATATGTAGAGAATTACAGATTTCAATATAATGACCAAAAAAAATAACAGACTTGGACATAACACTAGCTATGCACTTTTTACTTACGTGGTGCCCAAAACACTAACCTTCATACTTGATATTGAGCATCTTCAGACAATCCACCTTTGGGATGAGAAAGCCATCACTGAGAAGAGCTTCGGCCACTGTCTCCCTAGAGCAATCAGGGAGTCTTATTAATGCCATTAATCCTTTACATATCAAAACACCACCTGCACCAGTTCTGAAACAAGTTCGATAGCCAAATACCTGGAACTATGGTTGGAGGTGATGTAGCTTGTGACCATTCACACAATAACATTTAATGGAGAATTCCCCTTAAAGAAAGATAAATCTGCACTTAAGAGAAACCCCATGCCATATCACTGTATTTATATTGCTACATAAAGACCAATGGAAAACAGAGTGGGATAGGGTCTCCTTTTCAATACTGTTAACATGCTATTACTAATAAACAGAAGTAAAATGTATGAATCCCTTCTGGGAACCGCTTTTAATCATTTTGGGTTCTCAAAAGAAAATGTGTGGGTGGTTCTAACAAGCTGGATATAAGCACGGCCTTCCATTAACTATAAATACAACAGCTTGTGTTCTTTAAAAATTGCATCTGGATGCTGGAATAAAAATAGCATGAGACGAAGTAGGTGCTCAAGGATGAAATATGGGAGTGCCAAATCCTAGAGCTTGCTCTAGCATTCTGAGGCTTCCCCCACCTCTCTCTCCCTCCACAAGACAAATGTACTTGTGACTTGTCTGACTGTTCAAGCTCAGCCTGCTCAACTTGGTTCTGTCTGGGATTTAGTATTTGTCCATAATAACACTTTTTTTATATAAGCTAGTGCAGTATGTGTTGAGATGCAATGTGGCCTTTGTCCTGTTATTACTCCGAAATAAGAAACAAAACGGAAGGCTTCCAGAGGACAGCTTCAGTAGAAAACACAGATTAATTGAAAAATCATCTTCTCTCTCAAGCAGAACTGTTATTCAAGCAACTTTCTAACATTAAACAACATAAAGGCCTGGAATAGGATTCTTTATTAAGCCACCTGCATGTTGCAAAACCAATAACTGCATGATAACAAGATTCTTCCTTAAGAATCCAGATAGGAGAACAGGGGAAGTTGGGTTTTGAGATCTGGCTGCATGAGGCAAACTCCAAAACTTCCTAAATAAGTCATCACGGTTCTGTCAGCAGCCTGCCAAGAAGACGCCAAGAGACAAGTGGGAATTCTTTACTTTTCTCCTCCCTCCCAGCTCAAATTTGACACTCAGTCAGGTGTTTTTAAAAAAGTGTAGTGAAGGTAGCAATCTCATTGCAGTGCTAGTCCCAGACTTTGCTATAGTAGATACATGTTCTTGCTGGGGGGAAAGAAAAAAGGAAAAAAAAACCCCAACAACTGTATGCTTGTAGGTTGGTTTGTTTGTTTTAAATAGCTGGTCTGCAGAAAGGACACACCAGCAAGGTTCAAGGTGTTAATTTTTATTATTTTTAAGCCTTAAACTGATTTTTCAAGTAAGTAATTTTCACCCTGAAGAATTAAAATGGGGAAAGTAGGCAGAAAGAAGGCTTAAATAAGGGGAAGCATGGCAGCATCCGGCCTACATTCCTTGAACCAAAAACAGACCATAGAGAATGGATAAAACGGCTCTTTGGTATGACAATAGTCAGTGGAAAAATTACTATACCTCAATGCCCTGCTAAAATCTGGTTCCAGTGACTGCTGCCTCACACTGAAACAACTGTGGAGTTGAGCCTGTACTGTCACTCTGACAAAACATACCCATTACATCGCTATTATTTCAGGAACTTTAGAGAGAACATTGTGTAAGTGCAACAAAACTCCTGCAGAGCTACCAGGTGATGCATGACTGGATCTTGCCTGGGGGCCTGGAAACTAACACCATGCTCAAGCAGTACCCGCACCAGAGCCATGCCCAGCACTTGGCTTCCAGCTGTGCTAGCTAGAACAAAGGAGGCAAAGGTTAAGGGTGACCTATTTGACTTTGAAAAAAGGTGTCAATCAAGTCCCTTGTTCCACTTCTTTCTATCTTCTGATAAAGGAATGAGAAACCCACCAGGAGAAATAATAAGCTGAGTGGCGAGACTTCCACATTCTCCTGTAACACATGCCCCTTCCCTGCTTGGGCTCTGCCAGCTCCCAAGAATAAATACATGTGTGAATATAATCAAACAACTCTGCCCAAATCAAGGAAAATGCATCATTACAGCAGCTGGCCTATCTGACATCTGTCGTTGACAACAGCAGAAAAATACAGAAAAGCACCAAAACTTAGCAGTAACCTGACACTGCGTTCCTGGGGCTTTCTGGAGCTAATACTGCTTAAAGAAGCAAAAGGAGTGGAGAGAGAGCCTGTAAAGTAAAAGGAATAAAGCTTTGGAAACTCGCTGCCAAAACTGTTCCAATGCAGAAAGACGTATGTTTCCTTTCCACAAGTTTGGCCCAAAGTCTGGAATTGTGGGACCAGTATTCACTAGAAATAATTAGGTGTATACACACACACATAAATAAAAACATGCTTGCCAAAACTTCTCTCTGAACAACAAACACACAAGGCAGTTAAATGCAATTGCAAAATCTCTGCAGGAGTGTCACTCCTGAAGGCTTTGGCTCTTCGCTGGTTTTCAAGCTGTGAGTTGTGAAACAGTCCCCCATTCTTGGCTGCTGCAAGTGGGGCATATTTTAAGGAAGCGGCTATTTTAACGCAGTTGCCTGATCGTTAGGAGTCACTCAGGAAACCATGAAACAGCTCACAGAAACAACACCCACCAGACAGAACATACATTTTTTTAGTCACAGAAACCAGCTTCCTCCCCTCTGTTCCCTTTGTCTTATTTGAAGCCTGTGCTTAAGGGAACCATCAAAAAAGCCTTATTCAATGTAGCACAATGCAGTGAAGACAAAGTTCTTATAAAAGCGTTTGATTTGGTTTGATTTCTTAAGAAATGACAGATATCCTACAGATACTGTATCACCAGACTTTTTGGTTGGAACAAATAATCCAGTAATGCTGTTTTTCACAGATTGTTTGCCCCATTTTTGAAGTTCTTCAGGACACACCTAGCATCTGAGTTTCATACCCTTACCTAAGTTACTGGGCTAGAATTTCAAACAAAGCTCTCAGAAAACTGATAGAGAAAGCAGGAAATGGAATCAGGCTCCCGGCATGTGCCACCTAGTTCTAGGACTTCCCCAGACAGATGACAAACTTTTTAAACTGCTTTAATTTTGGAAGCAGTATCTCCTAAGCACACCAATTCACTGGTGCCCTGTAATCCACGCTATCACATACACTTGAAGAAGGAAGAAATGTATAAACAATTCCGTCCCACTGCCACTTTACTTTCTACAGAAATGATTGCAAAGCTGTGAAATTCCCAACACACTGTGCAGGAATTAAATGTTTCATTTATAATCTGCAGCTATCCTAAAATATTTCCACAAGTAAGTCTTTTTGAAAGACAGGAAAAGTCTAACACTTCCATCTGACTTACCAACTTACAAGGGCACAAGCCTACACAGTGCACTAACAACACTGAAGCGCTGTAAGTGCTCATCCACGGTAACAGCCTTCCAGAAGAAAAGACTCACGCACAGGCACTTTTGGACTAACAGAAGCTGCTCAACGTGACAACTGCACACATTCCTTCCAAGCTAGAGGTGGTGTTGGGGGCAGGATGGTTACTTTTCAAGTCTTCTCTACATCTGCCAGACCAGAAATTCCTGTAGAAACAGTAATGCAAAAAATGCTGCCTCGTTCCGCTGACAGCTCCCCGTATAGAACAGCATTCCACTGAACCACCTTAAAGCTTGAATTCAAACCTGTTAAACTGTTTCAGGAGCGCCAGGCTGACCAGGGGAAAGCATGGTTATGTGCCCACTGGCCAGCTACAGCTCTGCAGGCTCCCCCGCTATGCTGCTCTCGGAATATTTGCCACTTGCTCAGGAGCACCCTTCAGCAGCAAGTGGAAAAATGTAACCAAGCGTATCAGCAGAAAAGCTGTTTATGACAAGCTGTGAGAACTGCTGATAACCGTGATGCTGTACACAAGCACCACTTCGAGTCAGACTACCAGCACTATCCTGGAGCTGGGAAATGCTCTGGAGACATTCAGTCCTCTGCAAAGCAGGAAACTGCCTGTTGATGTCAGGGGGTTTGGGTTTTTTTTGTTTGTTTGCTTTAAAGTTACTACTTCCAAAAAGAGAACAGAGATTCCCCGTTTTACCGCATGCTCCTGGGTCAGCAGTGGCTCTGTATTTGGATCATGCGTTATAAAATTAATCACACGTCGCCATCTTTTCACTGAACAGGGCTCTAAAGAGGCTTCCCGTCCTGACCTATCTGCCCTCCAGCCAGCACACAGACCGGCACAGTAGTGAAGGTTTCACTGACAGCCCTGCCTCAGAATCCTATCCCACTCCCTTGCTGTCCATCCTAACAGTTTAGGCACTGCTGAGATAGTGAATTCAGACTAAAGAGTTCTTCTGAGAATCACCCATGAAAATATATGAAATATATAGTGTGATGTGCTGAAGATAGAAACTTGAGATTGTTTAAAGGGAAAAATGTTAGCATGGTTTGGTTGTGCTAGTAGTACAGAGGCAGCATTGCTGAGCCCTGCGAACTGGCTGGGTATTCCAAGGGGTTGTATTCTCAAACATGCCACTAGTTTCGAGGGTTTCAAAAACAAAGCTGCCCCAACTCTCCTCTTCACCCCTCAGGACGTGGTATTTTGCAGTTTGATGAGGACAACGACTCTGAAACACTGTTGCCTCAAAGGCCACAAATACAGTCATAAGCATATGAATTTTGAGTATTCTGGAGGAAGATTTGATTTGATAGACAAAATAGATTCTTGATTCTTTTGGAAATCCACCCAATTGGGACGGAATGTACGTTGTGCAGCTGCATGGAACAAAGAACAAGAGCTGACGTTACAGGTGCTTCATACAAAGATGATGACAAAGAACTGCTAGAATGGGATTTAACACATTTTCATGGGACACCACAAGCATGTTTTGCAGAATAAGTGCACAGAAAGTGAATCAAAAGCATAGTATTTTCCGAGTCAAGAACTTGTTTTGATTGTTCAGTTACAGGACAGTTTTGCACAGACATGAGCTAATAGGAGAGCATGCCAACAAGGCAGCATTAGAAAGACCCCAAATACATGGTTATCTTAAGATCTTCACTACTTCAGTTTTCCTATATGCAAAGGGATTTCCTATGATCTTTTACCTGTTACCAATGCATTACAACTCTTGCCTGAACGCTTCCCACAAAATCCATTTCATATAAAGTGAAGTCTCTTGTTCTCACTCAAACCTTTCAAACCCCGTTTTGTACTGTGGCAGCCCGTCTCCCCTCTACCATGTAGCTGATGCCAGGCTCAGGTACGTATTTCTGTATGAAAGCTGCTGCACCAGGTCCATTCGTGTTCTGACAGTGGCTACCAAAGGATGCTTAGGGAGAGAGCAACTGAATCACAGGGAAGTGCAATGGCTTCCTTCCACCAGTACCTTCCAACCATCTAGCAACAGACAGCTGAAGTGATATAGATAGAAGTCCCATGTTCAGTAAAGTTATGCTTCTCATTACTGAATCTCCACGCCTTCTTGCTCATTACTCCATGTTCAGGAACCAATGGGCAATGCCACCAAGGCGCAAGTTTTTTCCTCAGGGTTTCCTTCTGGCACAACATCTGATAACCTCAAACCAATCAGCAGCTTGCATGGCATATACATTTATACTCAAAACACCAGGAGTTACAGCTCCTATCTGTAATGTGATAGTCTCTCCCCTCTACAGTTGCACTGATTACTTTTCTCAGAGTGGGACAAGATCTCAATGCAAATTTACACAGTAATACTGAAGACTCAATGCAAGGGGTCCTAGAGGCCCTTTAGTAATAGAAAGATAGAAAGTATAGAAGAGGCCAAGTATTACCCTGCAATTTTGAAGAATTCTAGTGTGAAATCTAAGTCTACACAAGGTTGTTGGGAGAGCTCTTGAAGACACTAAAGATACTGACACGCCTCAGGGCCAGCACAGTTAAATCAGGGAAGACACTTTGGAGATTGTCTGTCACAGGAAACATCGCTCACTAACACAGATTAACAACTCAGTCCTCAAAGATGTTGAGGAAATCAACCAGCACTGTACCTTTCACCTCAATTCCGTATCAGACATGTACCTGTTCTCTTGCATCAGGTCTTTGATCTGAGCCAAAATCCAGTCCACTTCTGAAGAGGAATCAGACCACAGTTCTCGAGACTTTGAAACAGACTGTGCAGTCTGCATAACCTGAGTAGAGGAAAAACCCAAATGTTAACAGGAAATAACGGAAAACAGAGGTAACTCACCACAAATAATCAATTTGTCTCCTTTACAATGCAACACAATACATACAAAATATGCCAGTACCAACTACAGAAAGGGAAGGATGAATAAAGGAGAATCACGTTATATGCTCCAAAACCAAGACAACGAAGGAAACTGGTTGTTCATTTTCAGTAAAATTCCTGACCCTAATTCTCACTGCTGTTTAAGTCTACACTTCACTGGAATCTTAGCATACCCTTGCCTTTAGCCCCTAGCGATATTAACAGAAATAAAAGTGAGAACAGCTCCCCAACAACAGCAGTACATTGGTGAGGTCACATCCAAAGACTTTTACAGGGTCTGCAACCCAGCTCTCACCTAATCTTGAGAACTATCCCATTATTAAGAAGGGGTAACTAAGCAGAGATTTCTGGGGCAAATTATTTCACAAATCTGAACTGCAGCACTTCAGCCACTGGGCCACTGCAAAAATAATATGATGGATGATAGAAAACATGAGCTAATAACTTCTGAAGGACGGGCCCCAATTTCCAGAGACACTAGGATGAATGAAATCAAGCTGAGCACTATCCATCTGGACAAGGAAGGCTTGGGATCTCCAGCAAAGACGTGTCTCATTCATAAACATGAACAAAGTATTCACGTTAGAAACCACTACAGCTCCACTTGCTTGTTCTCCACAGTGAAGCTTTACTTGGCAAGCCATGTATGATGACCCTAGGAGAGTGATCTGAAGAAGTCACTAACCAAGCCCCTCTCCACACACACAGCAGAGGCATCAGGCAGGAGCACACAACCGAGGAAGCACCAGCATCGCTGCGGACGCTGCGTGCTGCCAGCCCGGTGGCACCGGCACACGCATCGCTGCGGCATCCCTGACGCTTCTGGGAGGATCTCACTGTGGGAGGATGCTACAGGGAGAAAAAAGGAATCCCTGCAGTTGTGTGAAATAAGCTCCTGGAACAGCGCTTGGTCGTGCTAACACTCAGGTATTTCAAATGAGGCCTGGCCAAGAGCACCAGTCCTAAGACTCATTGCCCCAAGCAGGAAACAAGAATCACCAAAAGTGCTGGTGCCAGACTGTACTTACCCGAAACTGCTCATTCTTGTAGGATATCAACACATCTCTGACCTTTTCTAGAATTAAATACAAACATAGTTTAAGCAGGGAATGGATCAACTGTATAAGGGAATTTTGTATCTGGGCAAGCTCCTTCGTTCTGATGAACACACATTCAAGGAAGACATCAGTCAAATTAAGTCACAAATTCTGATTCAGACAACACTCTGAAGACTCCTACAGCTCCCAGACTTTTTCAGCAACATAGATTTTATCAAGTGGGACTGAAACAGGAATTCAGTATTTTATCACTAACAGTGGCCAAGGACAGGGAAGCTGGATAAATGCAGACAGCTCCAAAAAAAACCCCCAACCCTAAATACATCAGTTTAGGAAGAAATTGTTCCCATAGGCAGTTCATGTTCTGATCCAGATTTGTATTCCTCATTTTAAATCTACTGCAACAGCACTGTGGCTATTCACAAACCAACCATAGCCTTACTGGACTTTATTCAACTTCAATTTACCATCTACCTGAAATGTCATTTCTCTACCTGCGGACCACGCTTACTGTACCTGCAATAACACCCTCTTTCAAAGCACTTTGTTCAGGTGTCCCTGCCACGTGCTATCGAGTGCCTACCATCCAGCACCAGCTAGATACAACTTCAGATGCACCCGAGACTGAGACACCACTGCCATTCCATTACTCTGGACATATAAATCACAGAATCTACTGTACCATTCTGTGGTTCTCTCTTTCAGCAACTGGGGGTGGGATAGTCTTTTTTTTTTTTTTTTTTTTTTTTTTAAGGGTACTCAGGGAGGGGAAGGAATGGCACATTCTTGTATCTCATCCAACACAAAGTCCAGACAGAAGCTCGGACATACACTCTGACAAGAGAAGTGGTAAGTGCTGCTGGGTTCCAAAGTTTAGCACTGCCTTGAGGTTTGGATCGTTCTAATAAAATCTGTATTAAACTCAAAGTGCACAACAAATTAGCTAACATTTTCTGGATCACAGCTACTCTATCTATGTATGAGTCTGTTATAAAGGAATCTAGAAAAGACTTGCAACAAATCCATAGATCCTAAAGCCAGAATGATCATTACAGCCACCTAGTGTGACCTTGCAGGGAGCAGCAAGGGTCACTTCAGCATTTCTGCACACTCTGGGCCTTGGATTGGGCTGTTGTAATCACTGGGTGAGTTACATCCCATAGCATGGGGACAGTGACTAACTGGTTTTACTGTTTGAGCTACTGTTTGATACCTCACATATGCTTCAAACTCACAGACAAGCCACATACTCTGAAATCCCACTTCCTCCAGTAAGTCATTCAAACCAGAAGTCCACTTTTAAGGAGAGAAAAGCTCCTTATTTTGGGTTCAAAGAATTCTGGTGATGGAAAGGCAATCACTGGAACAGTTTACCAAACTGTTTTCTCCCACTGTTTTGCACTTTGTATCTTAGATTATCACAGGTTGAGTTACCTGTGACTTCTTTTTTTATACTATTGGCAGCTAGCGATTTTTCTGTCTACATGCAAAGTATTTTGAAACTAGCTAAACTGCCTTTATCCTGCTCTTGCTCAAGTTATGAATCTACAGAGTTCTGAGGGCTATAAAAGGACCACGACCTTCTTTGTCAGTAGTGGCCTCAATACCAAAGCTGTGGCTGTCAAGACACTGTAACTATTTTTTACAACACTCGGTCCCAAACCATCCTAGTATAACTGTAGCTACTGATTAGCATTCTGCATATTCAACAGAACTAAAAGATTTTATGCTACAAATTCAGTGAGCTAATACCAAAAAAGTCAGTCACCTCAAGAATCGACCAAGGCCCAAAGAGGAATCCCAAAATGTGAGCTGAAGGTGTATCTTTATGCATCGGCAGGGCTAGAAGATGACGTTGCTTTCTCTAGCATGGGACATATCTAATCCTTGTATCTGCCATTGTTCTAGGGACACCCACCGTGGAACTCCTTGTGTTTCTGACAGGCCTCATGCTGTGGGGTTTGAATCTCCCATGCATCATTATCCAACTCCGCATCTGCTTCCATCCCTTCTTGCTCCTCTTCCTCATCCTCACTTTCCTCGCACAGGTTATTACCCAGCTGACGGCTCCAATACGTCTTCCGTAGCCAGTCCAGCACAACATCACAGCCTAAAGGAGAACAGAAAACATTCTCTTCTCAGTGAGGCTTTCTTTGTTATTGAAAATAGATAGATGGCAGACTGTTAAGTTGCATTATGAACAGAAATGCTGTTAACAAGTTATGAACCCTGAAATCACATACAGCTCCGTTAATGAAAAGATGCATGAGTTTAAAAAAAAAAACCACCCCAAAACACCCCATAACCCAGTATCATAGGCCTGGTAACACCCATCACCCATTGTGTTTCTGGCAACAAAAAAGATCAGATACTGCTACAGCACCATTCCTTGCTCAAGCTAGGCCAAATTTAAGTGGAAACTAAGTCCCAGCAGGGGTGTTCTGATGAGAAAATGAGTCAATTCTTTAGCATCACCATGTTCAACATAGTGTCTGTAACTACATTATTTTTTTCTGCAGAGAGTACACTAGGCATACATTAGATAGAATGGAAAAAAACCCCTTTTTCTCCCAGCGCTATTTCACTACCCAACTTGATTTAAGGACCCTGCTGAAGGTTGTTTAACTGGCTTCTCAGTGCTAAACCCCAAATTCTCAGGAATCCCTTCAAATGCCACGAGCTGGTCATTCATTCAGGCTTGCAGCACCTACTGCATTTATGGGATTTTTTTTTTTAAGAGTCTCAGGTATCTCTAAACAATCAAGAAAAGCATCTACCTCTTTCCCCAAGATAAACTTCCAGTGCTGTAAAGAAACAAGAGGGCTGAACTACTGTTTCCAGTATTTTTTTCAGGGGAAGGAGAAAGTCTCTGAGCACCTGCCCTGTGATGCACCAAGAGCCTGGAGCCAGTGGACACACTTCAACCACCCCCCCAGGGCAGCAGCAAACCCTCCTGGTGTCTCACACCGCAGCTCTCCCTACCAGGACGAGTCTGCTGCCTGCCCCACAGCACCCCAGGACAGAGGCAGGGTGCTCCCCACAGGGCCTGCAGCACTGGCATGACACCCCCCCCCCAGCACTCACCCTTACGGCAGAGGGCCAGGCGTGGCAGCTTCCCGTGGGTCAGCTCGTGGCGCAGATCTACGACCCAGACGGGGATGTCCACCTGGAAAAACAGCCGTGGCGTCACCCCACAGCTCCCACCGCATTGCCCTGCAGCTGCGGGCACCCCTGCGAGCTGCACAGAGCCTCCACCTGGGCGGGAACGGCCTCATGAGGCCACTCCTGCCCGCAGTCCCCCTCTCCCCACTCCAAGGGCTGGCTGAAATCCCCTCCTCTCTGATCCACAACTCCTGTGGCCCAGGATCCATACAGACCCGGGACCTTACCGTTTAAGATATTCAATGTTACTTGCAACAATAGATGCCTTTTTAGACAGAGATGCTATGTATAATTTAATGAGATACTGAGAATCAGTTAAATTATATTTAAGCTGATGAAACCCTCTGGATGACAGTTTGTATATCAAAGATACAAAACACACTGTATATAATACTCAAATTATACACACTCCAAGTTGTATGCAATGTTTTGCAACTTTCCTAAGGACAACTAACTTTAACTATGCAAGACCTCTATTTTTAAGCTTGATCAGTTTTTAAAAGGTGAGAAGCAGCACCTTTCTTAAAAACCCAGAAAAAAAAATCAATTCATTAATCTCACATAGAAGCCCCAGTCAAGGCTGCATGTACAGGAAAGCCTCATAAACTGTCTATTCTTCACTTTCAACACTTGCTGTTCAGACCCATACACGATGCTCAGTGCACCTGGCAACTCAAGTTGGTCCTGCTGCTAGAATTCCACCTTGAGCCTTCCCTTCTCCACACAGAAGTGGACAAGCTCACCTCAAGCAAGAGAATGAGATGAAAACGCCTACAAATGTGATGAAGTGATTTTTATGTATAACCTTCCTTGTCAATTTATAAACCACAGATTTAGTTCTTTTTCCATATCTCAGCAGCTAAGAAACAAAAATATGTGGTGCATATGTCAAGTGGGACTATTTATATGTAAATCAAGACTTTTGATCACACATGATTCAAAATGCTTTAATGATCACCAGCCTTTTACTCCTGATCTGACTTTAAAGAACCAAGTTGTAGATCTAGTTACATCAAGTCTCTTTAAATTTCACAGCTGAAAAGCACTGGAATCTGTACCCATTATTTTGGTTACAAAACAATGACACCCCACGACTTCCTCCACCCGGTGTTGCTGACAGACAATGCATGTGCTCTCTGTATACACATGGGTTACTGAGTAACTTATCAAATATTTACCTCTTTGGCTAATTGTCTCAGAGGAATGCTGACCATTTTCTGCTTCCTTTCTGTGATCAAGTTGACAAACCTGCATGCAAGTTACAGAAAAGATAAATGAGAATTGAGAGCTGCAGAGAAACTTGGAACCACAGAGAGAAATCCCACACATGCTGTGTAACACGTCGGTTCCAGAGACACAAAGTGAAATTAGAGGGCTGAATAACACCATCTGTCCAGGTTCCCCCTCCCACAGCACAACGGACCTCAGAGCCCCACCTTACTAGAGCCAGCCCGTAAGAGAGGATGAGCTCATGCGACTTCAGTCTGCCAGAGGAATCCAGGACCTTGCAACGAATCAGTTCAGCGGTGCAGTCCACTGCAAGAGGCATTTTGGGACCATACCTTGAGATAAAGGAAAAACAGGTGAGCAGTCTCACAGAAATAAACTCCCTCTGCGAAAACGGTGGCTTTCCAGCTACTTTCTGTGCCCTATGGTACATAACAGCCTGAGAAACGTTATGCAGAAAGAGAGCACCAAAGGCTCTTATTTAGGGCAGAGCGATCCCACGGCTGCTCCTACACAGCCAGGCAAGCACTACGGGTATGCCGAGCACACGCACAAGATGCCACTGCCCGCCCTGGCCGCGTGTGTGGGTGCCGCTACACAGGGGAAGGTGCTCTGGGGGCCCTGGATACGCTCACTGCAGCATCTGCCTCGAGAAACCACGCAGGGCTTCTACCCGCCCCGGGGCCCAGGGCCCGGCCTGCCGCTGGCGGGAGTTGCCACCCCGTGCCTCCTGCACAAAGGAGGCGCCCTGCAAGGCGGAGCCGCCTGCCCGCCCGCACCGGCGGCCTGCCCGCACCGGGGGGCTGCGGCCGGGTCCTGCGGGCCCGAGACGGAGCGCGGCGGGAGCGGCCCGGGGCGGAGGGGCCGACAGGGCCGCCCCGGGGCCGGAGGAAGCGGACTGCACGGCCGCGGCGCCCCCACAGCCCGCCGCGCGCTCCCCGCCCGCGGCGCGCGGCCCGTACCGGCTCTTCCAGGCCGAGACCCGGTCCAGCGCCTCCTGCTGCAGCCGGCTGTCCCCGCAGTACAGCCCCACCATCACCTGGTCCCACTCCGCCCTGCCCCGCCACGCCACCACGGTCCGCAGCGGCTTCAGCCGCCTGCCAGAGGGCGACGGGCATCGCCGCCCGCGCCGCCAGCCCGGCCCCGCGCGGCCCGCCATGGCGCCTCCCCCGCGCCTGCGCCCCGCGCGCTCCCCGCGCAGGCGCCCAGCGGCCGCTGCCGCCCCCGCCCTGGGGCGGAGCCGCCGCCGCCGCTGCCCGCGGGGGTCCCGGCCTGCCCGGGGGCCGCGGGGGGCCCGTGTCTCGGGCGCGGCGGGCTCTCCTCAGTGGTTCGCCGCGGGGCCCGGGGCTGGGCGGCTTGAGGCCGGTGCCGAAGAGGCGTGGGTCTCCCCGTCGGTAGCGGGGGGCTGAGGGGGTGCGGTGGGAAGGGGCGGCCGGACCGGGGCCGGCGGCAGTGCCGGGTTCCGCCTGCGTGGCCCGACGGGAGGAGGCGGCTCCGGGGCCCCCGTCCCTCCCCTCAGCCCCGGCTCCGTGTGCCCGCGCCTGCGGGAGACTCGACCCCTCTTTCTGGTGGCAACATTTTACAGGTTTTTGCAGTAGGCTGAAACGATAAGCGATCCAGGCTAGGAATAATTTCGGGAGGATTTTTTAAACGTCTCTTTTCATTGTTCTGTTCGCATAACCCCAGGAATGCGCTTGTGCTAGAGGTCAGAGGAGGGTAGAACTGAAACGTGGGATGGAGAGAAAGCGCAGAAGGTGGAAGTGCACAGGAGCTGCTCACACTGGTTTTGCGGGCAGGAGAGCTGAGCTGTAGGTTCTGGTGCTATCTCCAGCACCTCAAGAGCCTTTCCCCAAGGCTGTCAGAACTTTAAGGTAGCTTAAGCTTTTTTGTTCAATATTCCGATGCAAGATTTTGTTTGCAAAACTGTTAATCATCTTCACTAGCTCTTTATGAACGTTCTCTGAAGAAATGCTCATTCTGGAAAGCTAAAGCTCCATTTATATCCTGTCACAAGTGCAGTCAACAAAGCCCCCCCCCCGCCCCAGTTGAGACTAACATGAGGGTGCCTGAGTGCACAGCTGAGACTGTGTGCATCTGAATATGAGTGAACAGGAAAAAATCACAGAACTTCTGCACTGAACAGAATATTTATTACATACCAAAGACTATGGGAAAGAAATGCTGAATGAGTTCTGTTAAAATGCCATCTCTGAAAACTGTTTTCATTCATTTACAGATTCAGTCTCCCCCCAAAAAAGTCTACCTTGTTCTTTGGTGTTAATAAATGTAGACCAGATTGAAATGAGTTTACTCAAAAGAAGTGTGAGGTTGAGGGAATGGATTTGACCTTTGTTGCCAAACTCCTGTGGTGCCTCATACAGTGAAAGTGAATTCTCAGAAGACACAAGGCAGGGAGAAAACTTGGAACAGGGCCCTGTTCTCTGGAAATGGAGTTGAACTTTTCATCTGCTTAAAAAATGTTCTGAAAGGACAAGCTGTTTACTGCAATCAAAGGGTCTTATTCAGAGCATAGGAACACCATGTGTCACTTTGCTTGCCAGATTATTTCTGGGTTTCAGAAATCAACTGCAGCGCAAAGGTGGTAAAAGGCAAATACTGCAGTGCTGTGGAACAGATAGGATACATCAAACTTGATCAGAACTCCTGCTTCCAGAGCCTCAGACATATCAGAAATCAAATTAAAGGAGTGGTCTTCATTCCTACTGTCTATGGGGAGGGAGAAAGATGTGATGAGTTTGGTCTCTCACAGAGATGGAGCAAGGACTGAACTGGGGTAGTTTTCACATGCTTCACCTGCTTTCAGAATCTGGATGTAAGGGGAATTGTGCTTGTGCTGCTCCTCTGCTTGTGATGCTGGGCTGGGAGGCTGCTCGGTACAGAATTGGGAGGTAATGGGCAAAGAGGGCTTGTTGCCCAGAATGCTCCCGCAAGATTGGCAGCAATTTGCCATTCTGGTTTCTGCAGCCTTGCGGTGGTGTTGGCTGAGAGAAGAGGCTGGGATTGTCTGTGGAGTCCCTGTGGTGCTTTGGGAATCTGGATGGTTGGGGTGAGTGAGGTTACTTGCACCTGCAGGTGAAGTGCCAATGAGGAGTGAAGAAACAGACTGCTCTCTAGGTGAAAGGCCTCAATGGAAAACCTGTTTTTTAAAAGAAAAGAGATTTCAGTGTGTCAGGGTAATACAGGTGGCAGGTTAAAAAGAAAAATCCAGCAGGTAAACTGTGATACTTCCTCTAAAGAGCCATGAATCTGCTTTCCATTCGTATAACTGAAAAGGAAGCCCCCAGAGCCTCCCTGAACAGCCTTGCTCTTGCTGGGAACAAGGAGATTCATTTCCCTACTTCCCAGAGAGTTTGAAATAAGCAGAGGTGATACCTAGAAATGGCCTTGGAATGTCAGCTGAAATTTCACATGCAGCAAGCCTTTCTTCGCTGGGATTAACAACTGTGTGCCAACCTTCTTCCTGGAGTAATCACATAATAATGACAAAAAAATGTATAGAAAATCAGTGGGTGCAAAAGATTAAGCTTTGAGTCCTCCAGAAATGAAGAAAAAGCCCTTTAAACCATAAAAGGAGAGAGTGTGACAAGAAGATGGGTGGTCAGGTGGTTGGTTGGTTGGTTGGTTGATTTGTTTGCTCCTGTTGTTTTCTATATTATTTTTTAACACAAACATGAATAAGGCACAGCCAAGAAAGAACAATACTCTGTCTGCCCTTCTGTGGCTTGACAGTTTAACCTCTAGTTGGTCCTAAGATGGTTGAGCTCCACGTATTTCGCAACGGCCCTTTGAGAGCGTGGAGCAGTGGGAGGCAGAGTAGCCAGAGCGTATCTGGCCGGGCGGTTGTTGCCTTCTGGTTTGAGTGTTATTCCCTGGAGTGGGGAGAGCGGCTGCTGATAGGGCAGGGAATGAGAGAGGGGGGCCTCTGCATCTTTTCAGTGCTATTGGCTGGTTTTGTTTTCTGGCATCTATGAGACTTGAGCTTTGGAGACTAGCCATCGAACATCCTGTTTTCACTGAAATTGTCTCTGTTCTTCCCAGTCTCTTCTCCTTTCTTCTGGTTGCAGACTTGCTGCAATAGCACCAAGGTAAGAATATGAAATGGCACTTCTTGGCTCATTGCTTATGTGGGGATTGTTATGTTTGAGCAAGGGGTATCCAGTGTTCTGAGCAGATAAAGGCAGGTTTAGCTGGGATCTCAACAATCACTGTGCTTTTTAGAGAGCTAGGCAACAGGGTCAATAATGCAACTCCAGATTTGCTGAGTGCTGAATTAATCTAACCTGCTTAGAATCACGCTGTGTAGATTCCTGTGCAGCAAGCCTGCACGCTTTCAGTCCTTATGCTCAACCCTGCTCTCGCTGTAGTTAGTGGAAGTTTCAGGATGAAGCTGCATTGAGCCTCACATGTGCTGGGATTGGCAAGGACAGCAGATGGGCAGTAATTCTCTCATGCCACAAGCGTGTGACCAAGCTGCAGCTTCCAGCCTTTTCTGGTAAAGCTGAGTGAGGAGCTGTATGTAGTTCTTTACTTCTGGGAGCCCCCCTGGTGCAGGGCTTGGTTCCCTGCTGATCCTGGATGGAAACGTTTGTTGCAGAAGTGACCCAACTCCCATACTCAGCACTTTCTGCAAAACAGGAAGGGAGGAGGGACAACTGGAATTTCTGTGTGCATGGTCTCAGCACGCTGAGCAGCCATCTCTGGGTGAGACTCTGAGCAGGAAAGATAGACAGGCTTGCTCTGCTACAAGTAGAGAAGGGTCAGAACTAGAACTGCAGGCCGTTGGATGGAAATGTGTAGGAATGGAGGAGGAAGGTGAAGGGGTACAGACAGTCAGAAGTGGATACGTGTGGTTGAAAGACAGCCCTAGTCACTTCCTCAAGAACACCCTGCCCATATTGTGCACCTCTTCTATATGCTCCTGAGGCTATAGAGATCCTTGGTTTCCCTCCCTTCTTAGAATAATGTTCATAAAGAAGGGCTCGAGTTTCTCCCAGGTATGTTGCACTTTGAAGAGCAAAACAGGGGATGTATTACAGGAAATAAGCAACTGAGCATGCTTTCCAGTGCCAGAGGCCATGGCAGCAGGTGCTGGTGCTATTCTGAGATGTCAATTCTGCATTTCTGTCTAGTCCAGGAATCCTGTGTAGAGATCCCAGGTAAGGAGCAGCTTCCTGCAGAGGGAAAGGTGATTCACCTCAGTGAGACTCTGTACAGGGAGACTCAAGGAAAAAACATAACTCAGACAACCTAAATGTTCCCACCAGGCAGCAGGGTCTCTTGTGAAACTTGTTATGCCAGGCTCAACACGGGAGGTTATGGTTAAAGGCTTCTTTGGAGAAGAAGCTGCTGATAACTGTTTTGCCTCTTTGGTACATCTATCATCTATTATCTGCAGTGTATGAACAAATGTGGTGAAACAGACTCTGGACTGTGTGCTCTGTCCCCATGGGGAGAAACTGAGAGAGAGCAACACAAACCAGATGTTTGTCATTTTGTTTGATGCATCTCCTGAAAAGTGCTCAGACAATATGATCATGGAGTAGAGTCTAGGAATAGGCACTGAACATGATGGGGAATGGCCTTCCTCCCTATAGGAGTTACAGGTTTCAGGTACAAAATGTGCTTTAAAAGCACTGGAATGAGGTACCCTGGAAAACTCTCCTGTTACAAAACTTGCTTTGCTTTACTTCTTTAATTTGTGTTCTTCTCTTTTTGACTGAAGATAAACAAGAGCCTATGAGGACTTGCACCTCCTTCCTCCCTCACAGATGGAAGGCTCCAAGGAAAAAATCACCCTGAATATTGGGGGAGTCAGATATGAGACATACAGCAGCACCCTCCGGACCTTCCCAGGGACCAAGCTGTGCAGCCTAACAGAGCCCCACGCCCCAAGCATCTACGACTATGATCCCACCACCAAGGAGTTCTTTTTTGATAGGAGTGCTGAGATCTTCAGCTATGTGTTGAACTATTATAGGACCAAACATTTCCACTGCCCCACTGATACCTGTAGGTCAGTCTTAGAAGAAGAGTTGGCTTTCTGGGAAATAAATGAGGCACAGCTATCATCCTGCTGCTGGCTGAAGCTGAATAAAAAGGAGGTGCAGCCAGAGGAGTTAAACATTTGGGATGAAAACGAACAGATGGATGACCAGTGCCTCATAGTCCAGACAGAAAGAAGGGATTTCAGCTGGCGAACCAGGTGGCAGCCAAAGATTTGGTCTATGTTTGAAAAACCCTTTTCGTCTTTCAGTGCTAAGGTAATACTATACGTGGAGATGGACATAGCCTTTGGGATTACTGGAATGAGTCCATGAAAAATGTTAATGGGTTTGTAGCTTAGATAAGTATGCTTTGAGTCCCAGCGTAAAAATGAAAATAAAATTCTCCTCATTAAGAGACACCTCCTTCTCTCCTCCTCTTGCCCCTGGTCTCTGTACAAAATGCATGCCCTGTGCCTCTTTAAAATGTCAGGCATGCAGAGCAACAAACGCAAGTCAGAGACTGCAGAGGATGTTTTCTGTGCTGCTGGTATTTCTGGAGCCAGTATTTCTTCAGTGCTGAAGAGGCCCTCAGTGTGAATCTGGCTGTGTTACTCCAGCTGTCCGACATTTCCCCTTCCCTACAAACTCCGATATAGGAGTTCAGGTGTTTTTTCTTTGACTCCACTCTTCTCTATTATTTTTCAAATCCAGAAGAAAAAAATGCATTCCATGTGAGCAAAGCAATGGTAATCTGAGAAAGATTAGTCTGGGACTGTACAGTGCCTGTGGAGGGGATCCTGGGGATGGGTTGGGGCACGGAGGTTATGCAATACCTGCTTGTTGAACTCACTGCATGTGTGCCCTTTCCTCCCTCTGCAGTGCTTGGCTCTTGTTTCTCTGCTGTTCATCGTTGGAATTGTCATCATATTCTGCGAGGAGACCAAGGCGCAGTTTGAGTTCTTTACTGCTAACTTCTCCTCCAGTGGCCATTCTGAGCTCTCCCACAACGACCATGACCACTATTACCACCAGGCTGCCTACTTGCTTCATCTGGAGCTTTTGTGTGTCCTCTGGTTTACTTTTGAGTTTTCTGTGCGATTTTGTTTCTGCCCAGACAAGAAGTTGTTCTTCAAAAATCCCCTGAACGTGGTTGACTTCCTCTCCCTCTTCCCAGTTTATATTGAACTCTTTGTGGCTGGGCAGATTCAGAGAATGCCAAGCCTGGGACTTTGGTTGGGCTTTGTTCGCGTTGTCTATCTCCTCAAACTCCTGAAAATATCCAAGCTGATAGAAACACCACTGATCCTCAGGGTTCTGTCCTACACCCTCAAATCTATCCTCAGAGAGATTTTCATTCTGTTGATGATTTTGGCCTTTGAGACTCTCTTCTTTGGCTCTCTCTTCTTCTATGGGGAGTTGCTGGGTAGTCATCCTTCCTACACAGGGGAGCTGCACATTGCTGACATTCTTGTTTGCTTCTGGTGGGCTTTGATCACACTCACGACAGTGGGCTATGGAGATATTATCCCTCTCACCACATTTGGCCAAGTGACAGCAGCCTTAGCTGCAGTATTTGGCATGTTAACCATTACCATCCCAATACCCATTTTCCTGGTGAAATTTAAAAGCTATTACGACATTGCTATCTTCAAACAGAAGCTGAAAAGGAGCAAGAAACCATAGTGCTTCATACCCTCTGTTCCTCTTTGCTTTTGGCAATAAACCTTCAGCATGATTTATGCCCTTTGGTGGGAAGGGAGTGCAGATAGTTCTTACTGAATTTACCTGCTGCCTCAGCGTATCTCAAACCACTGCTGAGGCCTCAGGCTGCAGTACTTGATACACAACTGATCAGACCTGTCAAATCCCACGGGTCTTTCCCATGTTGTACTTCATTCCATGCTTTTACATGTCACAGTTTCTCATCTAGCTGTTTGGAGACAGGCTGTGATGCTGCATTACAGCCTGAATGTGCAACGTATAGCTCAGTTGCACAACCTGGGGCCCCAGCACACTCCCTCAGCTGGCACACAACCCGTGATGCCAGCGATGCCTCCATCGCCTGACAGACAATAATCTCATTTTGCATGCTGGGAAAAAAGATTTGTGCATGGTCCTGCTCTGACAGTGAGGAGCATTGGTTTTTTTAAACAATGTTCTGTTCCCTCATTTTACCCAAACAAGCCCTTGCATCTGATTTGCCTGTGCTCACACACAGAGGTAAGGAAGGCAGCAGGCTGAACTGAGTACCTGTGGTCCCGAGAGCCATCACTGTTTGATAACCTACTTTGCGAGCTCACAGGAAACCACAGAATTATAGAATCACAGAATCCCAGACTGGTTTGGGTGGGAAGGGACCTTAAAGCCCCTCCAGTGCCACCCCCTGCCCCGGGCAGGGCCACCTTCCACCAGCCCGGGTTGCCCAAAGCCCCGTCCAACCTGGCCTTGAACCCTTCCAGGGAGGGGGCAGCCACAGCTTCTCTGGGCAGCCTGGGCCAGGGCCTCACCCCCCTCACAGGGAACAATTTCTGCCTTAGATCTCATCTAAATCTGCCCTCTTTAATATCTAATCCAAATCTACTGTTTTTGTTGTGGCACTTGGGAGGCAGCAAGGGAGGCCTCCAACAGCAAATCCTTTTTGCTGTGCTGAAGTCAATAGCAACCTTTCCTTGACCTCAGTGAGATCAGCATTTTATTGGGCACTTCCAGTGGATCAACACATTTCAACAGTTCTTGTTCTTTATGCAACAAAGTCACCGAGCTATTAGCCAAAATATCTGGTTTTTGCCGTTCAAAAGGAAGAACATAAGCTACAGTACTCAACATCATTTTAATGTCATTTACTTTCTTAGACATAAATGTAAACTAGGAATATTTGCCTTTTAACTGGATAGTCTTAATTGTTACTTATGGTTAATTTTGAAATAACAAATACTGTCGAGCTATGAAAAACCCCACATCTCACTGTTTATATAGCAGGATGATGTGCTAAGATTGTTCTGTTTAGTAAGTATAAATTTCTGTATACAATAACGCTTATGTATTTACATTTCATTAAGGCTGTATTTTAATTGCAATTTTGATTGTTTTGTCTGTCACTATGATTCTTCTGTTCAGGACAGCATTTTAAGGCTTGTTTTTTTAATTGAAATACCAGGTAACTTCCCTCTATTCCAGTGCAATTACAATGAACTAGTTTCTGTCTAAAGAGGAAGGAAGTATTTCAGGCACAAAGCGGATGGGAAGTTGGAGACGCCCTGACAGTGGAAGGAAGGTCTAGGTGGGCTCCTGCACCTGCCTTTGCTGGCTGTGAAGTTAGGAGGTGGTTCAGAATGCTGCAGTGCTTACCTTTGTGTTTAGCCAGCTCTGCTGGTGTAAGTCCATTCTTCAGCAGGTGCTTCCAGGCTCTCTGGGCCCGCCTGTGCCGGTGCGGCTGGCTGAAGGCCGTGCTGCCAGGTGAAGGTGAGCACAAGGATGACATGGTCCCTCACGCACGAGCTCACCTGCCACATGCTTGGTGCAGGAAACTTAGCCTCCGGCGATGGGTCCTGGAGCTAGAAATCATGGAGGAGATGACTTTCCCAGCACACGTTGTTCCTTGGTCTGGCTGCTGTGCCAGACCCTTTCTCACAGCTGGGCCACGGACACACAGTCCTTACAGAGGGCATGGCAGGCTCGTCCTGAAAAAAGAGGAGAGGAGACAAGCTTTGACAGCAGACTGGAAAAGCCTCCAGCAGGCTTCAGTATTGATAAGGCTGGGATTCACAACAGGGAGTAAGAGACACCAGTGGAATTTTACATCAGAGCTCTGCCCCCACCCAGACCTTCAGCCTCCCAGTGACCAGAGCACGGGCGTTACCAGGCGCTCTGGCTGCCCACAGGGGATTCAGGCACCACTCCTCCCTGTACAGTGCTTTAAGGTAGACTTTGTGAATGCCCATCCCAGATGGGATCCCAGCAGATGGTAATGTGCTTTTATTTTGAATCAGAATAAAAAGTCAAAAAGTGAATATCTCTCAAGAATCTGATTGCCAGGATGGAGTGCGGGCCAGTGGCCCTCAAAGGGTCAGGGAGCCGGGCGCCAAGCACAAACCCAACGCTAGAGCAGGGTCCCTGTCAGCCAGGACCCAGCTACACAGTACCAAGGGAGGTGAGGGGAACAGGACAGACCCGGAGGTGGCAGCCAGGTTCATCCAAGACTTCTGGTCATGAGGAAAATTTGTAGTGATAAGAAGTGATTCTGCAGAGCAGAGTCAGGCTCACATCCAGTAATGGTTACCAGGGCCACACAGCCCACTGATCACCAGGCAGGTCCAGTGTGAAACAATCACTTTGAGAATACCAAACGGTTTCCTTTCGATTCGATAAAACCATTTGATTGCAATAAAGGCAAAACAAGAGAAAACGTCTATATGTGTTTAACATGCAAACACAGTAATGTATTAATACAGATGTAAGATCCAAAATAAGAAAGATGTACTGCAGCATTTTTAGCTCATCAAAATCCTTCCATCTTTATTGATCAGAAGTAAAAAACCTACTTTTCATAGAATTATAGGATCATGGGGTATCTCAAGCTGAAAGGGATCCATAAGGATCGTCAAGCCCAACTCCCTGCTCCTCGCAGGACTACCTAAAACTAAATCATATGACAAAAAGCACTTTTTACTTCTTTCATGAAAATATCAGTTAAAAGAACATGTTCCTGCAAAACAGCTTAGGCTTTCCCAGCAGAAAATTCCCTTGCACATGCTGACCAGTGCTGCTAACTTGTGCTGACCTCTGAATCGTCTTGAAAGATACAGCTCCGCCTCCTTTCATGTTCCCAGTGCTCCCCAGTGTGGAAGGATGAGGAGTTGCTTGTCACTGGGAAACACCAACAGCTTCACACGGTGCAAAAGAGATCGGAAAAGGGGCCTGTTCTTGGCAATACAGCTTTGCCAGAGCAGATGAGAAGAGTCCCTTCCCCTCCCTAGATCACGCTTCCCTTTCTCGTGTGGAGGCTCTTTGCTGCAGATTTCCCAAGCAAGCAGAGCTCTGCGGGGAGTTAGTTGTGCTTTAGTGAGTGATAAGGGTGACTGTAGCCTCTGATCAGCTTTCAGTCTCCTTTGCAGTGCTTGGACAGGAGCAGGGAGTCAGGGCTCAAGCCACAGGTGATCTAGGAGTAGGTGAGAGCAAAGTCATGGGGATGGGTTGTATTGACACCTGACGTGGTTTTTAGGTGGGTGGTTTCCTTAACCATCCGTATCATGTACTTTGTGCTCAGAAGTCACTATCTTCCTAGGTTGCTACATTCACCCCCAAGGTTTATTTTCTTACCTTATTCGAAAATTCTTTCCTCTTTCACTTAAAAATAAAGTATTTAACACAAATTGTCTCACAGTGGGTTAAGGACCAAGTTGTCTCTGATGCTGTGCATGATAAATAAATTTGTGCCATGAGGTCTCTGCTAGACCCCCACACCCTTTGGCACCTCCCTGTGAGCCTGGTTTCCAGGAGAGGTTTCTAAAGGAGTGTGTTTTGTGGTTCGTCCCCGTCACAGCCCAGCACCTTCAGAACAGCATTGTCCACTCATCCGGAGCAGCAGAGAGAAAGAATAAAGCCCCCTGTGGTAAGACAAAGTGAGCCATCTTGGTTATCAGTTTTCTTGCTCAATGAGATTTTGAGGTGTAATTGCACACAGTGAGGTTCTTTGCTGCTGCTGCAAGTGGGAGCCTGACCAAGGCAGCCAAGTGTGCTGTATCCCACACCCTTTTCTTGCATTGATTTGCAGCCAGCTTCATGCTCCATCTCCCTACCACTTTTGCCACAGAGTGGCAGCAAATTAGCTGATGCAGTTTGATCTTGTGTCTTTGAGACATGTGCAGGGCTTTTGAGGTGAGCAGGGTTCAAACTGAGGTCGAGGATGCTCACGGTGGCCATTCATCACTCTTAGGTAATATTAACTCCTACTTCTTCCCAGCCACTGATAGCCTGAAAGCAGTTTAGAGTTCAGTACTCCTGTCCCTCTCCTCTGAGTCTGTTTTCTTACCATTGTCTACATTCGATGGGCTGACTTTCCAGTGATTTTAGCTGTGTTAACTCCATAGCAGCCTCAAATATTCCAAAGCATGTGCTTTTTGAGGTTGTGACAACTCTCTTCTCCCTGTGCATTGCACATGGTGCAGTTACTGGACCCAAACTGCTCAAGGC
Organism: Athene noctua; assembly: GCF_965140245.1. NCBI lineage: Eukaryota > Metazoa > Chordata > Aves > Strigiformes > Strigidae > Athene > Athene noctua. The sequence continues at coordinate 25,305,796 of NC_134047.1, read as the reverse complement.
TGCAATGAAGAAGCCATAAGCCCCTTCAAGAAATCTCTTGGTCAAGTGTTTCATTATGGGAAGGGCCAAACCCCATCCACTGTTTCTCTCATCCCCAAACAAAGGCTGTTACAGATGCTGTTCACAGAAGGGATAGGATGTCAGGACACTTCCTGAGAAACAAGCCGTGTTCTTGGCTACCCTGAACACTGCCCACTGCCAGCACCATGACTGGCGAGAGCTCGTGCCAGCGAGGGCACTGACTTTCCTGGGCCCGCAGGGTATGGAAAATTTAGGGTCTGGTGCAGCACACTCCCACAGTCATTTAGCTTGCATGTACAGGGAATCTGCACAGCCTGGCTGTGGGCAGTGACTCAGCAGCAAAGGGAAATTCAGTTGTGGATGATGAAGTCAGAGCCTGGTGAAGCCCCAGGCTCTGACTCACAGAAACCAAATGCATTTGGCATATGAGGGAAGTGAATGAAAGTTCCCAAATCTGGATCTTTCTCAGGACTCAAGAACAAGCACCCTCAAGAGATAAACTGACTCTCAGATGGTCATGCTATTAAACCTCTGCTTGCTGTGCCCCTTCCAGATATTTATGCCTTTCTGTGTTTCTGTGCAGTTGTAGCACTGCTCTCGTGGACACACGTAGATTTGATGTTGTTGTACTTGTCTGAAAAGTTTTTCATTCGTATGCCACAAAGTTTGCAAAGAAGTGATGGGAAATCCTGTGAATGGTGGGAGAGAGTGTGTGTGTGGGGGGGGGGCCCTGTCCACTTGCTGTGGCCAGGCAGCTTGTAACCACTCTTATGCTACTACATGTTGAACAAACCTTTTTTTCAGTCTAAAGGTTGTGCCTGGAAAAAAAGCTGCTTGCAGTAAGGCTAAACCCTTCCTACCTAACACTGTGTATCCTTCCTTCAGCCTCACCCTGCCTGCAGAGAGCACTGGAGGAAAACTTGTGAGCAGTGACTCTCTCTCATAATTCTCCACCAAAAGGCTTAATTGCAGCCACCCTCCCTCCTGGGTGACAAACTGCAAAGTCATTCTCCAGTGAGGCCACCTCTGTCACTATTTAAGAAGGAGACTTGAATAAGGTCGTGAGGTTGACTTTAATTGACTGCTTGCTCGGGTTTCTTTGAAACAAATCCCCACCATTCATTTGGGAGCAAAATATGAAGCGAACATCCTTCCCTTGCCCCAGCCTCACATGAAGTGGACCCTCTGTGCCCTCTGTGTTAGCAGCACTAAGAGTCACATCCATATCCACATCTATTCACATGGTTCTTGGAGCCAATATGGTTTCATAATGTAGATCAGGTTGTAGTTTTTAGGCTATTGCTTTTTGTCTGTTACAAAGCTTGTGAAAGAGTGCACTCTGCTGCCTTAGAGTTGTGTTTAATAACAACAGAGCATACAGGACTCTTCATCTTTAACGTGCTTCCTAAAGATGAGCCGATTAGTCCATATAACTTACCAGCGGGTAAGCCCAATTTGTCTTTGGGATTACTAAAGAGGGGAAAGCCTCAACTCCTCATTCAGCAAAGCATTTGAGATTGTGCTTCAGTTTAACTGTGTGTGGGAGAGAAGTACATGTTTAGGTGGGCTTAGCATCCCAGCTACCTGCTTGGGGCAAAAGCTTCCTGTTCATTCTGGACTAGGAGAGACCCAAGCTGGAGGATGAATCTGTGAGCATTGCTAGATTGGTCCTTCCCTCACAGCCCCAATTAGCCGCCTCAGGTAATAACACCATTGTTAATAACATTGAGGACATAGCACCAGTGGCTTTAATGCAGTTTGTATCACCTTGTCACTAATCACAGGGAAGTATTTGAGTAACTCAAAGCGATGAAGTCACATCTTCATTGGTTCCTGTTCCTTCTGCTAACTGCTGTATGTTGCACTTCACACTTACAGCATAGATGCAGGGTTTAAGTGCCTCTGACTATTTTTTTCTAAAAGGTTTTCCTGCCTTTCTGCTCTGGAGCTTTATGAACTAGAAATCTGCAATTTCTAAATGTCAGTGCATTAGCCATGGAGCCTTGCAAAAGGCTTCCTGCATCTTCATAGTTTTGCAGAATGACTGTCTCAGGCTTTTTGCTTTTCCCTTTGGGAGATTTCTTGGCATGATTTAAAGCTGTCAGTGTTGCTGATGTTGCACGAACAGAGAGAAATAGGCAATAGACAGGTTAGAAATTGTGCAGCCTGATTGTACAGCCTGCTGCTTCAGTCTTTGTTTCTTTATGTTACACACCATGGTCCTTTTCACCTATAAAAGGTCCAATTCTCTCCTGAATGGGCAGAAATTCTGTAGTCTCTCTTCTGTAGTGATACCCTATGTCAGGTTAAATTCATACTGTGCTAAAAAAAATAAATCTTTAAAGTGAATTGGCTTTTCAGTTTCTTTGGGTACCTTGTCTTGTGACAAAGTGTAGAAAGAAGACTGCAGCTTATCTTGAGGTATGCTTCTTTTACACACCTTTATTTACAGAAAACTTCTCTAGTATTTGCCATCTTCCTCATCTCAGACTTTTTTCCACATTGCTGTAAATGACCTGTCTATTCACACATCTTCCTTCAGCTCTAGCAGTCCTGACACCTGCTCTGGAGTTAGCCACCCCTCGCTCCTCCTTAGCGTCCCCCCACTCCGAGCTGCCGTGCGTGCCCTGCCTAGCCCCCTGCAGTAACACGAGCTGGGAGGATATAGTCATGTTGTGTCCTTCAGGGAAACATGAACTGCCCAAAGCCAATTAGTCTAGCAGTGCTCCTGCTTTTCCTCATTGGAATCCCTTGTCTTCTGGATAGTTCCTTACATCTTCCTCCTTCTTCCCTCCATATTAGCACGCTGGAAAGGACAGAATATCTAACATTCATGCTGTTCCTAGTCCAAGCGGTGCCTGAAACCCAGCCCAAACCCAGCACCTTCACCCACCTCTGACTGAAGCCTGACGTTGGCCCCAAATTGCAGCAGAGCCTCTGGGTGAAGTTCACTTTCATCCTTCTTCTGACCCAAGCCCTGAAAGTGTGGCCTCCTCTTCCTCCTCCTTGGAGTCCATCAGCCTATGCCATGTATTTTCAGATGTGCCTGTGTGGCAGTTTCCCCAGCCATGGGGAAATTCAGAAGCAAAACTTTGCTGGGGAGATCTCTTCTGTGATTCATCTGTGCTAGGGAGGGGAGAGTTTCTTCTCCATTTCTGCAGCTTGGAGAGGTACCTCCTCTAGTGCCTCAGCAGGCCAAGTTTCTGACGTGTCTGGGCTGCTGTACTAACATGGTGTGTGAGGGGCCAGGGGTGGGGAGGGAGAATGTGCTCTGTGTGAGTGATACGAAGGGAATCATCCTCTTAAAATATGCCTTTCTCTCTCCCTCCCCCACTTTCCTTTTTCCTCCGTCAGTGTTGTCACCTTGTAGTATTTTAATCAGAGGAAGCAGATACATCAAGGAAGTCAATGGCAGGGGCGAGGTGGGCGGGGGAGTGGAGAGGAAGAGGTGGAAAGTCACATCACAGCCCAGTCTGCCAGTGTAAACACTTGATTTCCTGTTATTGTAGCCTAAAATGTACCATGACATCATTTGTGGGCCTCCCAGAATCACCCAGAAGGAGGAAAAGCCAGCATTCCCAGCCCGCCCTCAGTGTGAATCCAGGGGATTCAGACCCTATAAGGCAGTGAAGCTCTGCAAGCAGCAAAGACAGAGTTTCAAAAGCTTTCTTGTTCTTGGCAATGCGGAGATTTCACAAACAGGAAAAACTGCTTTTACTTTTCCTAAAGGGGAACCGTTTATGCCTCATGAAATACTGATGCCTTGAACCATGGTTACTTTAGGAGCAGAGCTGAAATACAAGAAAAGCTCTTAGCTGAGGACAAGCATAGGGGAGTCCCTCACCAAGATCACGTCAGTTCATCGTTCCCAGACATCCACTTTTTTATAGTACCCACTTTTATTCCTAATCACTCTACAAACAATGTACTTAAGCCAAAAGCTGTGGATTATATAAAACAGTCTAATATGGAATTAATTTGATAATTTTGAAAGGTGAAGCGAGCCCTCACTATAGCAGAGATTGTGAGTGAAATGTTCTTCCTCCTTGCCTGAGCATTAAATCAATAGAGACATTTACCCGGAAAGTTTAGAGCTGAGCTCTTCTGAGCCTGGATACACGAACTATCCTGGAATTTGACCCAACGGGTCAGATTAGTGTCTCAGTTACAGTTAATCCTGAATCACTGCACACAGTCTGTGCCACCACCTCTCTGGTCACAGAGATGGGCTCTCATAACTTTTCTGAGAGGGATAATAACTAGGCAGATTCCACACCAAACCCTTCAGTTATGATCTCTTTGGGCAGCCTTTCAGATAGACCATGGTGGAGTATCTGCAATTTTTTTTTTTTTTCCCAAAGCAAGGAAATAAACTTCATAAATACAGTGCTGCATTTGTAATAATTTGGACTCATACCCTCCCTTGCACACCTACCAAATGCTTGTCAAACATCAGTAATTGTAGTGTAACTTTTTGTTCTTGAAACAGGAGAAATTAGTGTTTTCATGTCATATGTAAGGAAACTGAAGCACTGAGATTAAATGAACCTACTACCTTACAGAATAGAATGTATTCTCTTAATGCGGGTTTAAACCAATTCTCTACCTCCAAATAGTATCAGAAAATTAGATTTGTCATACCATAAAGTAGACTTGAAATGTCTGAAGAAAGTCAGCCTAAAGAAGGCAAGTCTAGTAAATAAAGCACGCTTGGGACTGACATTAAAAAGAAACAGAATGGTCTTGCAGTTTACTGGACAAAACCTAACAATCATGTTTAAGCTTTGCTGTTACTACTCCCACTTGGATTTACTGGAATACGAAAGTGGGTTGTTCCCTGTGAGCTATTTTTGGATAGGAGAACTGAGCCATTCAATTCTTCATCATGCTGAGCTCTTTTCAAAGCTACTATGCAAGATGCCTATCACCCATTAAACAGTTTTCATTCCCAATGCTGCAGGGTGCAGCACTGGGAACTGAACTCAGATTTATGCACAACTATGTCAGGACTC